>NC_137682.1:19850018-19860018 GCF_963989245.1 Nansenia antarctica
TCGGACCAGGCAGGCTGAGAATCGAATGTTGTCGTGCGACAAAATCGCACGCCGTGTGCATTGGCCTTTAGTTAATCTCCTTCCATATGATCCTTCATCCAAGGTGCCATCCCGTGTTATTGCGCGAGCTTTCGGCCTTTCATAGACCTTCTTCAGGCATACGCACTACCAAAAACAATTTGTATTGTATCCTACAGACCGTTGCAGTGTCTGCAATGTACCCCTTTTTAGACAGTTCATTTATTGACATTACATTGTTTACAAAAATCACTTTCATAGCATCTTCAACCACACACTCTTAAGGCGTTTAATATACATATATAGCAGTTTCTGATGTTGTGATTAAATGTTAAAAATAATAATATACAAAAATAAATAAATCCTGTTTTATGACGGTTTTGGTAAAAAACTGTTGCTATTTTTAGAAACCGCGTTTTTCGGTTTAACCATAAAACCATCCAACCCTAGGATGAATAGACTGAGTGAGAAATGGAGATATTTAGGTAAAGATGGAGATTGGAAAGACTTGAGAAAGATGAGGCTTATCAAATACAAAATGGTATAGCAGTTTTTTTAATACTCAGTAGAGCACAAACTAGAGTCCGATACATACTGTATACTTTTTTTCCTGTGTCACTCCACTTTATTGCACATAGGTTTTTTTTATGGATTGGAGCGTCACATTTTCTTTAGCTGTGTAGTTTTATTGAGTTCATACCAATGTCTGATCTCAATTTCATGTGAATAGCTGCTATGGAAATATTTGGAATTGAAAAATTGTTGATGTGACAAATACGTATTCCTCCCCACCCCACTGTGTCTGTGTATCGAGTGTTATGTCGCCCTTCTGAAGGAGGGTTCACTTGGAAGTACTGTAGCAGCTTACTTTTCCACCCAGTCGTGTAAGACTGGAGTTGGAAACAGGGTTCCCACAGGAACTTAAGGTCTTAAAAGTTTTTGAAAATGGACATGGGGTCATTGAAAGTGCTTGAATTCCCCCCCCCTCTCTCTCTCTCAAAAAAAATATATATTCAAAAATGTTTTACTTAGCTCGTCAACTAGTAAATAAGTCTCTGTATTGTGTAACTTTACACATATTTCACAATCTTTTGTTTTGCTGTGCTGTGGTAGAGAAGGCAAGAGACCATCTGGTGTTCAAGCCTCTACATTCAAGCCTCTCTTTTTAATTGTTGTCTGTAAGAGGATAGTTCCTATTATATAAATTCTCATCTAGGTCTGTCTCAAACTATGCCGTGTTGGGTCCTTAAATTTGAGGGAATTGAGTCTTGAAAGTCCTTGAAAGGTGCTTGAATTTGATGTTTCAGAAGGTGTGGGAACCCTGTATGTAGCTCTTCCGAAGGAGGGTTCACTTGGAAGTACTGTAGGAGCTTAAAGTATTTTTTCTGAGTGGGGCAGTCCCACTCATATTTTTCCTTTTTATTGACAGATACCAGTAGAGATTTAGACAGGAAGGATGGGTGAGAGAGAGAGGAGGGATGACATGCAGGACACGTCCGCGGCCGGAATCGAACCGGTAACCCTGCGGTTACATGGTCAACGCTTAATCCACTTCGCCACCTAAGCGCCCCGGAGCTTACTCTTCTACCCATAGTCGTGTAAGACCAGAGTTGTAAAACAGAGTCCGGTACAGGGTCTCTAACATGAGTGATATTGTGCTTCCTCAGTTGTGTGCGGTGGCTATGCGTGCTACGTGTGCGATGTGGGGTGGTGAATGCATTCATCAGTCTTGAGTCGTGCAAAAAGCACACATGCAGGTACTCAAATACACCCCCTGCGAGCTGTGTTTGTACAGATACGCATGCTTTTTCGGCGGTGTGTGTTTAAAGATGAGCTCTCTTGCTCTCTGCACACACACACACACACATTCCAGGGTCACGGTCAAACGTCTTGTCTTTCACTCCTTAAGCAGTCCGTCCTGATGTCACTGACAGCTTGTATGGAAAATAACCGGGCTAAATGAGTTGACATCAATTACCTCAACACTTTGACACCTCTCCTTCCTTCCCCCTCCTCGCTCTCTCTCTCTCTCTCTCCCTGGTTCTCTCACCCCCTCTTCCCCCTCTTTTCTTTCCTTGCCCACATCCGTACCCTCCGTCTCTCTTCTCTCACTATTTTATTTTATTTATTTATTTACCAGGGACAGTGCACATTAATCAACAAATCAGTTTCCACATCAATGTAAATGCGCCAGAGTTAGCTCATGAGCTAATTTTCATCTGTAGTCCCTGAACAGGCTATTACAAAATGAATGGTAACTAGGGGTAATGTTTTATAGTTTAGTTACTTATTTGATTTCGATGTTTTAGCACAACTTCTGATTCCAACTTCCACATCAACCTGGGGTCATTAGTCACAACTAAACGGAGGGCGTCTGTGGGAAACGGACATGCTCTGTTGAGGGGGGGGGGTTTATCGACGATGTGTCCTGGCTACATGCGCAAAGAAGTGACGTGGGTCACCATTACTGCAGCCCCTATGGCCACGCATTTAGATGCGTGTCATGAAGACCCATCTCTTCAGGCTTCACCTTAACTGCTCCTCCTGAGACATCTACTACCCCCCAGCACTGCGTCTCCTGAGACAACCGCTTTTCCCCTATACTGTGTCCCCTAAGACTGATACTGCGCCCCTTGTTTCTCCAGTGTCTTAACATTTTTAAAAATAATTTCCTTTATCACGACGACTGCCAATGGCCCCTGGCCTGAGCTAGATCACTCTTCCTGCTACGACTGGTGAATTGATGATTCACTTGCTTAGTCAAATGTATCGATTGTAAGTCACTTTTGAATAAGGCGTCTGCTAAAATGCCATAAATGTAAATGTGTCATTATCATGACGATTAAAATTCGATTCGATCCACGTTGCTTCTCTGTGATTCCGCCTTCGTTCGATCGGCTCACCCCTCAAATCGAGTGTTTTTGAGGTGCTCCGGAATGTTCACGTTTGGGAGCTCTGGTGCTACGTGTACAGTTTGAGCCCTGGTATACAGTAGATGCATAAAATCATGGAGGATGTGACATGGTAACCGCTTTTGATACTACAGCGCAAGCACGCACACACACACACACACACACACACACACACAGGGGCGGCTGTGGTGCAGCAGGTAGAGCCGGCGTCTAATGATCGCAAGGTTGGCAGATCGGCGGTTCAAGCCCCGGCTGGCCACATGTCGAAGTGTCCTTGAGCAAGACACCGAACCCCAAAATTGCTCCCTGCATGGTAGCTTGCCGCCATTGGTGTGTGAATGTGTGTGTGAATAGGTGAATGAGAGGCCGTTGTAAAGCGCTTTGGAATAAGCCGCTATATGTCAGTCCATTATACACACACACACACACTCACTATTTAAAGAGGTGTGTTGTGGCCCATCTGAATCATGTAAAGGTCCCCTCTCTCACCACCGTGCGTACAGACGTGTAAACTTGTGTGTGGGAAAGAGAATGACCTTGGCTAATGCAAGAGGCTGTTCTGTAATTACTCAAACTCAAACTCTGATCTGCCCCCTCTTACCACCCCCCCCTCCCCCTCCTCTTACCACCACCCCCCCTCTCTAACAGCGCTATGTAGCGGCTCATAAAGCTTAAGGCCCACTCTAGTTTCAGGGAGTGGAACACCCCCTCCCCCCTTTCCTCTTGCTCTCTGAAATAGCTGTGTCCTTGTCTCTCTGTGTGTGTGTCTCTGTGTGTGTGTCTCTGTGTGTGTGTCTGTGTCTCTCTGTGTCTGTGTCTCTCTGTGTCTGTGTCTCTGTGTGTATGTGTGTGTCTCTCTGTGTCTGTGTGTCTCTCTGTGTGTGTGTGTCTCTCTCTGTGTGTGTCTCTCTCTCTGTGTGTGTGTGTGTGTGTGTGTGTGTGTGTGTGTGTGTGTGTGTGGTTGACGGAGGTGCAGAGGGCTGGTGAGAGGTCGCACTGCGTCCTGGCTCCCTTACCCCCCCCAGATTAGCGCTCTTGATCCCCGGGGGCCCCCACCTGTTAGAGTCCCTCTGCTGCAGAGGTCACACACACACACACACACACACACACACACACACACACACACACACCCTGGTAAACACCCTGGTAAACAGTGACACCATTATTTTTTTTGTCCAATTCAGCTGTAATGATCAACGTTCTGTTTCTCTCCCTCTCTCCCTCTATCCCTCGCTCCTTAAAAGGACTGACTGATATAGCGCCTTATTCCAAAGCGCTTTACATCGGCCTCTCATTCACCCATTCACACACCAACGGCGGCAAGCTGCCATGCAAGGCATTAGGAGCAATTTGGGGTTCAGTGTCTTGCCCAAGGACACCTCGACATGTGGCCAGCCTGGGCTCGAACCGCCGATCTGCCAACCTTGCGAACATTAGACGGCCTGTGCCACAGCCACCCCCTCCTCTCACTCCTCCTCCCCCCTTCTCTCTCTCTCTCTCTTTCATCAATCTGAATACATTCACTCTGCTCTGTGTTCTCTTATTCCTTTCCCATGTTTTCACCTTCCCTCTTTCTCTCTTTATGATCCGTCAGTCACTCTGTAGATGATTAAGTCCATTAGGGGTCATTGTACTGGGCTGGTGGGGGTGGGGTGGGGGGGGGGGGGTCGTGTGTTTGAAGGCCCATCACAGCAAGACTCTTAATAGCCCCAGCCAATTATCCTCCACTTAACAGCAAATCAAGCTTCACCACACACACACACACACACACACACACACATGCCCATACAAGGCGATGAAAAGATCAGCTACTTCAGTGTGTGTGGGTGTTTGGTTGTGTGTGTGTGTGTGTGTGTGTGTGTGTGTGTGTGTGTGGGGGTGGGTGTGGGGGTGGGTGTGTGTGTGTGTGGGTGTGGGTGTGGGCGGGTGGGTGGGTGAGTGTGTGTGTTCTTCTGAGGTGTTCAGTCAGGTCTGTCATGTTGTGTTCCTCTCTCTCTCTCTCGCTCCTCAGATCCTGATGCACACCAAAGACCTGGTCCAGAAGGTGAGTTTAGTAACCCACTCTTTCCATCCAGAAATGATCCAAACAAATACATGATACAGGTGCCAAGAGTTGACCTCCCCCCCCCCCCCCCCCCCCTCCTGACTCCTCCCTTGTTCCTCTGGCAGATGAACCTGGAGGTCATCTACGGAGACACGGACTCCATCATGATCAACACCAACAGTGCCGTTCTGGAGGAGGTCTTCAAACTGGGCAACAAGGTAACGTGTGTGTGTGTGTGTGTGTCTGTGTGTGTGTGTGTCAGAATCAGAATCAGAATTGCCTTTATTACATTGATGTACAGATACAAGGAGTAACATTCTTGGGTACAGGTTCAAATAGGCATTGGCATTCCAGTAGAAATACAAAATCAATAATAGAATATGCAGGATATAAACAACAATCAACAATGACTGCAGGCCTATATACAGTAGCGTCAGAGCGTCAATAATAGAATAAGCAGGGTTCCCACGGGTCCTTGAAATCCTTGAAAGTTTGTGAATTTGAGAAAAAGAAATCAAGGTCTTAAAAGTTTTAGAAAATAGACATTGGTCATTGAAAGTGCTTGAATTCCCCTCTCTCTCAAAAAAATAAATAAATAAATATATATATTCAAAAATGTTTTACTTAGCTCGTCAACTAGTTCTGTCTCAAACTATGCCATGTTGGGTCCTTGAATTTTAGGGAAATGAGTCTTGAAAGTAGGGATGCTCCGATCTGGATTTTTGGGGCCGATACCGATCACCGATTTTTTTCCTCAAGATCAACCGATACCGATACCGATTTTTTAAAAATACATAACTGTAGGCCTACTGACTGGATAGCCTACATATTTTTTGCTTTTTAGACAAACGTTTTGATCCATTAGGCACCAAGCAAACGCAGACTCATTTTTATGGCATAGTAAAAGTCTGGCCTATCACCCAGTTAGGGCCTGAAGCCCAAGTCAGTCGATATGGCTGTATAAAAGACATCATAAACGTGGCCTTCATGGTTTACATACTGTTATGTCCTCCTATGTTTTCTGTTCAGTTATCTGTCTTCCCCAGGGGGAAAAAAATATAATAAAATTAAATTAAAAAATCGGTTTTTGCGATCAGCCATTTTTGCCGATCACCGATCGAGTCATTTGGAGTGAAATCGGCCGATTTAAATCGGTGGCCGATAAATCGGAGCATCCCTACTTGAAAGGTGCTTGAATTTGATGTTTCAGAAGGTGTGGGAACCCTGAATAAGTGATAGCAGCAGAGAACTACTGGAATGTTTCTGCCCAGCGAACCCAAACACAGCCGCTGTGTGTGTGTGTGTGTGTGTGTTACCCCAGATGAATTAGCCGTATAAACTCTTTGAGATCGACATAGACTGTGAGTGTGTTTAACCGTGTGTGTTCTGGTTCGTGCGTGCCCCCCTCCCCCCCCCCCCCCCCCCTGCAGGTGAAGGCAGAGGTGAACAAGCTGTACAAGCTCCTGGAGATCGACATCGACGGCGTGTTCAAGTCCCTGCTGCTGCTGAAGAAGAAGAAGTACGCCGCCCTGGTGGTAGAGCAGCAGGCTGACGGCCGCTACACCACCAAGCAGGAGCTGAAAGGCCTGGACATCGTACGCAGGGACTGGTGTGACCTGGCCAAGGAGTGCGGCAAGTCAGTGACGTTCTCTCCTCACCCTCTTTTCTTCTCTTCTCTTCTCTCTCTCTCTCCGTGACACCGAGTGTAAACAGTGGCCTCCGTCAGTGTTGGAAAGAGGAGTCTTTTTTTCTGCTCGATAACTGGTGGTTTGGAATCATTGCTTTGGGCAATCATTAGACGTTTTAAATCCCTTTATGTTACAAAGTGGTGTCTGAACTTCTCCAGAAAAATCGACATGTTCCGAATTCTCAAGGACAATATAATTCATTGACATTTACATTGACATTTTTGGCATTTAGCAGACGCCTTTATTTTATTTTTTTTATATATAGGCACTGGAGAAACAGTACAAGGGGGGCAATAGAAGTTTTAGGGGACACAGTAAAGGGGAAAAAGCGGGTGTCTTCAAGAGACGCAGTGCTGGGGGGGCAGTAGAAGTCTCAGGAGGAGCAGTTACGATGTAACCTGAAGAGATGGGTCTTCAGTCTCCGACGGAAGATGGGTAGTGACTCTGCGGTTCTGACAGCCGTGGGAAGCTCATTCCACCAGCGGGGAGCCAGTGTAGTGAAGAGACGTGATCGGGCAGCATGACTGCCGCGTTGGCGTAGAGGTGGTGGTGCCAGTCGGCCAGCAGAGGTGGAGGAGCGGAGTGAACGGGCTGGAGTTTGGGGGGGTGACCATTGCCTGAATTGACATTCTCACTGATCTTTCCCTGCCTTTCCAGAATGTATTATTTATTTCAAGCATTTTGTACGGCAGTGGGAACCCTGGGCTAGATTACTTTTTTGGGGGCTTTATGTAGCGGAGGTGGTTTGGATTGTGATGAGGTAGCCCCACCTGAGAGGTTCAAACCCATCCCTTCACACTGATACCCTCTCCAAGGTGTAGGTGAAGTCTGTTGGGTTTGAGGGTGATTTTGGAACGGCCGTCCGGCCCTCATCATCACGACATCACGATCTCCCCTCTTAACACTAGAACAGCCGTGCCTGTTTACCTACTATAAGAGCCGCCACGCCTCTTTACAATCGCTCAAGCTGCTATTTACTCACAGCGACCACTAGTTGGCCGCTTGTAAATTAGCCTGCTTCCGACACAGAAAAACGGCAAAATAGCTTTATGCTAGCTTATCCTGATGTGATTTTGAAAGTGAAAGGATACTGGGTGGTAGAACGCACATATCTAGGAAAAGTCATAAAAGGAAGGTCCTGAAATTTGATCGAGTGCAAAGAGATAAAAAAAAAATCTAGTGTTAAGCAGTGAATGTTCACCTAAACCACTCCCCATCACAGAGAGACATGAACCCTCGTCTTCCTCTTCCTCCTCCTCCTCTTCCTCAGCTACGTCATTGGTCAGATCCTGTCGGACCAGAACCGAGACGCCATCGTTGAGAACATCCAGCGCCACCTGGTGGAGGTGGGAGAGAAGGTCGCCAACGGAACCATACCGCTCAACCAGTATGAGATACACAAGGTGTGTGTGTGTGTGTGTGTCTGTGTGTGTGTGTCTCTGTGTGTGTGTGTCTCTCTCTATTCTGTCTCTCTGTCTGTCTCTCTGTCTGTCTCTCTGTCTGTCTCTCTGTCTGTCTGTCTGTCTCTCTGTCTCTCTGTCTGTCTCTCTGTCTCCCTGTCTCTGTGTGTGTGTCTGTGTGTGTGTGTCTCTCTGTCTCTCTGTCTGTCTGTCTGTCTGTCTCTGTGTGTCTCTGTGTGTGTGTGTGTGTGTGTGTGTGTGTGTGTGTGTCTCTGTCTCTGTCTCTCAGGTGTGTGTGTGTGTTTCCTCCGTGTTGAAACGATATGTCTATTTGTTTATTCGTTCATTTCAAAGGGACAGTAGACAGTCATTGACTCTCCCTGAGTTAGCTGGGTAGCTAAATTGCATCAGCAGTCCCTGGGCAGGTAAATCCACAGGGGAAATACGGCCTCAGATGTTATAAACACTGAGTTTAAAACAGAACTACAGGACATACAAATATCACATAAAACAGAACTACAGGAAGAAAAAACATCAAGAAAACATTACATCAAAAATTCACATCATAAAATAAAATGTGTTTGGCACTATGTGGTCAATGGTCACATGATTGGTTATCTATCTGTATGTGTTAGTTGGGATAGGTACAGTGTGTCTCATTTTCTCCACCCCCCCCTTCACACCCCTCTCTCTCTCCCTCCCTCCCTCCCTCTCTCTCTCCCTCCCTCCCTCCCTCCCCCCCTCTCTCCCTCCCTCCCTCCCTCCCCCCCTCTCTCTCTCCCTCCCTCTCTCTCTCTCTCTCCCTCTCCCTGCCTCTCTCCCTCTCTCTCTCCCTCCCTCCCTCTCTCCCTCTCTCTCTCCCCCCCCTCCCTCTCCCCCCCCCCCCCTCCCCCCAGGCCCTGACTAAGGACCCCCAGGACTACCCAGACAAGAAGAGCCTGCCTCACGTCCATGTGGCTCTGTGGATCAACTCCCAGGAGGGCCGGAGGGTCAAAGCAGGAGACACCGTCTCCTACATCATCTGCCAGGTGTGTGTGGAAGCGGGGAGGTCTGCCAGGTGTGGAAGGCGGGGGGGGGGGTCGCAGGTGTGGAAGGCGGGGGGGGGGTCGCAGGTGTGGAAGGCGGGGGGGGGGTCGCAGGTGTGGAAGGCGGGGGGGGGTCGCAGGTGTGGAGGGGGGGGGGGGGGAGTCGCAGGTGTGGAAGGGGGGGGGTGGTCGCAGGTGTGGAAGGGGGGGGGTGGTCGCAGGTGTGGAGGGGGGGGGGGAGTCGCAGGTGTGGAAGGCGGGGGGGGGGTCGCAGGTGTGGAAGGTGGGGGGGGGGGGTTGCAGGTGTGGAAGGGGGGGGGAGTCGCAGGTGTGGAAGGCGGGGGGGGGTCGCAGGTGTGTGTGGAAGGGGGGGGGGTCGCAGGTGTGGAAGGGGAGGGTGGGGGTCTGCCAGGTGTGGAAGGGGAGGGTGGGGGTCTGCCAGGTGTGTGTGGAAGGGGGGGGGTCTGCCAGGTGTGTGTGGAAGGGGGGGGGTCTGCCAGGTGTGTGTGGAAGGGGGGGGGTCGCAGGGGACTGATTTCTAGCTCCACCTGTGTGTGTGTGTGTGTGTGTGTGTGTGTGTGTGTGTGTGTCTGTGTCTGTGTCTGTGTCTGTTTGCGCATGCCAAACTCTGTACAGAGACTTAACTCCCCTCCCTCCCCTCCCCCCCTCCCCCTCCCTCCCTGCAGGATGGCTCCACCCTGGGCTCCAGTCAGCGGGCCTATGCGTTGGAGCAGCTCCAGAGGCAGGAGGGTCTGAGTCTGGACACCCAGTACTACCTGGCCCAGCAGGTGCACCCCGTGGTGGGCCGCATCTGTGACCCCATCGAGGGCATCGACGGGGTGCTCATCGCCACCTGGCTGGGTGAGGGACAACTCTCACCACACCTTTTACTTCTGGGGCGGCTGTGGCGCAG
>NC_137682.1:19867518-19870018 GCF_963989245.1 Nansenia antarctica
TGCCGATTTTACGCATTTCAAGTGGCTTCGTTGTAATCACGAAGACGTCGACATCTAAGAATGCATTTCATCATTTACATTTCTAAAAGAGTGAAAATACCCCTGCTCATCAGTGATCAGACTTAGCTGAGGTGCTGCAGCTGAAGCCAGATTGATATGCAGAGAGAATATTGTTTGATTGGAGAAAGTCCTTCATATATATATATATATATATATATATATATTACCAGTTTTGACATCTTGAATGTTGTTGGTTTTTTTAACATAATAAAAGTGGTGTTTTTATGGAAAAAAATAACAAGTTAAAAGTTATAAAAGTTTTTATAAAAAAAATAATGTTTTGTGTTGATCCGAAAAATTATCCGATCCGTGACTCAAAAACCGTGACACGATCCGATCCGTGAGTTAGGTGATCCGTTACACCCCTAATCCGCACACTCATCTGTTCAAAAAACATTGTTTATTGCGAGCTTTCGGTCTTGTCTCGGGTCCATGTAAACAACAGCTGTATGACGCAGTTAGACGAGACTGAAGAGACGCGCAATGCATTTTGGGGAAGTTGAGTAGGGATAGTAACCTCACCCCGCATACTCCGAAATTCGGGCTAATCTAGTATGCATACTACATTTCTCGCGTACTCAAATGTCACATACTATGCAGTGTGAACGCACTACATACTCAAAATCTACGTCATACCTAGTATGAATAGCAAGCTAATATGCTATTCCGAACACAGCCATACATACCTGGACTGGCTAGGGGTTTGTTGAGAGTGACGTTTGATTGCATGTTAGAAATATGGTCATAGTCAAAAGAATTGTCCAAAAAAGTTCAGAGAAGAGATCATTGCCTTGCACAAACAAGGAAAAGGATACAAAAAGATAGCAAAAGCACTGAATGTTCCTAGAGATATAGTTGGAAGCATAGTTCGCAAGTTCAAAGTTAAAGGAACTGTGGTGCGATGAAACCCCCAAAAAAACAAAAAAAATGCCTCTGGATCAGCGGTATGTCTGGAGGCTGGAAGAAGAATGAAGCATATGCTGAAAAGAACACCCTGCCTACAGTGAAGCATGGCGGTGGCTCAGTGATGCTTTGGGGTGGCTTTGCTGCCTCTGGCACTGGAGACCTGCAGCGTGTGGAGGACACGATGGATTCAGTCAAGTATCAGGACATCTTAGGAAAAAAACGTCATGCCGCCTGTGAGGAAGCTGAAGCTTGGGCGTCATTGGACCTTCCAACGGGACAATGATCCCACACCTCAAAGTCCACCAAGGCTTGGTTACAGAAGAAGAAATGGAAGATTCCAGAGTGGCCGTCACAGTCACCTGACCCCATAGAAAACCTCTGGTGGGATTTGAAGAAGGCGGTGGCAAAAACGCAAACCCAAGAATATGACTGAGCTGGAGGCCGTTGCCCATGAGGAATGTGCTCAGACTCCTCAGGAACGCTGTCAGAAGCTGGTGTCTGGCTGTGCGTCACGTTTGTAGCAGGTCATAACAGCAAAAGGGTGCTCGACGAAGTACTCAAGATGCTCATTGCAAACAGCTGAGAAATTCTAGGCTATATTTTGCCAATAAACCTAATGTGCAATGGGGGGTTGAATAATTTTGATTTTATTCTTACAATCCCTACATCTCCACCCCCTACATTCAGGTATTATTCAGGTCCCTCTGATTCAACCCTCTCCACCCGATCGTCTGTGTCTGTGTCTGGCAGAAGAGTCTAGAACACGGTGTGTTTGCTGGTTTGTTAGTTGGCAGAAGAGTCTAGAACACGGTGTGTTTGTTGGTTGGTTGGTTGGTTTGTTCTAGAACTGATTGAGGTAGAGGAACGCCACGTTGGAGGCCAGTAGAACTCTTGAGTGGCGTGTTTCCCTCCATGTGTAGATGGGTCCCACGGGGCTCTGTGTATGGCCGGGGGTCTAGAACAGTCTGCTCTGGTGGCTCTGGGACAGTGCTGCTCCTAGAACCCTCTATGGAGGCAGATTATGGTGGTCTCATTGGGAAAGGCTCGCTGAGGAGCAGGGGGGGGGGGGGGGGGGGGAGTGTTTGCTGGTGACAGAGTGTGTGTGTGGGTGGGGGGGTGTGGTGGGGGGGGGGGGTGTTACTCTCCCACAGTGCTGAGCAGAAATCAATTAGTGGGGTGAATGTGCCCCCCTCCCACACACACACACACACACACACACACACACTCCTCTGGAACGAGCCCCTCACCCCCTTTGTCACGACGTGTGAAACAGCTGCTGCCACTGAATGCTAACACCTCACACAGCTACGCACACACACACACACACACACACACACACACTAACTCAGGCCAAACTGCAGTGGACGACAACACACACACACAGAGGAGGCGATGAAGTGGGGTAATATTGTGTAATTAAGGATTCCTTTCGGGAGGAGAGAGAGCTCAAATGGAGCTGTTTGCCTGGGCAGTTCCAGTGAAAGCCCTGCACCTGTGTGTGTGTGTGTGTGTGTGTGTGTGTGTGTGTGTGTGT
>NC_137682.1:19877518-19990018 GCF_963989245.1 Nansenia antarctica
GTCTCCCTCTTTCTTTCTCTTTTTTTTATCTTTTATTTTATTTCTCTCACTCTCTCTGTCTCCCCTCCCTCTCCGCCCCCTCTCTCTCTCTCTCTCTCTCGCTCTCTCTCTCTCTCTCCCCCCCCCTCTCTCTCTCTCTCTCTGTTTTGCCCTTTATTCTTCAGGTTCACTCGCATGGTAAAGGGAAATGCACCTCCCCTATGGCCGTGTGTGCAGATGGAGGAGTGTGGGTAGTTAGGGAGAGGGCTGTGTGAGGTGGGGGGTTAGGGGAGGGGGGTGGGGTGTGTGTGTGGGGGGGGGGTGGCGGGGGGGTGGGGGTCCTACGCTCCCGAGAGAGAGGCAATTTCACAGCTGGTTTGCTCCTTAGGCAGTCAGGCTGAAAATGCTGCAGATTTGTGGTGCAAATTGAAATGGTGTCAGTACAGGAACAAAGCGCTGAGCCGAATGACGAGGCGCACGCACGCGTGTGTGTGTGCGTGTGTGCGTGTGTGCGTGTGTGTGTGTGTGTGAGGGGCTCGAGATTCAATAACGACATGTAACATTTGAGCCACACCTTTCTGACACCTGTCAGTCAACTTCTGTTAGGCTACTGGCCAAGCCCTCAATCAGTGTTTCATTGTTTTGTGTGTGTGTGTGTGTACGTGTGTACAGCTGGTTTGTTTTAGAGAGGAAGTGTGTGTTGTTTGTGTCTCTGCCCAGCTCTGCGTTGGCAACGGTAACCGGGGCTCCACTATGGGATGCATGCCTGGGTTGTTGACCAGGCATGGCAGAGTGGGTCAACAGCTGTGAGCCACATGGACAGCCATAGAGGGCCATTAACACACACACACACACACTCTCTCACACACACACACACACACACACACTGTGCTCAAACAGATACACGCTACTGTACACACACAATCAGAGGCATTAGACACACTCACATCTCACTTACGCACAGGCATCGTAAACTTAACAATCTACGCTCACACACTACACTCAGGTAGACACACACACACACACACTACACTCAGGTAGACACACACACACACACACACACTACACACAGGTAGACACACACACACACACTACACACAGGTAGACACACACACACACACTACACACAGGTAGACACACACACAGACACATTCAGAGGCATAAAGGATGCTTACACGAAGGCATCATCATAATAACATATTCCTCACACTACACACAGGTAGACATACATAGACACACACACACACACACACACACGACACACAGGTAGACACACACACAAACATGCACACACACACACACACACACACACACACACATTCAGAGGCATCAAGGATGCTCACATGCATGCATCATCATAATAACATATTCTTCACACTACACACAGGTAGACACATAGATAGACAGACACACACACACACACACTACACACAGGTCGACACACACACAAACATGCGTGCACACACACACACACACACACAGACACATTCAGAGGCATCAAGGATGTTTACACGAAGGCATCGTCATAATAACATATTCCTCACACACACACACACACACACACACGGCACTGTTGCGGTTGGGCGTAGCGTGGCCCTGCCGGGGTAACAGGGAAACGGCGACCCGATCACTGCAATTAAACATGCAGGATAATGGCTAATCAAATTGACAGCAACTGCTGTTCGGCTGCCTCTCTCACAATGGCTTATCACAACAAACTATTATGAAGGAGGTAATTTCAGAGCTGATCCCACTCTCTCTCTCTCTCTCTCTCTTTCTCTCTCTCTCTCTCTCTGTGTCACACACTTGTTCTCTCTCTCTCTGTCTCTCTCTCTTGCTCTCTCTCTCTCTGTCTCCCTCTCTCTCTCTCTCTGTCTCTCTGTGTCTCTCACACTTGTTCTCTCTCTCTCTCTCCCTCTGTCTCCCTCTCTTTTTCTGGCAGACAGTCGTGTGGTTACAGTTAATTGCCGCAGAGATTAACAAACCAAACAAATTTGTTTCCTGCTTTATTATGTTAAAGAGAGGAGGGAGAGACAGATGTGAGAGGAGAGACGGACGAGGGGAGGAGGGGAGGAGAATGAAAGGGTTTAAGAGGTACCCAGGGTCAGGGTTAGGGCGTTGTCAGCTTTCTCCTGGTATAACACAGACCTCCCTCTAAGGGGATGCCGACTGTGAACCATTCTGTGTTCTCATTGGCTAACAGTGTGTTTGTTCCCGGTTCCGCTTGAATTTCATTGGGTCCTCACTGTATTTTTGGGGGGGGTTTTCCAACCTGGAAAAAGGTGAGCTGATTAGCATTTTGAACCAAAAGTAAGCAATTTGCCATGACAAACCCCCGCCCTCGAATGGTAAATTGCTTTTCTACAAAAGCTACCACTGTTGCAGCCATTATGTCTGTGCTGGATGTCATTTTTACTGTTGACCACTGAGTGGCGAGGACATAGGAGTGCACAGGTATATAGGTGAGCTCACCGGTAGGCTACAGGTGTTACTGATTGAACTGGTGAGCACACAGTCTTTGACCGTGTTGCCACACGCGAAACTGTTTTAGTGTATCATGTTTTTATATTAAAGTAAACAAATGATTGCAACGTACAGAAGTCGTCGGTGTTGGTATCACGAGTCAACTAAAGTTTACAGTTCAACAGTCGCGGTGACTAAGGAGGAAACAGTCACCACATTTAAGTCAAAGACTAGCTCATTTGGGCGAGTGGACTAATTGGTGAAGTGCTGCGCTTCAAGAAAGAAGAATTGGAAACTAAGCCGATGTTTACCTCCGTTTGAATGGAACCGAGCGGACCAGTGGACAACTCGACTTCAGTAGGCTATCCATTTCAGATCCACCCGTTTCAGAGCTCTGGGTGAGTGATTGAATTGCCACAGCTGAAATCTGTCGTTGAGTGGTGAGTAGCCAAGTCGCTGGAGATAATTTGTTTGAAAACAAAGCGTAAACAAATGACTGAATGTAACAATGGCTACAGCGCAAAGTAAAAATTGTGATGACGCACAGCTGGTGGGCGTGGCTACTGCCAGCCCTGTGGAAATGAACCCAGAGGATTTAAAACGCAAAAGGCAGCTCACAAAAACCTTGCTAGACAAAATAGACACTTTGCAAACAAAAAGAAAATGTCATTTGAACAAAGCAAACAAGTTAAAGGAGACTATTAATAAACTGATGTCTAACAGCAACAAGGATTGTAAAGAACCAGTGAAATGCGAGTTTGACAAGTTTAAACTGATGTGCCATGACGCACAAAATGCACACACAACTCTATTAGCTTTGCTGCCAGCCGATGAAGCTGACAAGCATGAAGTGTTTACAGATGTGGTTACAAAATGGTTGGAATGTGAAATGGATAATGAATCGACTGGTGCAGTTACAAAACGGTTGGAAAGCAATAATGATGCTCATGATGTTGATGGAGCTGTCAATCACTACAAAATTGACGACGAAGATGAGGTGCATCCTTATGACAGTGTTTCTAATGTGGGAACGCAGGTTTCAAGTAAACGATCACAGAAGAGCCGTGGCAGCTCAAGGAGTGGCCGATCTTCTACAGTCTCATTAAAATGCATTGAAGCTGCAGCCGAGAAAGCTGCACTAGAAACGCGCGCTGCTGCTTTGCGTGACAAACATGTATTGCAGGAGCAGGCTGAGCAGCTTCGGAGGAAACAGGAACAGCTTGAACTTAACACCGAGATTGCAGTGTCTTCTGCTAAACTAGCAGTGTTTATGAAATCTGATGGAGGGAGTTCAATTAAAGAATCGTACACAAAGGAAAGGAAAACACCTCTCAATCCTGGGGCCAATGAATTCAATCCATTTCCAAGCACTATTATGAAAAACATGCATGTGCAGCCAAAGCAAAATATAGGCCTACAGTCTCATTCACAATCCAACCAGAAGGCATCAAGGTTAAAGAGACATGGAACAACAAACCAAATGATGGATTCTGGACAGGTCATGGAATCTTCCCACATTCTGGATGCTGCACAGGTCATAAAATCTCCTCACATGCAGATTTCACACAGTCAGGATTCTGAACCTGGATTCAGGATTCTGAAGATTCAGGTTCAATCTTCTCACGGTCAGGCTAACTGTGGTGTTGTACCTTCTCCTAACACCCAGGACGGCAATATTTACAGTCTACTTCAATCACAAAATCAAATAACGGAGCTCTTGGTGCAACAGCAAAACATGAATTCCCTTCCAATAAGAGAAATTCCAGTGTTTCATGGAGATCCTCTGTCATACAGAGCTTTCGTCCGAGCATTTCAACACTGTGTGGTAAATAAGACCAACAACAAAGGTGATTGTTTGTACTTCCTACAGCAGTACACAAGAGGGCAGCCTCAGGAGCTAGTCCGCAGTTGTCAACTTATGCCTCCCGACAGAGGTTATGAAAGAGCAATGGAACTGCTGCAGGAGCATTTTGGGGATGAGTTGAAAATTACCGCTGCATATGTGGACAAGGTGCTTGGCTGGCCATTGGTGAAGGCTGAGGATGTCAAAGGACTGCAAGCATATTCACTCCTTTTGCGTGAGTGCTGTAACGCAATGGAAGAATTGAAATACATCAATGAACTTGACATGCCAGCTAACATGCGAGCCGTGATCCAGAAACTCCCCTACAAGTTGAAAGAAAAATGGAGAACAAAGGCGTGTGAGCTTTGGGAGCGCCATCAGCGCAGAGCTCAGTTTTTAGATATTGTTCTTTTTGTTGAGCGCCAAGTGAGAATTGCATCCGAACCTATTTTTGGAGATTTACAGTACAGTAGCTATGAAAAGCCTGTAGAGAAGAAACCATTTGGTGACAGGAACAGATCACCATCAAGGATCAAGGGAAATGCCTATGCTACAACTATTGTAAACACTGAACAGAGTGATGTTGCAGAGTCTACAAGCAATGACAGAAGCAAGAGACAAAGTGTACAGTACAAGACTACAAAATCAAATCTGTGTCTGTGTTGCTCCCTTGAGCATGGGTTGGAGCAATGCCACAATTGGAAAAGAAAGCACACACACAGAAGATACGTTTCCTGAAGGAGAAAGGCGTTTGTTTTGCTTGTTTGCAAACTGGACATATGAGCAAACACTGTGAAAGGCGCATGAGTTGCAAGGTGTGTGGTCAGAAACATCCAAGTGTTCTCCACATAAACAAGGAAAAGGAAATTGACACAGATGGGCTACAGAAAAAATCAAGTGACCGCACACACGTCTCTACCTTTTCTGGACATACAGGAGCCGGTAGCAGTGACGGCATTCTCTCAATCCTCCCAGTGCAAGTTAAGTCCTCCAAAGGTGACATAATAATTCAAACATATGCATTTTTGGACCCAGGAAGCACTTCAACATTCTGCTCTGAAAGCTTGATGACAAGGTTGAAAATGACTGGAAGGAGAGTAAAGGTTCAGTTGCGTACCATGGCGCCAGATCAGGAAGTTTCAAGCTTTATTCTTCAAGGTTTGGAGATTGCTGGCTGTAACGATGGACAGTTTTACAGCCTTCCTGAAGTTTTGACCCAAGAGAAAATGCCTGTGTCAACATCTAATATAATCTCAGATGAAGAAGTGGCGAAGTGGTCATATTTGAATGGCATCTGCATCCCTCACATCCAAACCCAGGTGGATTTGCTGATTGGCACCAATGCCTCCAGGCTAATGGAACCCTGGGAGGTGGTGAACAGTGTTGGAGAGGGGCCGTACGCTTTTAAAACCCGGCTGGGATGGGTGATAAGTGGACCCCTCCAAGGAATCTGCAACGAGCAAAATGACTGCTCTCCGGTGGTTGCGAATAGAATTGCAGTGGAGCAGCTGGAGGAGCAACATTCAGATATGAGCGATGAGAGGACCCAGCTCAAGAGAGACCTACAAGAGAAAATACAACACTTGAATACACAGATTAAGACTAGCTTGGACAATGAAAATAGTTCAGAGAATGGATCCCATCTTGCAGAGCTGCAAAACCAGATTACTCAGTTGAGTGAGGAGCTGGATTCTGTGCGTGCTGAGAGAGACCACCTCCAGTGTGAGAAGATCGACAGCCCTCAGAATCATGCAGAGGAGTTGGAGAAGCTGCTCTCTTGTGTGACTTCTCTCACTGAGGAGAGAGACCAGCTCCAGAAGATACTGGAGGGAGTGAGAGACGAGAGGAGTCAGCTCAAGATGGACCTGGAGGAAAATATGGAGATGGTCATACAGGTCCAGGCAGAGCTGAAATGTCAACAATATCTGAACTCAGAACAGCAGGCTGAGAGGGAACACGAAGAAACCCAATTTCAGCAACAAATACAGCATCTTGGAGAGGAACTGGAAACCATTCAATGTGAGAGAAACCAGTTGAAGAATGACTTGCAGGAAAATACAGAGACGGTTGCCGTGACTCAAGATATTTTACACTGCATTCAAGACGAGCTCAGACAACAGAAGCAATTGAACTCTGAACTTGAGAGTGAAAAGATACAGAAGCAGTCTCTTCTAGAACAGCAGGCTAAACAACAGAGTGAGGAGCTGGAGTTTGTGTGTGCTGAGAGAGACCTCCTCCTGTCTGAGAAAACGTACAGTCATGGTGAGGAGCTGGAGAAGCTGCTCTCTAGTGTGACTTCTGTCACTGAGGAGAGAGACCAGCTCCAGGAGATTCTGGAGGGAGTGAGAGAGGAGAGGAACCAACTCAAGATGGACCTGCAGGAAAATGTGGAGATATATCCCTACGGCACAAAATCCGGCAGATGACGCCTCAAGAGGACTGAAAGTGGAACATCTTCAACCCCAAAGACATTTCTGATGGATTACAAAGGACATTCCTGATAGATTACAAGTGGAGTGTAGGCTACTACAGCCCTGCATTATGGACTATGATTTTTTTTTGCTACTGTATTTATGGTGTTGTTGCATAATGGCTTTGTTGTTTGGATTGTATTTGTTAATGTCTCTAGCCAATGAACAAATAGGAGCCGGAGTGTTGCAGCCATTATGTCTGTGCTGGATGTCATTTTTACTGTTGACCACTGAGTGGCGAGGACATAGGAGTGCACAGGTATATAGGTGAGCTCACCGGTAGGCTACAGGTGTTACTGATTGAACTGGTGACCACACAGTCTTTGACCGTGTTGCCACACGCGAAACTGTTTTAGTGTATCATGTTTTTATATTAAAGTAAACAAATGATTGCAACGTACAGAAGTCGTCGGTGTTGGTATCACGAGTCAACTAAAGTTTACAGTTCAACAGTCGCGGTGACTAAGGAGGAAACAGTCACCACAACCACATAATATAAAAAATACACAGTTGTAACATTCAATTAATTTATTTACAATCATTTAGTTTCAGAATACATATATCCTCCCGCCACAGAATAATAGTCCCATAAACAAGATCAACGATTGCGTTGTAGGCGAGGCCACATTCACTTGAGTCAGCACAGGTGTTCTTAATCAGATTGGTTGGGAGGCGCATTGATACTGGAAATGCGGTTGGAGCTGAACTGAAGGGAGGTATTTACCACTGTTGCTAGCCAATCAGAATCCAGTATCCAAACATGCTGTTGTAGAAGACAATGTACCCTATATTAGCATGTTTGAACGTCGTACTATGGTGTCATACTACTATGGTGTCATATTACTATGGTGTCATATTACTATGGTGTCATATTACTATGGTGTCATATTACTATGGTGTCATACTACTATGGTGTCATACTACTATGGTGTCATACTACTATGGTGTCATATTACTATGGTGTCATATTACTTCTGTGTGATGGCAGAGGGTGGTGTTAGAATGTGTGTGTGTGTGTGTGTGTGTGTGTTGTAACTACTACTAGTAGTTGTAATAATAATAATAATAATGGTGTGTGTGTGTGTGTTGTCTCTTTGCAGTATTCAGAGAAGGCTCTGTACACCCAGCTCTGCTACTACAGGTTCATCTTTGACTGGGAGCACGCCGTCACCAAAGTACTGCCGGTAGAAGACAGACGTAAGACTGCACACACGCACACACACACACACGCACACACGCACACACACACGCACACACACACACACACGCACACACATTAACATTAGCAATGAATGTTAGAATTGCCACCCACCCTTATAAAGATAGGGTGTTAAGACATTTGTGTTAAGACACGCACGCACACACACACACAGTTTAGTAGTAGCCATCACTCTGTAAAAACACACACGCACAAACACACACCCAGGCGATGGAGGGTGGGCGTGGGGTATGGCGGGAGGGGGGGGGGGGAGGGGGGGGGGGGAGAGGGGGGCTGGGTTAAGGACGCACAGCTCCTCGAGTCGACAGCCCTAATTTAGGAGACGGATTCAATCACACACACACACACATACACACACACACACACACACACACACACAGAATGCAAAATGCTCCAATCGCCCCAATCACTGAGAGAAAAAGGGAAAGGGCCCTCCATCTCTCTCTCTCTCTCTCTCTCTCTCTACACCCTACACACACTATACCCCTCTCTTTCTCCCCCCCCCACCCCCTCTCCCTCTCCCTCTCTTCGACAACCACTCGTTTGGCTGTGTTGATTGAAAACAGGTTTCAGATTTGTGGAAATCATAGGGGGAGTAATGGGCGCGCGGAGGAAAGGATAGCCCTTCTCTCCTAATGGGAGACGGAGCGTATGTTTCCCCTCCTCCGGACCCAAATGGACGCCACGCCACCGACGCCTTCCTGAGCACGCTCAGTTGGCCTCCCGCCACCGCGGCCCACAGTCCTCTCTGATTGATGTCACTTGATTAGAAAGGGCCAGGCGGCGGACAGATTGATTTATTTGATTACATATTTATATATATATATATATATATATATATGTGTGTGTGTGTGTGTGTGTGTGTATATGTATGTATGTATGTATGTGTGCGTGTCAGTGAGGGCCAGAGCGAGGGAACGAAAAAAAAGCAAGAGAGCGGAGGTAAATATAACGTGTAATCAATAGATGACCACTCAGGAGAGAGAGGGAATGGGGGGGGGATCAAGGAGGCGGAGGGGGGGCTAACGTGATTGTAGCCTCCTTTTTCTGTATTTTTATACTCATTCTTTTCTTTCTTTGTGCTTGCGAGAAATCAGCGCCAGTCTGGTCTGTCTGTCTGTCTGTCTGGTCTGTCTGGTCTGTCTGGTCTGTCTGTCTGCCTGTCTGTTTGTCTCTGCCTGCCTGCCTGCCTGCCTGTCTGTCTGCCTGTCTGCCTGTCTGTCTGTCTGGAGGGTTGCACTCAGACGTGTCTTTGTGTGGTCACCTGTCCACCTCAGGGTGTGGGTGGGTGTGGGTGGGTGGGTGTGTGTGTGTGTGTGTGTGTGTGTGTGTGTGTGTGTGTGTGTGGGTGGCCCTTTCAGAAAAGGACCGACAGAGCATTTTGCTAAAGAATCCAAGCAGCTTGGTCTGGCCATCAACATCAAGAAAACCCAAATCCTCTATTCAGCCACCGCCCTCTATAAACCCCCAACCATCTCCATCGACAACACCAAACTGGAAAATGTGGAACACTTCACATAGCTTGTCATCTGAAGCCAATATTGATGATGAAATACACCACCACCCCAGCTGTGCCAGTGGGGTTCTCTCAAGACTGAGAAAAAGGATCTATGAGAACCGCCAAAAGTCCTGGTTGACAAAAGTTCTGGTCTACAAAAGTTCTGGTCTACAAAAGTCCTGGTCGACAAAAGTTCTGGTCTACAAAAGTTCTGGTCGACAAAAGTCCTGGTCGACAAAAGTCCTGTTCTACAAAAGTCCTGGTTTACAAAGGTCCTGGTCTACAAAAGTCCTGGTCTACAAAAGTCCTGGTCTACAAAGCTGACCCTGGGAAGACAGGACAACCAATAGGGCGACCCTGGAGAACCCTTGTCTGGGAGGGTGCTGCACTGTACTGAGGACCTCCGCCATGCTGCAGAAGAGAAGCGCAGACTCAGAAAGGAGAGAGAGAGCCTCCACCAAAAAGACCCAATCCAAAGCCTCCATCACCACCACTGTCCCCTGCCGCCCACACTGTCCCCTGCCCCACACTGTCCCCTGCCGCCCACACTGTCCCCTGCCCACACTGCACCAGAATATGAGGCTCCAGGATCGGCCTGTTCGCCCACCTGAAGACCCACAAAGACCCAGAAGGAGGACAGTCATACTCCACTACAAGTGACCACCGATGATGATGATGATGATGATGATGATGATGATGATGGTGTGTGTGTGTGTGTGCGCACCTGTGTGCGTGTGTGTTCGTTCGTTCGTTTTGAATATTAGCATCATTATCATCTCAAGAACTAGGCCTCTGCAGCTGGATAGTCCATATACAGTATATATATATATATACACACACGCACACACGCACACACACACACACACTGTCTTTGCTCAGACTGGGATAACTATGTGTGAGCATATTAGCCGACTGGGACATCTCTCACACACACACACACACACACACACTGCTGTCAAGTATAGGTTTAAGGTGTTATCCTCTGGTCCCGGGGCAGTAATACCACATATTACTGTATTACACACCCAGGGGTCACGCTGCTAAGATTACAGGGCGGAGACATTCTCTACACTCTTATAGGTGTGTGTGTGTGTGTGTGTGTCTCTGTGTGTGTCTCTGTGTGTGTGTGTCTCTCTGTCTCTCTCTCTCTCTCTCTCTGAGAGTGTGTGTGTCTCTCTCTCTCTCTCTGAGAGTGTGTGTCTCTCTCTCTCTCTCTGAGAGTGTGTGTCTCTCTCTCTCTCTGAGAGTGTGTGTCTCTCTCTCTCTCTGAGAGTGTGTGTCTCTCTCTCTCTCTCTCTCTCTGAGTGTGTCTCTCTCTCTCTCTCTCTCTCTCTCTGAGAGTGTGTGTCTCTCTCTCTCTCTCTCTCTCTCTCTCTCTCTGTCTCTCTCGGGGTCGTCCCAGTACTCCAGTGTCCATGGCGTGTACGTACTCTTCTAACCTCATGGGAAAGCAGACAGTCGAACGTCTCCATACGTTACCTGACAACACGAGAGGAGACACTGACGTACACCAACACACGCGTGTAACACTGCAGTCTGCACGTCTGATCTGCATCTATATTGCATTATTGTCCCTGATTGCTGCGACTGAGTTAAACATGGAGGTAATTTCATCCACGGCAGGAGATCTCTAATAGAATAGAAACACACACACACACTCTCTCCGAATACACACACACTACTGCCAGTAGTGGTTCCCCATAATAAAACACACTCTCTTTCTTAGCAAAGAATTAGGCGTCCTGTATCAATGACTTCCAATTAGGGATGGGAATCGAGAACCAGTTCCATTTGAGAACCGGTTCCGAATTGTTAGATTAATCGGAATCGTACGCCTCTGAGGTTATCGATTCCTCTTATCGATGCCGGCATGTTCTGTGCATGCGCTGACAGTTGCGCATTGTAAAAAGGACGTCAAACTCTGAAACTTGCAACAAGGAGTCATGGCGGAGTTTAGGAAGGAACGGCCCAAAGCGTGGCTTCATTTCACAAAGAAAAAGAAAAATCTGGTCCTGGGCAGCAGCTGTTGTGTTGGGTCCGTATGCTGCAGCTAGCCCTGTGGGACCTAGACTAGAACAGAGTAGGCCCACTGAGGCCTGCCTTGGCAGTTGCAGGTGTGAGCATGTATAAAGCTGTTTGATGCTCATGTATGATACTGCACACAAACATTCTGTCATATCGAAAATGTTATGTTCCTTTTGCTCTTTCAGTTGTCATACATTTGGCTAGGCTGCTCGTCCGGCCATTTTATACAGATCCACGGCTTTGATTGTAATCCAACACGGTACACCTTGGGCCGGTTTCACAGACAAGGCTTAAGCCTAATCCTGGACTAAAAAGCATCTTCAATGGAGATTTTACATTGAAAGTGTGATTTAGTCCAGGACTAGGCTTAAGCCTTGTCTGTGAAACCGGCCCCTTGTCTTTTAATACAGAAAAAAAAACAAAAAAAACATTGCTACTTGTAACATCTGTAAAATTATCATTTCAAGTAAGGGTGGAAACACCAGTAATATGTTAAAACATCTTTCAACGCAACATGGGCTAAAATGACAGGAATACCATGTTTTTCATACTCTACGCATGAGTACCACTGCTTCCTAAGTGAGCATCACGTCCATTACTGAGGGTAAATATCCTAGGCTAATAATATTAGTGCCACGCAGGCAGCAGATCTTTTCCGGGCTACACGGCGCCGGATTTGGCTGAAACAGCGGTGATCTGACGTCTGCACCTCGCGGCTACACGACTCCGCCGAATTCGTGAGCTGAAATGATAACGCTGGGAGGGCGTTTCAGTATCGTTTTTGTCGTGTGGTCGGCGATTGGGTGCGTTTTTCTATAACGCACCCACATGTATTGTGGTTCACTTGACACTGTTCAGCACTTGAGGTTACATTCAATGCATGACTTTTGCTATATACCGCTAGGCTAAATACAATTATAAAAGTGGCATGTAACAAGTGTGCGCATCAAAGGTCTAGGCATTAGGCAGCAAGTAATAGACATGTTTTTTTAAAGATGACAAGAATATTTTGTCTAGAAGCCTTTCACCATCAGATATTAGCGAGTTGTTTGTCCGAGTTTTCTGCCCTGTCGTGACTTTTGCTGTGATACGATTGGACAATTTCTATTTTGGGGCGTGGCTTAGCGATAGGTCCATTGCGTTTCCTTCGTTGTGTAGCTATAGCCTAAGAAACCCTAAATGAAAACGAATGCTGTACAAATATTCTCCCATTTCATCCATTTTAAATGACGTGGATCCCTCCCAGAGAAAGCAGACAAGCTCATTTTTCAATTTCATATGTGTAGTTATCGCCTTTTAAGAAAAGGAACATTTAATTTACTTTATTTTATTTATTTTTTATTTCTGTTCAAATGTTACGTTCAGATATTCTACACTGACGCTGAAAACCAGTGTAGGCCTACTTTTTTTCCCCCCCACACAGAAAATGTATCGGGAATCGATAAAGAATCGAACCGATGAGCAGAATCGATAATGGAATCGGTATCAATCTATCTAATCAATTCCCATCCCTACTTCCAACTCATTTCATATGCCAGCGTTCGCTCCCTCTAGCCCTCCTTCCCCCTCTCAATCTATCTGCTGCCTTTCTTCTCTCCCTCCCTCTCTCCACCTCAGTCTTAAATGTGGTCAGTATGATTGCGTGTGTGAGCAATAATGTAATTTTGCCGCATTGATAAAATAAAATTGAGCTTTAGCTGTGCTCCTCTAATGCTCCATTTACCCACAACCGCCTCTCCTCCCCCCTTTCCTCCACCTCGTGTTGTCTCTCTCTCTCTCTCTCTCTCTTCTCTCCTCCCACTCACTCCCTCCCTCTCCTTCTCTTTCTCCAATGATCCTTCCCTTCGCTTACATCTTTCCTTTCCTCTATCTCTCTCCCTCCCTCTCCTTCCCTCCTTCCCTTCTCTTCATCTCGCCCACCCTCTCTCCTCCCCCTCCCCCTCCTCCTACCTTCTCCCTCTCTCTCTCTCTCTCTCTCTCTCTCTCTCTCTCTCTCTCTCTCTCTCTCTCTCTCTCTCTCTCTCTCTCTCTCTCTCTCTCTCTTCTCTCAGCTCTCCTCCTTCCCTTCCCACCAGCCAGCCAGCCAGACCCAGAGTCGGGGTGGAAAGTCTGCGGGTTGCGATTGTCAAATCAATTATTCATTCTGTGCAATTACACTCGCACAAAGAAGTTTCCCCGGGCTCCGAGTGGTGATTAAATTAACTGCTGTTCCAGCTGCCCTGATAGATTATTCATGGGTGCAGAGGACAGAATGGCCGGTCTCCATTAACTTCATCATGCTCACTTAATTACAGGCTTGTTATAGTATTTACACCTAGTTAGAGAGCGCACGGAGCCCCGATACACTGGCGCTGACAGGGGGGGGTGTGGGTGGGAAGGGGGGGGGGGGGGGTTAAACACCTAGTCAGAGCACACACTTGCCATGTGTGTGTGTGTGTGTGTGGGTGTGTGTGTGTGGGTGTGTGTGTGTGGGTGTGCGTGTATTGCTTTCTTCTCCCGTGCTCTCTCACTCTCGTATCATCTTCTGTCGATCTCCTCTCTCATTCTTTTCTCTCCCTTGTTTTTTTCTGCTTGCCCTCTCTGTCTCCTGTCCCCTTTTAGCATGTTGGTTCCTCTTTCTCTCCTCTCTCTTCTCCCTTTTACCTTCTTTTGCTGCCCCTCCCTCTCTCTCTCTACTCTCTATCTCTCTCTGCCTCTCTCTCTCACTCTCTTTTAAGAAAGGCTATTTATTTGAACTGTCTGCCACCCCATACTGAGCACCAACTGACTGCGAGTACTCCAGCTTTTCTCTCCTTCTCCTTCTTTCCCTGACTCTTAAATCATTCTTTTATCCATTCCCCACACTGTGATTGAGGAGGGGAGCAGGAGTGAAAAAAAGGAGGAGGAGGAGGAGGAGAGAAAAAAAAGAATTATTTTCTCCTACCTTTCAGAAATGATGACATGATTGCTTTCGCTTGATCATGCATCATCTTCTTTCTCCCCCCCCCCCCCCCCCAATCTCTTGCTTGTACTATTCTGCTCTCTCCTGTGTGTGTGTGTGTGTGTGTGTGTGTGTGTGTGTGTGTGTGTGTGTGTGTCTCTCTCTCTCTCTCTCTCTCTCTCTCTCTCTCTCTCTCTCTCTCTTTACTGAGGTAAGGATTATCTGGTAATGGCTGCTGGTGGTGTGTGTGTAGACTTGATAGCCACGATGTGAGTGAGAGTGTGTTTGCTTTAGCTTATGCTGTTACTCTTGTGTATTTCTTGTAGGTTCGTGTGTGTGTGTGTGGGTGTGTGTGTGTGTTACCTTCCCCTCTCACTGTGTATTTAACCGTTGTTCCCAATGGCCAGTCAGTCCCACTGTATTTATACAACAGCCACTAATGCACCAGACAGGAAGGAAGATTGCAGAGACACACACACACATACACACACACACACACACAGACAGAGGGATTGATGGAACCTGGAAAGAGGAGAGTGGTAGCAGATGGAGGGATTGATAAAACGTATGATAGTGACAGGTAGTGAAGAACACACACAGATGCAAAGTAAATGGGGTTGGATCCTAACGGGGTCAGACCAGGGCCAGAGCAGGGCCAGACCAGGGCTCCTCTTAGGGCAGGGCTGCACAGTACCGGAAACGGCGACCGTTTGATGCCACATGACTCCGCAGATTTCGAGAGCTGGGGCGGCGAAGATACGAAAACTGTGTGAGGGAGTTTCTCTGTGAGGGTTTCTCTCTGTGAGGGAGTTTCTCTCTGAGGGTTTCTCTCTGTGAGGGTGTTTCTCTCTGTGAGGGAGTTTCTCTGTGAGGGAGTTTCTCTGTGAGGGTTTCTCTCTCTGAGGGTTTCTCTCTGTGAGGGTTTCTCTCTGTGAGGGAGTTTCTCTCTGTGAGGGAGTTTCTCTCTGTGAGGGAGTTTCTCTCTGTGAGGGAGTTTCTCTGTGAGGGAGTTTCTCTGTGTGAGAGTTTCTCTGTGTGAGGGAGTTTCTCTCTGTGAGGGAGTTTCTCTCTGTGAGGGAGTTTCTCTCTGTGAGAGTTTCTCTGTGAGGGAGTTTCTCTGTGAGGGAGTTTCTCTGTGAGGGAGTTTCTCTCTGTGAGGGAGTTTCTCTCTGTGAGGGAGTTTCTCTGTGAGGGAGTTTCTCTGTGAGGGTTTCTCTCTGTGAGGGAGTTTCTCTGTGAGGGTTTCTCTCTGTGAGGGAGTTTCTCTCTGTGAGGGTTTTTCTCTGTGAGGGAGTTTCTCTGTGAGAGTTTCTCTCTGTGAGGGTTTTTCTCTGTGAGGGTTTCTCTCTGTGAGGGAGTTTCTCTCTGTGAGGGAGTTTCTCTCTGTGAGGGAGTTTCTCTGTGAGGGAGTTTCTCTCTGTGAGGGAGTTTCTCTGTGAGGGAGTTTCTCTCTGTGAGGGAGTTTCTCTGTGAGGGAGTTTCTCTGTGAGGGAGTTTCTCTGTGTGAGGGAGTTTCTCTGTGAGGGAGTTTCTCTCTGTGAGGGAGTTTCTCTGTGAGGGAGTTTCTCTCTGTGAGGGAGTTTCTCTGTGAGGGAGTTTCTCTGTGAGGGAGTTTCTCTGTGAGGGAGTTTCTCTCTGTGAGGGAGTTTCTCTCTGTGAGGGAGTTTCTCTGTGAGGGAGTTTCTCTCTGTGAGGGAGTTTCTCTGTGAGGGAGTTTCTCTGTGTGAGGGAGTTTCTCTGTGAGGGAGTTTCTCTGTGAGGGAGTTTCTCTCTGTGAGGGAGTTTCTCTGTGAGGGAGTTTCTCTGTGAGGGAGTTTCTCTGTGAGGGAGTTTCTCTCTGTGAGGGAGTTTCTCTCTGAGGGAGTTTCTCTGTGAGGGAGTTTCTCTGTGAGGGAGTTTCTCTGTGAGGGAGTTTCTCTGTGAGGGAGTTTCTCTGTGAGGGAGTTTCTCTGTGAGGGTGTATCTCTGTGTGAGGGAGTTTCTCTCTGTGAGGGAGTTTCTCTCTGTGAGGGAGTTTCTCTCTGTGAGGGAGTTTCTCTCTGTGAGGGAGTTTCTCTCTGTGAGGGAGTTTCTCTGTGAGGGAGTTTCTCTGTGTGAGGGAGTTTCTCTCTGTGAGGGAGTTTCTCTGTGAGGGAGTTTCTCTGTGAGGGAGTTTCTCTGTGAGGGAGTTTCTCTGTGAGGGAGTTTCTCTGTGAGGGAGTTTCTCTCTGTGAGGGAGTTTCTCTGTGAGGGAGTTTCTCTCTGTGAGGGAGTTTCTCTCTGTGAGGGAGTTTCTCTGTGAGGGAGTTTCTCTCTGTGAGGGAGTTTCTCTGTGAGGGAGTTTCTCTGTGAGGGCAGATAGCGGGCAGTGCAGGGACATGACATTATTGACCGTCTTCCAACAATGATCATAAAGTCTATTATGCATCGGCTCATTTCATACAACCTAAAGATACACAGATTAATAAAGTATACTATATATAATAGTGAAGAGGAGATTTATCGCGACTGCGGGAGTTGACATTACTACCGTATTAATGAAAACAAATGAATTTCTAGCATTTTACGGTACTGTCTCAATTCTACTGGAATCATTTCCTGGGTCTACCAGCACGAGCATGCCCGGTGTACTTGAATGATCCCGTAATACGCGGGCCAGAGGTTCCAGAGGCCAGAGATTCTTTTGCACGACGGTGTGAAAACAGAAAACAGAGGAAAACAGAGGTCAGATCATCGTGTAGCCTAGCCCTTAGAGCCCTCCTGAGGGGAAAAGAGAGAGGCAGTTTCATTTTACATTTTCATTAAAAAATTGCCATTTAGCAGACGCCTTATTCCAAAGCGACTTACAATTAATACATTTGACTAAGCAAGTGAATCATCAATCCACCAGTCGTAGCAGGAAGAGTAATCTAGCTCAGGCCAGGGGCCGTTGGCAGTCTCCGTGATAGAAGGAACAAAAATACTTTTTTTGTATAGACACTGGAGAAACAGAGAAACAGTACAGGGGGGGCAGTCAAAGTCATAGGGGACACAGTAAAGGGGAAAAGCGGGTGTCTCAGGAGACGCAGTGCTGGGGGGTAGTAGATGTCTCAGGAGGAGCAGTTAAGGTGTAGCCTGAAGAGATGGGTCTTCAGTGTCTGACGGAAGATGGGTAGAGACTCTGCGGTTCTGACAGCCGTCGTCCGTGTCTTACACCGTGTGTTACATTGTCCGTGTGTTACACCATTGATGGCTGTTTGTCTGTCGGTAACGACCCCACGGTCCAAGTTTATGATCCATCCCCCAAGTGATACTTCCGTATGGCTGTAGATCTGTGAAGTGGCCGGTAAAGAGTGAAATAAACTTCAAAGCTTTTATTCCTGCGAGATGGAGGGGGAATCTCTCCTTTTCCTCTCCTTACCCTCTCCTCTCCCTTTTCCCTCTCCTTTCTATCTCAGCCTCCAATCCGGGTGTCAATTCTGAGATTCTACTGGTTAATCTGGTCCTAAAACATAAAACTGATCCCTACTGGGCCCCCCCCCGTCCTCCCCATTCTTATACACACTAGTGGAGATGTTTGACATGATTCGGAAGACGGAAGGGATTATAGGGGTCACTAAGGGATAAACCAGCAGCCTTTCATTGCTTTCGGGGTAAAAATGTCTAAAAGTGACCTCTCTCTCTCTCTCTCTCTAGCGAGGTTTAAGACGGGATGGAAGGCTGAGAGGGAGGTGTACAAAAGGCTGAAGGACGTGGCTGACAGCACCCTGACCGCCAGCGGATACTCTGAGGTCAACCTGGCCAAACTCTTCCAGGCCTTCACCTCCCTCAAGTAAACCCCCCCAAAGACCCCCCAGCGCCGGCATCTTAACACCTGAGGTGCGCTCAACGAGGCTAATTGTTAGCGAATGTGCGCTAACGTTCGCTAAGCGTTCGAAACGGTAGTCCACGGCCGACCGTAACTTCCTGTTTCTGGGTCTAAACTGACACTTAAAATAAAGATGTTGTATAGCTAATGATATTCTCTTTTGAATATCGCAGCTGTGACAACCATGTTAGTGGTTTTTAAATGGTCCACCGGTGCTGGCCTGTAAACAGAATGAAACGATGGCTACTGTTAAAAGCCACCAATGCTGAATTGGAGGCTCTGACTGACAGCTGGGACATCCTACCAGCTCAGGAGTCAGGCTCTGAAGGCCCGCCTTACGGTTGATTAGCATGTCCTGGATCTGATCTGCCCCAGGTTCCCCATATGAATGAGTGTGTGTCTTCTATGTCAGACGCCTCAGCCCTCAAATTCCACACAATGATTGATGTTTGTATGAGTGTGTATGTCACCAAGGTTCTCTGGGTAATGTAGTTTTTGTAATGTAATTTTATGTAAAAAAAAATGTGATTTGGGGCATTAACTCTGCCGCCTGCTAGGTGCAGTCTATAGCACGTCCAGCTCTCATGATTGGCTGGTAAATTGGGCTAAAGACTCTCTCTACACACACACACACACACACACAGACACACGGTCAATCACCGTACCATGACCCCTTCATCCCTGTTGGGGAAGGGCAGATGGGGGTGGTGTGTGTGTGTCTGTGGGGGGGGGTGGGGGGGGGGGAGGGGGAGGAGACGCAATCAGTGCTAGATATCAGTCCATAGAATTGTTAGGGGGAGGGAGGTGGCTGAGGAGGCTATTTGTCCAGATATCTGTCCTCAGAATTGGCTTCTCCTCAGCTCCCAGTGTACTTCACAGCACAGCAATTAGCCAATGATACGAGAACCCTGGACAGTGAGTACACCCAACTCCTGCAACGATTGGACACTTGTTTGGATTACCCCCTGTTCATGGTGTGTGTGTGTGTGTGTGCGCGCACATGCTGAGAGATGGACAGGGAGACAAGATTGTTGTTTCTAACGTCTGTTTAAGCGATGTCATTTTCATGTGCTTGTCTGCCCTTCTGTGTGTGGAGATGGTGTTTTTTAGTCCGTTTTCTGACTGTTATTGTAATGTAATTATTCATACTCTGCTTTTGGAATGTGTTTGATATTAATAAAGCCTTTTGATACAGAAACTTCCATAACTGTGTATTTAGTGTGTGTGGGTGTGGGTGTGTGGGTGTGGGTGTGTGTGTGTGTGTGTGTGTGTGTGTGTGTGTGTGTGTGTGTGTGTGTGTGTGTGCGTGCGCGCGCACGCCCGCGCAATATTTATATTAGTCTATTAGGGATTATATGGTGTGTTTTGCAGAATTCACTAGTTCTGTGTTCATAATGACAGGCAAGTGATTATTTTTACTTGGTCTCATCATCGCCAGTGCTATTTCCATAACTGCTGCGCTTCAGAAATCACTTTACATGCTAGCTAGTAGAAGAACCAACATAAGTGGGCTGAACACTTATACCACTCCGCACTCTTAAATTGAGCCTACACTGTGTGTGTGTGTGTGTGTGTGTGTGTGTGTGTGTGTGTGTGTGAGAGAGAATTTCAATGTGTCTGTGTTTCTATTAACCAAACAAGACCCATCACACACGCGCGCACACACACACATCCAGGACAGTAGTGCTGTGTTTTTTGTTTTTTTTCCCATTATAAACTGATCATAGAGTGCAATTACACGGGTCATTCTGGTGCCTAATAGAGAAATAATGGACTGAGTCTTATAATGAGACTCGGCTGTCACACTCCTAATCAAACACGGACTTCAGGGTATCTCTGTCTCTGTCTGTCTGTCTGTGTGTGTGTGTGTGTGTGTGTGTGTGTGTGTGTGTGTGTGTGTGTGTGTGTGTGTACGCGCAGTGGGTAGGCTATAGCTTTATATATTTATTAAATCAAATAAACTTAAAAGCTGTAAAACAGTTGTCGGCAATTCTCCGCCATACCTTCAAATTCCACTTTTATAAGATTAGGTCATCAGTAGCGTGCGGATCTGGCTTAATTCACCACAGTCTCCGTGCGCGCTTCCTGAGTGCGCGTCTCAGCGAGTGTGCGTGGGCTTTCTACCCCAATAAACCCGGACGAACTAGGCTGCGCATTAATTCGACCTCGCTAAGCTAATAAGAGCGAACGAGTCGGTTTTTTTTTTGTTATGTTAAGCTTTATTGCCTGTCTTTTTGACCAGAATAGTGGTGTTGAGCAAAGCGACGGACAAGGTATTCTTTGATGAGGGAATTAGCGGTCTATTCTGTCCCTATTATTCATAGCGCGGTGGAACATGTAAGTATACAAGAGAGAGAGAGGGGTGTCAAAAGGAGAGCTGGTCCTATTGCAAAGTGTCCCTCTTGTTCGGGCTGAAAGGGCGGCTATGAGACGATAAACCGCTTAATACACTGAGCTAATTGGATGAGAGCGAAAGAGACGGGGGAATTAAGGGGCGCACCAAAAGGGACCAGAGTGCCAGAGGCCCGCTATTCAGGCCTTTCACAGCGGTCCTCTCATCTGCCCCTCCGGAGGAGGCGACTCTTCATCAAAGCTTGGGGACTGGAGAGAGGAGCGGGCCGGCTGGAAGGCGCAGAGTGATTGGGTCTATTCTGTCGCCGGGGACATTGTGGGAGAGAGATGAGGCCCCGGAGAATCGGGGAAATCAGTCTCACGTCGAGCAAAGGCAGGGATGGCAATGATGAAAATTGGAGGCGCGTCATTGTGGAACCATTTTCTTCTTAGGCAATCGCATTAGCCGACCATTGTGAGAAGATTGTCCTCGGTAGACGTTGGCTCTATGCAATATACGCCTCTAGTTTTTCTTCTCAAAAACCGTAGCTAGTCGAGAAACAGTCCAGAGGCCTGGCCATGTCTATTACAATTTAATTTGAACACATTCAGTAGCCTAAATGTTCATAGTGACAGGATTCGTCATCCGATTCGTGCATTGGTCCCCATAGCCTATAGCTAATGGAATGCATTGGTGTTTGATGGTGACACATCGTGAGCTTAGAATGATAAGGTTCTATCTCCGTTTAGAATGATAAGGTTCTATCTCCGTTTAGAATGATAAGGTGCTATCTCCGTTTAGGGCAGTTCAGAGATATTGAGCGTCAAAGTTTTTACAGTCCATTATGTTTTGGGAGATGGAACCTTTGTATTTTATTAATTACTAACTCAAAAATGTCAACATTTAAAAAAAATAACACCACACAGGCATTAATAAACACCTAATGGATCAGATTATGTAAAAAACTCAATTTTGAAAAAAATGGAGATAGAACCTTATAATTCTAACGTCACGATATGGCTACGCGATGGGTGAAAGAAGGTCCAAACTCTTCTCCATCGTGTGTTGTGTGTGTGTGTGTGTGTGTGTGTGTGTGTGTGTGTGTGTGTGTGTGTGTGTGTGTGTGTGTGTGTGTGTGTGTGTGTGTGTGTGTGTGTGTGTGTGTGTGTGTGTGTGTGTGTGTGTGTGTGTGTGTGTGTGTGTGTGTGTGTGTGTGTGTGTGTGTGTGTGTGCGCGCCCGGTGCCATGACGGGATACTCATTTCAATTCGGTCTTTTTTTATCGCTGGAAGAACGAACGTTTATAAGCCTCGCACGCAGCGGGTCCTCCGCCTCCCGGATTGCGCCCGGCATTCCCCAGATATTAGGGGCAAATTGGTTTGCCATTCATTAGTAATGTTCACAATAAGATTAAAGCCCCCTGGACAACCTCATAAAAAAAATCCTATAGGCCTTACAGAAACCACGCTCTAGTGGTCCTTTCTATAGAATCAGAATAAATAAAATAAAAAAAACGTTCTCAGAGTTCATGTCGATGGGAGGTTATGGGTGCACGAGAGAAAATTGCTTTCTTTATTTTTTTCCCTATTTTTCGGACTAATTCTCATAGTATTTATGGGAATAGTAAGTGTCGAATCAGAACCGTCCTATCTGGAGAAAGTTCAGATACCGCACCCCCCCCTCTCCCTGTCTCTCTGTCTCCTCCATCTCTCTCACACACACACACACACACACACACACACACACACACACACAACACTCTCTCTTTCTCCAAACTGTGCCTATGTCCATTTATCCCTTGTCTGGTCCCGCTTGTTTGCAGCGTCAGAATGAGGCGGATTAGCAGGTAGAAAACAAGGCGAGTGAAAGGTTTTTCACCGGACCGGCCCATAAAAGAGACTCAATTAATCCGAGAGGTAATTTCACGCGATTTGCTCCTGCACCATGGCCGGGTCAAACGGGCGAGAGATGACTTCCCTGAAAGGAGAGCATTGATCGCTGCGATACGTCCTGGGACTCAGAGGAGGGGATTTGGGGGAATTAAGACTCGGGGAGGTGGGCTAAAGGGTGGGCTGGGGGGAACTCGAGAGAAAGACTTTCTGATACAGTGGTTTGTTACTTCATTAATGACAAAGAGACTCGCTTCCATCGACAAGGCATTACAGATGTTAAGACTAATTGAGCGCTTTTACAAGTTTTTAAAGCGTGTTTTGTGAAGAGGCCCCAGATAAAGTGGTCGCTCTAATTGAAAACCCTTTCACATGTGGGGGTTTACCTCATGAATATATGGGTCTGGATTTTTGAACTGAAGAGACCAGAGCCACACAAGCGGCCCTGAATTATTTGTCATTACCGCACTAATTCACTTTCTCTTTCATTTATCTAAGGTCGCATACCGAACGCCAAATACCTCCCCATGTGAGTCCTCCCCCCACACATGTGTAGGCTATTCATTCGTTTTATTGGTATTCATTTAGCAAATGTAATGATTTTAAACTAAAGGGTAATTCCAGTTCATAAAAAAAAATATTTACAGACACCAGAGATTAGCCTATATTTATCTCAAACATCTATAAATAAAGGCCTATTCTAAAAAATGATGTTCAAAATGTGGGCCTGGGCCTAACGGTCAAATATCACCTTTATCTCTCTTTTACAGTTGTGGTATTCATTTGCAAAAATATATAATAACACTTTTTCTTTATCATTTTAATTTGAGAATGTAGGATAATATTATTAACATTTTTACTTAAGACAGAAAACATCAGTTCTTCATAGGAATTTTATTAATAGTTCTATAGTTCTGTATCACATTTTTTAAATATCCTGTTTTAAACCTATGTCAGTTCTATACGGGTTGGAAATAATAATCAAAAGGATAAATCATTCCACCAATTTCATTTATTCAATTATGCAGCACTAATCCAGGAAAGGTAGCCTACAATCACTTAAAAACCCCTGCCCTGCGATCGATCCATTGGGAAACAGGTTCGACATAAATAATCATCTAAAAACCTAATATTTCATGAGCACAGGGGACATTCTACAAAGGGCAACTTTCATACAACACTACACCAAGTGCAACTTCTCAAAACATGGTCTCTTCTCAAATATACAGGGCTCTGTTTTGAAAATTATCCTTTTTTTTTTTTTTTTTTTTACAATAATATTTACACAGTTTTATTCGTGCACAGTTCAGCCGTAGGAGACCCTGATATAATCTAAACCTCACGTTGCTTGTCCTTTAGTTAAATTCAGTCAGCTAAAAAAAGAAAATGATTGGAATATAACCAAAAAGCTCTTATTAAAAAACATTTTTTATCGAGGGTTCTTTCGCTTTGAATCAGGCTGAAGTGAAATTCAAATCACCTATCAATGTTGACCAACTGACTCTGACTCAAGAACAGGTGAGCTGCAGGTTAGATTAGACCAGAGGCTCCAGTGCAGAGTTTAGGCTGTGTAAGGTCTATGGACAGTTTCCTTTGGCTTGGAGACCTCCTCCAGCTCTGCTATTGACACTGACAGTGGCCCGGACTGGAGCGGTTCTGGATCCAGTGGCACCATGTTGAACTCATGTAGTCCAGACAAGAGCCACAGAGTCCATTCTGATTTGTAGCTCTGGTTGTAGTTCTTCTCTCTCCCAGCTGAGTGCGTGTGTGCGTGCGTGTGTGTGTGCATGCGTGTGTGTGCGTATGTATGTGTGTATGTCAGGGAGTTTGAAGGTACAGCCAGCGGTAAAGTCCATTTGGCAAACTCTGTGACAACAATGGTGTCGGTCTGTTAGTTAGTAGTCATGATGAATCCAGCTCTCTCTCTCTCACACACACACACTCACACACACACAGCGCTCCAGTTTGCCAGTGCTCTTTGAATTTGGTCGTGCTTTTTGTTGGGGGGGGGGGTTAGGGCTAGGGTTAGGGGTTGGGGTGAAGTGTGACGGGTGAGGTTGGGAACGCGGGAGGAGGAGGAGAGGGAGAGGGATTTAGAGATTCAGCCCCATTGAAGATCAGGATGGGCATACTGCTCCAGAGGTATGAGGGCTTGAGGGGGATGGGGGGGACGGACGGACGGACGGACCGAAGCCCGCAGGGGAGAGAAGGAGGAGGACGGACGGACGGTTGGTTGTATAACGGCTCGTTCAGCACACCTCCTTCCCCGGGGCTCCGGTGGGCAGGATGTTCAGCTGGGTGAGCTGGGCCGAGTGCTCCTTGGCCTTGAGGCGTAGCGCCGCGATGCTGGACGCCCTGCGGTCGGCCGCGGCTGAGGAAGAGGTGGAAGAGGAGGAGGAGGAGGAGGAGGAGGGGTCGGACATGACCGAGGGGGCAGGGTGGGAGGGGCTCTCCACGGGCAGGGCGGTCTGGCGGAGGAGAGAGGCCGCCGTGGAAGCGCTGGTCAGAGGACCCATACTGGAGAACAGCCTGAGAGAGAGAGAGAAGGATGGAGAGGAAGAGAGAGAGAGAGAATGATGGAGGGTGGGAATAGGGAGAGAGAGGGGGAAAGAGGAACAGAGGGAGGAAGGAGAGGAGGAGAGGGGTTAATCAATATGACTAAAGGGAAAATCTCCCCCAGCACAAACTACATCACATTACATTTTTGGCATTTAGTAGACGCCTTATTCCAAAGCGACTTACAATCGATACATTTGACTAAGCAAGTGAATCATCAATCCACCAGTCGTAGCAGGAAGAGTAATCTAGCTCAGGCCAGGGGCCATTGGCAGTCCTCATGATAGAAGAACAAAAAAACGATTTGTCTATAAGCACACACCTGATTAACAGTAACAGTAAATTGACAGTTCAGTTATTTCACATCAGTGCACATGAAGGAAAATAATATACAAGAAGGGTAAAGCCACGCGTTCCCATCGGAATGGGAGGAGGTATGGAGTTAGTCCACGTTGACAGACACCTCTCCTCACAGCTTGTGTTTCAGCATCACACTGTGGGCTAATGAATAGACACGGCCAAGCAAGGTGACAATCTGGCTGAGAACACACACACACACACACACACACACACACACACACACACACACACGTATAAACGTATACAGGTTGAGTGAGGATGTTCAGGTGAGCGATGGATCACTTTGTGAGTCACAAACGAGTCCAACACAGAATTGGTGCGTGTGCGTGTGCGTGGAGTGTGTGTGGAGTGTGTGTGGAGTGTGTGTGGAGTGTGTGTGGAGTGTGTGTGGAGTGTGTGTGGAGTGTGTGTGGAGTGTGTGTGTTGAGCTACCGAGGTGCCTCACCGGCCGAAGGTATGTCCCATGAAGGCGGGGTGGCGGAACATGGCGGCCGTGCCCAGGAAGGTGCCCAGGCCCAGGGGCGTGGCGAGGTGCTGCGCTGAGCCGTTGTGGCGAGGAGCCAGGCCGGGGAAGGCGGCAGCGGTAGCGCTCCAGGCAGACTCCAGGGCCGGGTGGGGGTGTGGGGGGAAAGGGCCCCCCTCCAGGTAGTGGCTGAGAGGGTGGGCGGCGCCCAGGGGGCCAGGAAACGGGAGGCCTGAGTGGTGGGTCGGGACGCCGGCTTTTTCACGCTTCCGCCACTTGGCCCGACGGTTCTGGAACCACACCTGAGGAACAGGAGCGACGGGAAACAGGTTAGAGACAGGTGCTAGGGTAGAGACAGCTTAGAGACAGGTCCCAGGTCAGAGACAGGTTAGAGACTGGTTAGAGACAGGTCCCAGGTTAGAGAAAGGTTAGAGACAGGTTAGAGACAGGTTAGAGACAGGTTAGAGACAGGAGACAGGTTAGAGACATGTTAGAGACATGTTAGAGACTGGTTAGAGACAGGTCCCAGGTTCCCAGGTTAGAGACAGGTTTAGGGGTTTGAGACAGGTAAGAGACAAGGTAAGAGACAGGGAGACAGGTTAGAGACATGTTAGAGACATGTTAGAGACATGGTTAGAGACAGGTAAGAACAGGTTAGAGACATGTTAGAGACATTTAGAGACAGAGACAGGTTAGAGACAGTTAGAGACAGGTTAGAGACAGGTTAGAGACATGTTAGAGACAGGTTAGAGACAGGTAGAGACAGGTTAGAGACATGTTAGAGACAGGTTAGAGACAGGTTAGAGACCAAGACCAGGTTAGAGACATGTTAGAGACAGGTTAGAGACAGGTTAGAGACAGGTTAGAGACAGGTTAGAGACAGGTTAGAGACAGGTTAGAGACATGGTTAGAGACAGGTTAGAGACATGTTAGAGACAGGTTAGAGACAGGTTAGAGACCGGTTAGAGACAGGAGACAGTAGATAGGACATGTTAGAGACAGGTTAGAGACAGGTTAGAGACATGTTAGAGACATGTTAGAGACAGGTTAGAGACAGGTTAGAGACAGGAGACATGTTAGAGACAGGTTAGAGACGATAGAGAAGGTTAGAGACAGGTTAAAGAAACAGGTTAGAGACATGTTAGAGACAGGTTAGAGACAGGTTAGAGACATGTTAGAGACATGTTAGAGACAGGTTAGAGACAGGTTAGAGACAGGTTAGAGACAGGTTAGAGACAGGTTAGAGACATGTTAGAGACAGGTTAGAGACATGTTAGAGACATGTTAGAGACAGGTTAGAGACAGGTTAGAGACAGGAGACATGTTAGAGACATGTTAGAGACATGTTAGAGACATGTTAGAGACAGGTTAGAGACATGTTAGAGACATGTTAGAGACAGGTTAGAGACATGTTAGAGACATGTTAGAGACATGTTAGAGACATGTTAGAGACAGGTTAGAGACAGGTTAGAGACAGGAGACATGTTAGAGACATGTTAGAGACATGTTAGAGACATGTTAGAGACAGGTTAGAGACATGTTAGAGACAGGTTAGAGACAGGTTAGAGACATGTTAGAGACATGTTAGAGACAGGTTAGAGACAGGTTAGAGACATGTTAGAGACATGTTAGAGACATGTTAGAGACATGTTAGAGACATGTTAGAGACAGGTTAGAGACAGGTTAGAGACATGTTAGAGACAGGTTAGAGACAGGAGACATGTTAGAGACAGGTTAGAGACATGTTAGAGACATGTTAGAGACATGTTAGAGACATGTTAGAGACAGGTTAGAGACATGTTAGAGACATGTTAGAGACATGTTAGAGACATGTTAGAGACAGGTTAGAGACAGGTTAGAGACAGGTCAGAGACATGTTAGAGTCAGGTCAGAGACATGTTAGAGACAGGTTAGAGACAGGTTAGAGACATGTTAGAGACATGTTAGAGACAGGTTAGAGACAGGTTAGAGACATGTTAGAGACAGGTTAGAGACAGGTAAGAGACAGGTTAGAGACAGGTTAGAGACATGTTAGAGACATGTTAGAGACATGTTAGACACCAACTGATAACTGATAAGAGATGAGAGATCACGAAGGGAGAGGTTGAAATAATTAGTTTCCTCTTTATTTCGAAGACCATTAGTTCCTCCTTAAATGTTCTGTTGTGTTCAACCTTGACTTTTTTCCCCCACTAGGCTACTACTACACCACAGCAATCTGTTTGACAGCTGATCTACAACACCTGTTACAGGCCTACTGTTTACAAGACATGGAGAAAATTCCTAACACATTTGTCAATTATATAACGGTTTAGCCTATCCATTATATCAATACAGCCATTTCCCACTCGTCAGCCTTGTAAGAGTGGATGGCGGAAACGTTTCCGTTAACGTAAGATCCCGTCACTCCGGTTCAGGAGGTGACAAATAGGCGGAAAGTCGACGGTAATTACATGCGCACTAAACCTCAATCCTCATGGTCCGTTAGTCTAAGTTTGCTAATTAAAATCCGGTCCCTGCAGACTGGAGATTGGGGTGGGGCGCGATAATTAAGAACCATGTTAACAAAAGACTGAGAAAATAACCGCTGAACAGAGTCCAATAACAATTAATGCGCTTTAAATTAAATTCTTCGAAATGTAGAACAAGTGACTCTCCGAGAGAGGGTATTTAACTTTCCCACGCCTCCCCCGGTGCTCAGTTTGCGCTGCTGAAACACGGCCTCTGATCCACGGAGGAAAATGTCAACAGTAAGGAAACTAAACGAATGGGGGGGCTTGAGCCATAACACACAACCGACACACACACACACGCACACACACACACACACACACACACACACACACACACACACACACACACACACGCACACACACGCACACACACACACACACACACACACACACACACACACACACACACACACACACACACACACACACACACACACAATTCCCAAAGCTGTTTAGCATTACATGGCCCCTCGGGAATTTATGAGTTTTTATCACCTCCTGATGGCGCCCGTTAAGTGATTTGTTCACCTACGGCCCCCAAAGAGACATCTGTTGTTTTACATACGGCCATAACCCTGGAGCTTCCACCGTGTTTGAGTTGTCTCTTTGGTTATGAGCTCCGGGCTCCGACATGCATGCACGCCTTGCTCTCAATGGGGTAAAGGGAGGGGAGGGGAGGGGGTGCAAACACCTTTAATGGTCTCTCATTCGCCTCCAAGTGCAAGGCATCGGATCAATGCAGGTCTATTGCAATCACATAATGGGAAATCAAATAGCATTATCCCCCCCCCCCTCCCCTCCTCTCTCTCGCTCTCGCCCCCTCGCTCCCCCCCCCCTCCTCTCTCCCCCCCCCTCCTCTCTCGCTCCCTCCCCTCCTCTCTCTCGCTCTCGCTCTCTCTCCCCCCCCTCCTCTCTCTCTCCCTCCCCTCCTCTCTTTCGCTCTCTCTCCCCCCCCCTCCTCTCTCGCTCCCTCCTCTCTCGCTCTCTCTCCCCCCCTCCCTCCTATCTCTCTCCCCCCCGCTCCTCTCTCCCCCCCCCCTCCTCTCTCGCTCTCGCTCTCCCCCCCCTCCTCTCTCTCCCCCCCCCTCCTCTCTCGCTCCCTCCCCTCTCTCTCCCACGAGATGAGAATTCAAACACCATTTTTCTCCCTGAAATAGCCCGTGTTTGCTCTCGCGCTAAGTGAGCTTTTATGAATCATCTGCGTGCGCTTAATTACCACTAAAACGTCCCCCTTCGCATGTAATAACTTTCAATAACAGGAAGGACCTTCCCTACGCAGCTATTGGGTCCATTTAACACATTTTAGAGTGATAAATCACTCAACCCTCAAATTACCTTCCCTCTATTTTCTGCTGCAACCTATTTCACGTTTTGTTGGCCTTTGTGTGTCACTAAAACCTACTGCAATATGCTAGTCTAACACTTTTAAACATAAATATAAAGGACGTTTAATCATCAATCAGAAATCAATTTAAATGTAATGATCAGATTATGTCCCTTCAATCCATTCCACATTACGATTTTGATAGGCCCAAATGTTTAATTGAATTGCTAGCCCTATAATAAATTGAACAGCCTAAATAAAACAATCACGTATAGCCTAATTAAGCCTGTCCTATGTTCGTCTTTATTTTGTGCAATATTTCATCACCATGCTCTGTTTTGTTTAAGCCTTTATTGAACGCAATAGACAGCATCATTTCAACAATAAGGCTATTATACAAGGTTATAATCAGTTATACAAGGCCACTTACTTGCACGCGTGCCTCGGTCAGATCCAGCCGCATCGCCAGCTCTTCTCTGGAGAAACAGAAAGGTGGGAAATAAGTTATAGGCTACTCGTTTAGAGTTTAGAATGATAAGGTTCTATCTCCGTTTAGAATGATAAGGTTCTATCTCCGTTTAGAATGATAAGGTTCTATCTCCGTTTAGAATGATAAGGTTCTATCTCCGTTTAGGGGAGTTCAGAGATATTGAGCGTCAACGTGTTTACATTCCATTATGTTTTGTGAGATGGAACCTTTGTATTTTATGAATTACTAACTCAAAAATGTCAACATTTAAAAAAATAACACCACACAGGCATTAATAAACACCTAATGATTCAGATTATGTAAAAAACTAAATTTTGACCAAAAATTGAGATAGAACCTTATAATTCTAACGTCACCTATTGTGTGTGACCAGGAAGTTCTCCTGACATGTTTTCTACCGTTAACAACAGCCCACCATAGAATTGTTCAAACAACCCACACAGCGATAAGACTGCCTTTATATTTCCCTGGCAGTGGTTTGAGAAATTGTCCGGGTTATTGTGATATTCTTTCCATAATGGCTCTCTTATACAAGGGTTTTTCTTTAGTCACTGGAACGACATAATGGTCGACATAATAACATAGTACAAAAGCCATCGAGCATTCTGTTGAAAGTGATGAAAGGCTACCTGCACAAATTGATTGCAATTTCGCCTTTGAAATAAACCACATCAATAGGAAACATCGATCAAGTATAGGCCTATCAATATTATGTGACAAAAGTAACCTGTTAAATATTATTATCCTAAGAATTATCCCGTTTTGTCGATGTGTTATTATGTTATTACTGCAGAAAAACGATCAACGGCCTTGTCTATTCGGGAGCACAATTTTCCGTGCAATATTTAAGACCATTTTTAATTCCCTTTTGCGCCATATTTTTTATTCTAGAATTTGGGATATCTGAGAGTCGTGAAATACTTTTGAATACTATACTCCCACGGCGTGTTTTGTAACATCAACATTAATATGTCAATGTTTAAAATAGATCAGCACAAATGTGTGTTATGTAACATAGAATGTTATAGAAACAAAATGGAAGGCTACAGCTATCTGAATATGTACCGAGTTACTTTAAATCCTTGATGTGATTTAAAAAAAAATAAAAAAATAATAATAAGCGAGACATTTGTCTGCATGCATGAAGAAAAACACAATGCACGGAGGAACAATATTTCAGAATTATCATATTATGCTATTCATTCTGGAAATCATTTTGAATGAAAATGATCCAAGCGAGTCTACGACACGTAGACTTTATATGGTCAGAAAATAATACAATAGTGAGAGAGAGAGAGAGAGAGAGAGAGAGAGAGAGAGATGATCTGTTGCGTCACTGTGTGTGTGTGTGTGTGTGTGTGTGTGTGTGTGTGTGTGTGTGTGTGTGTGTGTGTGTGTGTGTGTGTGTGGTGTGTGTGTGTGTGTGTGTGTGTGTGTGTGTGTGTGGTGGTGTGTGTGTGTGTGTGTGTGTGTGTGTGTGTGTGTGTGTGTGTGCGTGTGCGTGGGTGCTTTTACCATTGGGCTTGAGAAGGCCCAGAAACCTAATTTGTGCTGAATGTACTGGCATTATGTGAGCTGCACCAGATAATTTTCCTCATGAGAGTAATATCAATATCACCTGTAACAATACGGTGAGGTATGCAACAAACGGGTTAGTGCTATCTATACCAGTTTGAGCTATTGTGCTCTCTTAGCCCAGGTTCGGTGGACAGGTGTCAAAGAGTGTGAAATAGACGACATGAAGAATTACGTTTGGTCTGGTCTTCAAGCCAAAAACGAGTAAAAATGTATAGGTCTATTGGTAACCTTGGCCACAGTAATTCGCTATTTGGACCAATGTAACCAATCCAAAATCTGCTTCAGATAGGTCTAGTCCTACATGAAATTATCCTCAAGTTTAGATGGAGAAACATGGAGGTTTATGTAGATTTGTGACATTCGTTGATGCATTCGGCCGTCTATGAAGATAACATGCATATTTTATAAAAACGTCATTATTGTAGTAATAATAATAATAATACAATTAATAATAATATTTATGATAGGCCTATTGTTTGTATTATTATTATTAATAATATTAATTATAATAATTATAATATTGATAGGTTTAGGTGCTATTCTATATCCATGTTCCCAGAGATTGCGCTAGCCTACCTGGTGAACACGTCGGGGTAGTGGGTCTTGTTGAAAGCCCTCTCCAGCTCTTCCAGCTGGTAGCTGGTGAAGGTGGTCCTGTATCTCCTCTGCTTGCGTTTCAGCATCCCCTCCTCCGAGTCGCTGCCTGCCGAGAGACAGACGCTGTCTTCCCCGTCCCTCACGTCCCCGTCGCCGGCGTGGAGGCTCTCTCGTTCCTCGTCTTTCGGAGAGAGACCAGCTGATGTGTCCCCGCATGCCTCGTCCTCTCTCCCCGCGTCCTCCTCGAACTTCATCGGGCCCAACTCCACCAAGCCCCCCAGCCTCCCGTCCTCCGAGTCTCCCCCGGGGCTCTGGCCTTCCTCCCCCCGGCTGAGGGAAGCGTTCTCCCGGTATGACTTGCTGCGGCTGATGCTCACCTGCGGCGCCTGACTGATTTTCAGGCTCTCGCATGTTTGGTCCATGAAGAGCCGCTCCCTTTCTAATTTCTCCCCGTGGTCGTGAACGACCCCCCGCACGGGGTCAAGGTACTTTCCTCCGGGCCCGTAGAGCCGGCGCAGCTTGGGTGGCAGCAGGTGCATGTCCGTGTCGAGAGAAAGGGGGTCTTTAGTTGAACCTGCATGGGTGCCAAAGGTATGAAGAGGTGAGGACGAAGTGTGGGTGACAGAAAAATATAAACTTGCATGGGCGCAAGAAGGCGCACATTTCCTTGTAAAGTTATACGCACAAGATATCACAAAATAACGCAATAATATAATGAGCTCTGCACTCGAATAGTAAAATTGTCCTATAGGAAGGTCAGTGTGTCCACAGTGTGATTTATTATGAGTTCTGTCTAAAGTTGCATGGAGATGACTCATTGGCGTGGACTGAGATGCAGATATATCTATGAGTGATCTCAACGCGAAAAAGTGATCAAATAAAACACGTTTAGTTCCCAAGCCCTTTCATTGAACGTTTACGGCATTCTGTATTATTTTATACCTTGGGTTTTATTATCATGTTGTAAAGATCTTGCCCGAAAAACACAAAAGCATAATCTATACGTGTAATAATCTATACGTGTAATAATCTATACGTGTAATAATCTATACGTGTAATAACATAATCTATACGTGTAATAAACTATACGTGTAATAAACTATACGTGTAATAATCTATACGTGTAATAAACTATAGTGTAATAATCTATACGTGTAATAATATATACGTGTAATAATATATCTGTGTAATAATCTATACGTGTATCTATACGTGTAATAATCTATATACGTGTAATAATCTATACGTGTAATAATCTATACGTGTAATAATCTATACGTGTAATAAGCCACACTGTAGTTGGAGAGACGCCGGGTTTTCTTACCTTCGGTCGGCTTGTCGAGCTCCCTTCTGCCGGGCAGAGCTGTCAAACTTTGCGCCCCTATCAGCCTGACTTTACACGGACTCCGGCGGCCCAGGATGCTGTCTATGCAGTACGAGGAGAGCAGCGTGGGAGACTTGCTCTTGTTGCATTCGCCCCGATCGTGGAGATCTTCTTCAAAGTGACTATTCATGTTGATCTGTTAGGACCTCTTGTTTGACAGGAGATTGTCGTACAAGTGTTTCTCTCTGTCCCTCTCGTTCCTTTCCCTCTTCCTCGGTGTGACTCTGTCCTTCCTCTCTCCTCCTCTCCCTCCAGGGTTAATGACAGGCTTAGCTGTTTGCAGGCTGGAGCTCGGCTCGAAGGCGCGCTCGCATTCACGCGTATTACCGCGCGCCTGATTGGTTCACGTTGAGTGAAAAGAGCAGCTTCATATATTTTTGCCATTAAAGTTAATTTGGGAGAAACGGAAAAAAAGCTCGACATGGAGCTCTGCTCCGGTGGACTGGACTCGGTTTGCAGCAGGCGTTTCTTTTTTCTGGGATACAGAAAAAAATAAAAAATCTCGGGTACAGTGCCAGTAACGTTTAATAATGATAACATATTGAAATGATAAAGAACAATGGTAACAAAATGTATAGCAACAGTAAGAAGACACCATGATGCACACATACTTATACTGTGGATAAGAATAGCTAATATCAGCCTAATGATAATCATAATTATAATAAACCAATTACAAGATAGATAATTATAATTACAATAACAATTATTATTAGAATTGTAATAGGCCTACTACTACTACTACTAATAATAATAACAATAATAATAAAATAATGGTGACAGAATAAAATATAATATAGAAACAGGTAGCACTATCGAGTTATGAGAGGAAAATAATAATACATTATAAATTATTAATTTGGTAGCCTAAATAAACATGCCTTAGGTGACGTGGAACACGTGTGACCAGGTGAAATCTGGACCGGAGTTTGTGAACCTCGTCTCTAAACTCATATAAACGTCTCGAACCAGCTTTCGTTTTACAGATCCATTATTCCAATAATCACATATCAAAATAGAAACATATAGACTGTAGCTGCATAGATATACGTATAATATAGCATGTAATACTATAGCATACGTATCTTAGCATAGCCTCTAGGTCTACCATTAACCCTTTATAGGGCACTCATTGAAATACTTTGAAATTCTACATTTCAACCCATAGAGTGTTATTGGAGGACATAAGAAGACATTTTTACTTGAGTGAAATTTTTAAAATATATATTATTTTTCATCTTCAAAATCAAGGTCAGCGAAGTTACCATATATGGTTCCTTGCCCGTTCGTGGTAAAAAAAAAATCATCAATCAACACATCTGAACTCTCATTTAACCTGCAGAGACTCTTGGCCTCGGGACAAAACACAACAGGATTTTAGGGCTATATGACATCACGCTCTCCTTGTCAACGGAACCCTTATGAATATGTTCATGTGATGAAATAACTGCACCTCCTAAATGATCAGCACAATTGTATTAATGCATTATTGATTACCAACAACATGCTCCAGACACGTGCACGTACAATGTCTTAACTTTCTATTTCACACACACACACACACACACACACACACACACACACACACACACACACGCACGTGTGGGTGTGTGCGTGCGTGTGTGTGTGTGTGTGTGTGTGTGTGTGTGTGTGTGTGTGTGTGCTAATTGCTTGGTCCATGGGAATTGTAGAGGCGATCAAATGGCCGCGCGCCTGTGATTGACTTGAAAAGTGAAGGTGCATGATGACACCCCGCCGGGACACCGTGCAGGCTCGCGCCACCGGAGAGTGGGAGATGGATCGAGAAATGTAATTTTAAATGAAAGTCTATTTAACCCGCTGCGAATGGCGTGACCCCCATCCTCGCCTCCAAGCCCATCACTGTTAAAAGGATCATTTTCAGAATTCAATCCCAAAAACTTCAACAAGCTGCAATTTACTCTTTCTTCTTCTCCCTTAATGTCCCTATCCAGTTACTGGTCTGCACTGTAGAAAGCAAATGAAAAAAGAACAATAAAAATATGTTCTGAAAATTGTAAAAACTTTATTTTTTATTTTTTTTTAAGTGATAGCCTTATAACCTTTTGCTAGTTTGTGCTCGTGCATGTGTGGAAATGAAAGTGCGACATTGATCTTCTTGACAGAAAATACATTTCGTTGAATGAGATGAGATGAGATGAAATGAGAGAATAGCCCTATTGAAATAAGGACATTTTTTTAGTTTTTTTGTTTAACGATTCACTGATGTTGATGCAAATTGCAGCATGCAGGCCATATGTACACAAGCAATCTTAACTTGGGTTTTGACGCGCGCTGTAATCAAGGGGCTGCAACCGTGCTCCTTGACACTTACAAATAATTCCCCGCGTTTATGATGTCAGGAATTTCCGAGCTCGATTTTGCACTCAGATCAACACCGTAATGAGAGTAGGTAATAACAATATAAAATGTTGTGTTTTTTCCTGCGTGCATGTCACAAACAGACGCGCGTAATACAGACGGGTATTTAGAGTCGCTATGTAATTTGGGGGCCACAATTTGATTCATTTATCCGCGCACTGTTATTAACCCGGGAAAAGAGATGTCAGCCGCCGTTTCAGCCAGCAGGACATCCGTGCTTTGTTTAAATGCACTAATTACGCGCATGCATGCATTAGCGAGGGACGAAATCAGCGCAATTGTCAGATTTTCCATCCTGGGTCTATTTAGCGCGCCGCGCGCGGGTGGAGAGGCAGTGTCCGTGTCTCGCGCTCCTTCCGTTCTCCCCTCCATCACCCGTTGCCATAGCCTGCCGTATTTTCACAACATCCTAACTTGATAATTTCCACAGCACATGGTCTAGCAGGCCTCTATTGTGTTCTGAATAGCACATTATGTACTGTTCAGTGCGCAGTGTCGTACACTTTCGAAACATGTTTATTGTCCAATACGAATGTATGAGTCTATATCAGTATTCCACTCACTCATACCTCCAACAACCGATTCAGAATTGCAACAGGTCCTGCCAAGATGCGCGCACAGTATTTAGACTACATTGCATGTTAACGTGCAAATGATGCAGCATCTGCATAACAATCTGTATCTCATATTGTACATGATTTTTTGGTTTGACACGCAGGCACAACATATGTGTGCGTTATCTTGGAAAGCATGCTATCTGCAATTAATGCGATTAGAGCTACACAAATGTCGACACAAATCTTATGCGTAAAGGTCGATACTACTATCTCCATATTTCCATCATTCTGCTGGCGCCATCTCCTGGACTGAACGGCCTCTCGTTGCGTGTGGAGTGATCTGCAGATGCCTAATGGTCCGCTAATGACAATCACAGACTTACGAAATGTAGACTAAACTGGCAGCAAGTGCTCTTGATTACAAAATGCGAGGGTTTATGTTTCGAACTTAATTGCATATCTTATTCCATTAGGGTGTTTAAAGCTGATATTCGATAATTAATGAATTCGCATGAATTAATCAACAAGTGGATCTTGTGTCTTCCTTGAGAGTGAGCTAACGTGGTGTGTGTGACGTCACGTTTAGGCCTACGGCTCTTTCATGCTTGGGGACGGGAAGACGACTCCACAGTGTCCAAGGTGACACCGAAGACAGAACCAGCTTTAAGCTTATTAGGGAAGCTGGTTCTGTCCTCGGTGTCACCCTGGACACTGTGGAGGAGGTGGCCAATAGGAGGATGAGGACCAAACTCCTGGCCATCATGGACCATCGCCTATGACACTGTGGCAGAGCGGAGAAGCTCCTTTAACCGACTACTATAGCTATCTATCTATAGAATCTACATAAGGTCAAGAAGATCATTCTGTAAAAAGTATGTGTGTGTGTGTGCATGACATTGAGTGCTCTGTTGCATGTAGCAACTATGGATCGGGGTGTGCAAACTCATCTCAGGCTGCATGTGATGGAGATGTTGAAGATGAGCCACCTGATAATGACCAACATGCAATATTTATGTTTTACTTAAAAGTTCACATTGTTCATCAGTGCCAACATGTTGATTAGTGCACATTTACCAGTCACAAATATTTTGAACATAAAAGTGCTATTTTAAGTGATTTTTTAATTATATTGTTTTACATTTTTTACTGCCATTTATGTTGCCTTGTATAAAAGTATACTAATATAGTGATTCAAGTGAAGCTTCAACATTTTAAAGCCTTAAAATGTTATTTTTGGAAGCAAAAACAAAAAGGTTATGGTAAAAAACCACCATTTGGATCTCTTAAGACTTTGTATATGTCATATAGGTCATACGAGACCTTTATGAGCAATAAACATTGAAAGATTTCTGTTCCCCCCACACATTCCTGTGACTGACTTGCTAATTGATTGATTTATTGATTGATTTATTGATTGATTGATTGATTGATTGATTGAATCGTGATAGAGGTTTGACATTTGGACATTTGCGAGGTTTACTCTGATAACGGAGGTTTCAGTTGTTCCTGGCAGTCTGTGGCATCGGTGCCGGTGACTTGTCTTCATTTGGCTATGACATAATTGGATGCTGCTCCGCTTGAGAGGGAAAAAGAGAGAGAGAGGGGGGGGGGGCTTTTAAGGCGCGCGCGAAAGCAAAGTTAATTAGCGGTTATTAACAGCCCGCATAATGTGAGCGCGAGGGAGTCAATTGAATGACTTTGTTAGCGCGAGTTCAGGACGACAAGCTCCGATCGGAACAACAAAGGCAATCGCGCACGCAGTCATCATCCGTAATTCCCAACAGTAACGCTGCCTGATAAAAAAACAAAGGGCTCTAATTTCGCTCAACTGACTCGATAATTTGGCTTTATGTAAGGGAAATAATTGATGACTTAAATATTTCAACCCAAGATTAATGGCTTCATTCTCCTCAATGATTAAGTAAAAATACACCCAGGCATATCAGTCTGTTTAATAAGGATTATTCTGCCTTTGCCTTGATGTTATAGGCTATCTCCTTAAATAGGCGCCTGCGCTACTAAATCTGTTTCGTCTTTTGTCTTCCTACTGGTTTGAAACTGTTACAGATAGCCTAATAATATTATTATTATTAATAATAATAATAACAACAACAATAATAATAGGCCTAATAATAATAATAATAATATTGGAAAGGAAGAATGAACATGTTGCAGATGCATATCCACATTTTGGACCTTTCAATCCACACGTTCAAGTAACGACAGTGGGCTACCCATAATGTCGCGGTATGTGAATTCAATGCCACAGAAAATGACCATGCACTCTAAGCAGACTTTTGGATCACTAAATATGTAGCAGCTGTTTGTGGTCTCCTATATATAAGTGCGCACAGATGTTTAAATCTACAATACAGTCTACTTATGGGAGAGGTGAGGTGAGATGTGCATAGATCCATAGATTCGTGGAACACGAGCCGTGGAATGGCCTGCATGGCCCTGCTCCGCTCTTAAAGGCATCACAGGTGCATATAGGCTTTATAGGTCACGGACGCGAGCCGCAGCAATCTCGTGGCCCCATTGTCTCTGCTGATTACTGCTCTGATAGCATGAATCAGAATCAAGGACTCGGGCCACTTAAGTCCCCATGCGTGTCTGCTGATACTGTCGCCACATGATAGAATGGATGAACTCGGAGCGGGGGCGCGTGTGGTTGACCGTCGCCTAGACCGTTACGCGGTGTTTTGATGGGCGCATCTGCCCTTATTGATTGTGAGCTTTCATTTAATTCGACTGCGCCGCAACTGCCGAAAATTCCGTACTTTCCGAATCATCCCAGTAATGAGATAATCAAAGTAATATATGCAAAAATAATTATCTTGCGAGCTTATCAAAACGGGCCAGCCCCCCTTGAATCTGAAGAAGTCCATTTATTCAGTTAGTGGCAATAACGCGCGCAAATGGCGCGATGCAAATGAAAGTTGATTAGGCTAAATTAAGGACCTCGCTGCTATCTGACCTTGTCTGAGTTTTATGTAAATCGTTTCCAAAAAGCGGTGTAAATGGACATATTATATTATAATATGATACAAATGGAAGACTAATCAGATCATATTTCCATAACTTCACACCCGTGCAGTGGTTATGATGAAACTATGATGAAAAGAAATGAGTTTAAAATGTGGTTCATCGGCCTATACGCGGTTCCAAAAGGAAAAAGCAAGTGTCTAAATCGGAGGTCGAATATCTCAATGTCATGCGCGCAGGCATGTTATATAGGCTATACTTCATCTCGGCCAGATGATTTAGGGCGAGGTGAATAGTTTATGGCGGAATATTGTTTTGTGTCTTTTACAAAGATGATTGCAGTCTGTTCTGCCTTCCCCACAGGGGAATGAAAGCCAAATACGACAGTCACACATGGACTGACATTACACGACCTACACAGCCACTCTCGCTTTCCCCTGGAGGAGGTGATCATAATATGATTATATTATATATATATTATATATTATAGGCCTAGGTTACAGCGCGCGGGGCTGAAGCTGAAGCTGGCAAGGCAATTGATGCTGACGGGTTCAAGGCCCGATAAATTACTTATTTTTATTCTTTTTTAGCGACACCCAGTGGCAGAGGCAGGTAGCATATACTGAAAGCACATGTTGAACTGACTGCACTGTGATGCTGAGGGAAATAGTTCATAGAAAAGCATCATGCCGTCAATGATATTTATATCTCAACGTACTGGGATTATAAATCAATCAGTCATTCATGCATATGGTTGAGTTAATCAAGACTATCAGTAAGATAAAGCCCTATGTTATTCAATAGTTTAGACACAAGTTAGAAGCCTATAGTAGTAGTGGTAGTAGTACTGTTCTGTGCTTATGCTGGACTCACACACCCTTAATCCCTTGGAAGCCAAGGATTTTAAGATGTCAGTATGATAAGGAAATGGACATGTAAATATCAATATGAGGTTATCTTTGTATTGATTTAATAATAATAATAATAATAATAATGAGAATAATAATAATACATTACATTTTTAATGCACTTTACATTAAAACAATCTCAAAGTGCTACAGATTAAAAACAAGAAGAAAGATAAAACAATAAACATTTTCAATTAAAAAAGGCTAATAAAAGGCTCTATTAAAAAGGTAGGTTTTAAGGCCTTGTTTAAAAGCATCCACAGACTGTGGTGCCCTTAGGTGGTCAGGGAGAGCATTCCACAGCTGGGAGCAGCCGAGCAGAAAGCCCGATCTCCCATGGTGCGGAGCTTGGTCCTGGGGGTCTTGAGGAGGTTGGTGGCAGTAGAACGGAGGGTGTGTGAGGAGGTCTGAGGGGTATGGAGGAGTTCCTTGAGGTAGGGGGGGGGGCAGTACCGTGAATGCACTGGTGGGTGAGGAGGAGGGAGACCTTGAATTCAATTCTGAGGGAGACGGGGGAGCCAGTGAAGTGATTTGAGGATGGGGGTGATGTGATCATATCTGCGCACCCTCATCAGGATCCTAGCAGCGCTGTTCTGGATGTATTGAAGTTTCTGGAGGGCAGTTACTAGCAATCCCGATGAGGCGTGTGTAAACAGATTCACCTCTGTTACCGCAAGGAAACATATTACCCTCGAAACTGGGTAGCAGACACACCACAGTTGGCCCAAAATGTCCACCGCAGCATGCCCTGCGAGCAGGTAATGGGGCGTGTAGAGCCGCCATGTCCTCCGAAGGGGATGTTCAGTCGGACTGGGACTTTGGATCCTGATCACGCCCTACTGCCCAGCAACTCATCAGACTCTTCATCTCAAATGAAATTAACTCCCCGGCCAGAGACAAAATGGCGGTCGGTGGGTGTTTTGGGCTGGGAGCAGTAATGGCATTGGTGCTGGTGGTGTTTCTCTGCGGGTTAAAGGGAGGAGGAGGAGGATTGAGAAAGATGTGGCTCAGTGACGCTGTGTGATGCCAATTTATTATATTCCCCCCCCTCTCTTTCTCTCTCCATTGGCTAAAGTGCTCCAAACTTATCATATCTGTTGTTTTTTTCCCTCTCTGTTGGTACAGGGAGTTGATTGTGAGCAGTGTGTGTGTTGTGTGCATGTGTGGGGAGCTTTCTGTGTAAATGGTGTGTGTGTGTGTGTGTGTGTGCTTTCCGTCCAGAGAGAGGCCGGGTGCAGTGTATTGGTATGCCATCCATTGTGTGTCTGCAGTTACGGAACCAGAGGTGTTGAAGTGGGAGACTTGAGGGAATGGTAGAGTCTGACAGGGATGGAGAGAGTGTGTTGGGGGGGCACATAGGACCTCAGAGTGTGTGTTCCTGCCTGTGTGTGTGTGTGAGTGTGTGTGTGTGAGTTCAAGTATGTGTGAGTATATCTATCTGGGTGATTGTGTGCTTGGGTCCCTAGCACCATCATTAGGTCTCCGGCAGCCCCCAGTGTGTGGGGGTGGTAGCTGGGCTGCTCCTGTGGCCTGTCGGGTCCATTTAGTGGGAGAAAAGCGCTTCGATTCTGCGCTGCAGGTCTGAGGGTCCCCAGCGGGGGGCAGCGCAGACCTCCAATCTATACTGGATTTATTCCTGTCCCATCTCCAGGCCCCCCATACACACACACACACCCCCGCAGTGAGGGAGTCATAACTGCACTCCCCTCTGTTCCCCTGATGACGCACACACATGCACACACACGCGCACGCACGCGCGCGCACACACACACACACACACACACACACACACACACACATCCAGTACTTCCTACACATCCAGGTACACATCCAGTACTTCCTACATAGCGGTGAGTAATCCTACAACAACACTACTACCTAGTTGGTGTAGAGTAGTGGGGATTACTCCATTGCATCGCAATGTTTTGGCTTGACTAGCGAGTGTGTCATTGATTTTCAACAACTTTGAACTTTATTTACATTTTTCTGAATAATTCGGAACATTCGGATTGGTTTTGCCGACTTGTTCCCCCTTTCACCAGCTGCATATTTCACATATGCCAGACTGAAGTCCGCCATCAGCTCTCAATCTCTCTCTACCTCTCTCTACCTCTCTCTACCTCTCTCTACCTCTCTCCGTCTCCTCTACAGCAGGTGATGGACTGACCCTCCAGCCACCTCACGTTGAGCAGCGGTTTGTCAGTATTGTTCTTCCTTCAGCATGTGAATGGGACATCACATCTTCTCCCTCATCTCCCTCCCTTTTCCCTCTCCTTTGCCTTCTTCCTGCCTTTCCACACTGTTCGTCTGCTCTCAGTCATCTCCTTCTCTCCTCTCCCTTCTTCCATTCCTCATGCAGCTCTTCTCCTCATCCTCCTCTTTCTTTCCTTCTCATCCTCCTCTCCTCGATTGATACAGAGGGGTCCACACCAACACACTCTCTCTCCTCCGGGTTTCCCTCCAGTGGGGCCCTGGCCTCTGAATTTGGACCTGGAGAAACCATTGTTGACCCTTTGACCTTCGACAGGTACTGTTCAGCCCTGATGCTGAGACTTCTGTACTCACACAAACACACACACGCACGCATGCACGAATGAACGCACGCACAAAAGCGCACGCACAAAAGCATGCACGCGCACACACACACACACACACACACACACACAGAGACACACAAATCCATTCTGTTGTAAGGTAATTGGTAAATCCTCTGATTAACCACCGGTACGAATTGTCCATACAGCGCTAGTAAAGTAATTATTTATGTTTGTGTGTGTCTGTTTCTTTTTCTTCCATCGCCTGTCTCTCCCCTCACCGCCCCTCCCCCCCCTCCCTCTCGTAAAGAACACATTTATAACCAAGCAATTCCAAAGCAATTTTCTCTGTGGGAGGAGAGTGTAATTTTCTATTCTGTGACACTGTGATGTGTAAGAAACTGGGAGCCAGTGCTAAAAGGCATCAGTAGAGTGTGTGTTAGTGTGGGTGTGTGAGGAGCTTTAATGGCCAAAGCGGGGCAGGGGGGGGAAGGAGGGCTGTGTGTGTGTGTGTGGGGGGAGGAGGAGGGGGTTGGGGGGGGGGGGGGGGGGGGCATGTCAGAGAGGGCATCGTTTAATGACTCCCGAATAATGCCCTCCTCGTTAAAACTTTCGTGGTGGAAGACGCAAGGGCATGACCCGGGAGAGCGACGCGCGCAGCAACAGTCTTCATCTTCATATTAAACCATTTGCATAACATTAGTGGAGTAGGACTCAGGGGGAGATTCAACTCACAGAGGGGGAGAGGGAGAGAGGGAGAGAGGGAGAGGAAGTCACACTTCATTTAAGAAAATGGATAGACAGCGAGGGTATACTGGATGTCCTTGCAAATCTAATCAGCATTAAGTGGATATGGCGGGTCGCTGTGTGTGTGTGTGTGTGTGTGTGTGTGTGTGTGTGTGTGTGCGTGCATGTGTGTGTGCATGCATGTGTGTGTGTGGAGATTATATGTTTATGTGTGTTTGCAAAGGTGTAGCACATCCAAGTAGGCTAGGATATTCAGGCCTTGCTGTATTAAAGGGCATGGCCCTTTCTCATAACATTTGTTCCAATGTTCTAATTACAGTAGGTCATTATGTTGACATATTGGTATGACACACAATGAATGATAATCGTAACTAACTAACTGCTGGAAAATAAATGGACTGAGTTGAGTTAAAATGCCTTATGCCTATATACTGCATGTGTCTGCTCTCTGATGGATGTCTTTCACTGTTCCAAACTATTTCACTGTGGCAAATTAGTTCTCCTATTGAAAAAAGAGCGCCACCCACTGGTGGGTGGACTCAGAGAAACAATCGCCCTGTGTCCACACACACACCCACACACACACACACACACACACACACACCCACACACACACACACACACACACACACAGCTAAGACACTCAGTGTCATACACACCCTGATACACCGGTGCCCAGAGTTACTGGAGACAGACTGAGGGTGACAGACCCCCCGGTCTTGGGGTTCCGGGTTACTGTCCTCTGATTGGGTAGATGGGCCAGGTTAGATGGGCCAGTTGTGGGCCAGGTCATGTCCAGGTGGCACTGAGCACATACAAGGTCCAGCATGCAGGCAACGTTCTCACTCACCAGAGTCAGTGACGGTTTCATAAAAGGGTCAGAGAGGGGTTTGTACACTTGTTCTATACCTCTCTGTCATCTGGCAGCTGTTTACTATTGACTATTTACAATGCCATGGTCAGGTCAGCGAAGAGTGTACCTGGATGTTGGGCGTGTGCGTGTCCGTGTGCGTGTTAATGTGTTTGTATGTGGCATATTTGGATGGATCGATGACTCAAGGTAAGCTTAGATATGAATACAATTGACCATTATTTTACCAACAGGCTCCTAATAACAAACGATTTCTGTTCCACTCACTCATGCATAGATATAACTGTCAGTCTATGCAATAGGCTCTTTTTCTGATGGCGTTTCCCCCCCCCTCCTTAGAACACACAGGCCTACCCCGGAGAGGCACCGAATAGCCTACTAGATATAGAATTCTATCATCAAACTCGGGAGACAAAATTAAAATCATTCATTTTCTTCCTCCATCCAAGGAGCAGATCAATTTCCGCAGACTGGGTCGTGATGTTTTCCGCCATCGAGCTTTCTCGTCTCTGGCACAGCACCCTAACTGCCTCGCAGCGGGGGGCCCAGGGCTGTCTGCACGCTCCGCCGGAGAACCGTTACTTCTGCCACACCGAGTTTATTTGCGCGTCGCTATGAGAATTGCCGTCATTTACCCCAACCAGACACCTCCCAAAAAGAAAAGAAATGAATCGGGGGTAGAATGAGAAAAGGAAATTGATTCTTTTTGATACTGCTGATGGGGACATTTTAGGTCCCCATTTTGCCGTCTTTTGAAGAAATAGACGGAATAAATTTGGCCTATAATGTCATTTCTTCTCTTTTTTTCAGATCAGAATTCGTTTTGTTTAATAGCCTGGTTTCAATATGTAAGATATCAAGTTGGTCATTTCAATGAATGATATACAGTATCTATTGATTTAAAAATAATTGGCTTGATGAGAACAACTGAACCGAAATCGAATGACATGTTAGCTATAGCCTATGGCCTACTCGTGTATCAGGCAGCAGAGTGGTCTCAACCAAGAACATTAGCTCTTGTAGTCGTTTACCTCTTAGCTCTATTCTAATTATTAACGTCTCCATGTTAAACCGCAACCTTTATGTTCATTAGATTGACGGTTCTTGTCACACTGAATTTGATCAGCCACAAGAAACCAGTTGAACATTATTGACCTGATTAGCCTGTTTCCTAGCAGTCTATATCTTACATCCACGTTTGTCCTGTTGGGCCATATAGCCTACTACACAACGCTTGTTGACATCTTTCATATTTGTATAAATGCACATTCCAGGCCAGCCTGCAGCCCAGCCCAGCCCAGCCAACATGTATAGGCTTAGACAGACAAACTGCCATCTTTGTAGTTGTAAAACAACACAAGTCATCCGACGTGTGTCATGCCTACCTGAATCATAAGTCATCTACTTGGTGTTTGGACCCACTTGGTGTTTCAAAAGATTGTTTGTTTAGGCTATGGCTTCAGTCACTGTTTGCGCACCTTCTGTCCACCCGACCCCAAACTGTCCCAGGACTCCCAGCTCTAACCCGCCCCCCTCTTTTGAGGAACGCAGGGGAACCGCTGGTGACGTCACAGTCCGTGGCTGGTCTTAATTAAACCCATATGGAGAGAAAGGATAGATCCAGCCCTGCACTCCTCTTTTCTACTCATTCCTTCACGGGAAGCGAGGGTTGGGATGTTAATGTAAACGCGTGAGAGCCACAGGAGTTAAAGTTAGTTACATTTTAACCGGTGCGTTTGGACAGTCCCTTTTTGCTCCAGTTGAAAAAAGGTTTCGAAAGCAAGCATAATGGCTGTGTTGAAGGTAAGGAGATGCATTCAGTAAACTTGAACAACAACTCAACATGTAGGCTATTATCAAACTTAGTTAGTTTTAAAAAATGTCCTTCAATGTTTTGACTTTAATTGAGTTATTCACTTGACATTTATTGCTGTCTTTATATCGCATATAAACATCAAGAAGTTTCAAAAAAGTATAACTAAAGGAGTGTAATATTCACATCTAGATAGCTAAATTCACATCTAGATTAATCTGAATAGCGAGATTTTTGAATCTGATGTCTAAATGTTTTAAATAGTCTATTCACCCAAGTCAAAATGATAGAATACCTGCAGTCACATCTGCAGTGTTGCTGTCAAACGGCCTGCTCGTGTTCTGGGGGCGTTCCCCAACGGACCAATCAGAGGGCTGGATTCAGCAGCTGCCCAGATGTTCTCTGCGCGCCGCCGGCGTACTATTGAGCTCAGTCCGTGACGTTAGAATTATAAGGTTCTATCTCAATTTTTGTCAAAATTGAGTTTTTTACATAATCTGATCCATTAGGTGTTTATTAATGCCTGTGTGGTGTTATTTTTTAAATGTTGACATTTCTGAGTTAGTAATTAATAAAATACAAAGGTTCCATCTCACAAAACATAATGGAATGTAAAAACTTTGACGCTCAATATCTCTGAACTGCCCTAAACGGAGATAGAACCTTATCATTCTAAACGGAGATAGAACCTTATCATTCTAAACGGAGATAGAACCTTATAATTCTAAACGGAGATAGAACCTTATCATTCTAAACGGAGATAGAACCTTATCATTCTAAACGGAGATAGAACCTTATCATTCTAAACGGAGATAGAACCTTATCATTCTAAACGGAGATAGAACCTTATCATTCTAAACGGAGATAGAACCTTATCATTCTAAACTCACGAGTTGTCGCCAGGCTAACCTAATTGACAAACAACTTGTTACGTCTCTTTTTTTTTTAGTATTGTCGACACATAATCTGTAGGTATATGGGTACACTGCGGTTTGTATTTAGCCATAGGTCTTAGCTGAAACTGTGTCAAATAGGCGAGACGGAAGATTATTCCTCATCCAAACTTTACGCACACACTCTCTACCAGTGGTTGGCCTCACGTGGGCGCGCATTTTTGCGCTTTTGCAGACCCGCAATGACTCAGCGCGATTTCTTATTTATGCGAGCCAAGTTCCGTTATGTTCCCCAACAGGGAAAGAAAGGGGGTCGTGCCGTGAGTTCAGAACCGTCACGTAGGCAACGGTATTTTGCCAAGTGGAATGAGTATCACAGTCAACATGTTATCAATATATGAACTCTAAAGCTAACTCTAGTATAGCACATTATTGATGATGATGGCCATTGGTACTTTACTTGTAAGCGACTGCAGAGAGACAAGGCAAGGGGACATCTCTTGCGCAAAGGCTTTGAGGCAAAGCTGATTTGAGTAGAGCCATGTCAATGATCTGAACATCCAGCCTGATATATATATATTTTTTTAATTTAACCTTTATTTAACCAGATAGGTCAATTGAAAACCGATTATCATTTGCAATGACGACCTGCAAGAAGCAAAACTGAGGCAAGTCTGTAGGCTACACACAGTATATACAATATAAAACATGAGTACAATAAACAACAACGGTCAATTTAAAAACATCCTAACAAATACAACATTACAATATATACCGTATATAAAATGTTCAGTAAGGGCGAAGGTATATGATATACCCAAATCAAGCAGCAGTTTAACTGTTGCCTGTGGATAGAGGAAACCGTTGACCTCAAATCAGTTTTTGAAATGTCTTCGTGTCTCCTCCTCCAGTACATGAGTGGTTTTGGGAATGAATTCTCCTCCGAGGACCCTCGCTGTCCAGGATCCTTACCTGAAGGACAGGTAAGAACCTACCTAACATATAAACTGTCCCTCAACACCCCATGCTGCTGTGAAACACCTGACTACACCCCGTACTCACCTGTCCATCAACCTCTGTTGTGTCTCTAGAACAACCCTCAGGTCTGTCCCTATGGCCTCTATGCTGAACAGCTCTCTGGCTCCGCCTTCACCTGTCCGCGGCCAGCCAATAAAAGGAGGCATCTATCTATTATTTATTTTTTTACAGATTGACAGAAGCCTTCTCATTCACACACACACACACACACACACACACACACACACACACACACACACACACACACACACACACACACATACACACTCACACACACTCTGAGCTAATTTGTTTCTGTTCTCCAGCTGGTTCTATCGTATTCTGCCATCCGTTCGGCACAAGCCCTACACTGCAATGCATTGTGGGAACCTAACAGAGAACTGGGATGAGGTGGAACCTGATCCAAACCAGGTATGGAGAAAGAGAGAGAGAGAGAGAGAGAGAGAGAGAAAGAGAGAGAGAGGGGGTCAAGTGAGGGTCAAGAGTGAGTTAGTTTCAGAATGCACAGCATGTACTAATAAGTGATTCCTCTCCCATAGCTTCGATGGTTACCATTCACCATCCCTAAGTCTTCAGAGAAGAAATTGGATTTTGTCACGGTAAGACCCTAATCCTGACCCATGTTCTCCAGAGATTGGCTGTATCAGCAATGCACTCTCTCGTCCTCGATTCTGATTGGTTCGTTCCGTCTGCAGGGTCTGCACACTTTGTGTGGAGCTGGGGACACCAAATCTCGTAACGGGATTGCCATCCACATGTTCACCTGCAATACCTCCATGATTGACAGGTGTGTGTGTGTGTGTGTGTGTGTGTGTGTGTGTGTGTGTGTGTGATTCCATTAAGTATTACCATTACCCATATTCATGCGAATGTATCCACTCTAATCGTTTTGTTCAATGTCACACTCTAAACACCTAAGTCTCTTCTCAGGTGTTTCAACAATTCAGACGGAGACTTCCTAATCGGTTAGTCCAAATGCCTTTAACATTGTTTGCACAAAATAGTCATGAAAGAATGCTTTTGCTATAACCTGATGCCCCCACCCTCCCCACCCCCACGCTCTCTCACCCTTCTTCTCTCTCCCTCTTCGCTCTCCCTCTTCTCTCTCTCTCAGTGCCCCAGCAGGGGGAGATCTTGGTCACCACAGAGTTTGGGAAGATGATGGTCGAGCCCAACGAGATCTGTGTCATCCAGGTCAGAGCTCCTCACCTGTCACACCACCACACTCACCTCACCTTTACACCTCTCTCACTCTCACCTTTGACCTCCTGTCCCTGTCCACTCTCACCTGTGTGTTCCAGCATGGGATGCGCTTCAGTGTGGACGTGTTCGGGGAGACCAGAGGCTATGTTCTGGAGGTGTACGGAGCCCACTTTGAGCTCCCTGACCTGGGACCCATAGGTGTGGACCACCTCCTTACCTCCTCTCTATCTCTATCTATCTCTATCTGTCAACACTATACACACCTGCCCCCCCCCTCTGACTCGTATCATACCTCACCTCCCCTTTCATCTCCCCTCCAACCCATATCATGTCCTAGGCCTACACCGTTCTTGTGAGACTTCTGGGGCTTATCACTGTAATGTCTGTCTACATACACTGTCGGGTATATGGATATTACCAATCCGTATCTTGATCACTGACGTCTATGGCCAAACAACCCTACTAAAAGAAGTTAGAAGCCGCACATTCAAGTTCCAGATGCAACAGATTGGGGTTTAATAGGACAACGGTTTCGACCGTAGCCTTTGTCAAGTCTTCAATACAAACAACCATACTACCGTAATTGACCCGTTCGTTTTTTCTGACCTGTGAACCGATGATCGTCACAGGGGCCAACGGCCTGGCCAATCCCAGGGACTTCCTGGTTCCCGTGGCCTGGTACGAGGAGCGCACAGTGTCCACCGGCTACACTGTCATCAACAAGTACCAGGGCAAGCTCTTCTCCAGCCAACAGGTATGTGTTGCATCGTGCGTATGCCTGAGTGAGTGTGTGTGTGTGTGTGTGTGTGTGTGGGTGTGTGTGTGCGTGTGTGTGTGTGTGTGTGTGTGTGCGTGGGTATGTGCGTACATGCATGCATGCATGTGTGTGTAATGCATGTCCAATTGAGTGTGGCAGTTATCGGTGTGTGTGTGTTTAGTAGAGTGTGTTTCCATGGCATCAGTTCCTGTCGACTACGTACTTTGGTTTATTCATGTGTCTAGAGTGTGTGTGTAGTAGCGTACTGTCAATATTAATAGATGGAAACAGACTGCGTGAGGCCTATTAGCCTGTTAGCATGATTCTATTGAATTCAATCTATTGAATTGCCATCCCCGACGATTTGATACGAAACGTCAGACTGTTGTGCGATCAGCAGGCTCTTGTCTCGGCTCCCTTACCAGCCTTAAATTCATAATTAGTTAACGCATCCCGGAGTTACAGCTTACCTGCATATCATTTCATCGGAGGAAAAAACGTTTCTCGTGTTAAGCATTAATTTTAGCATATTTCACTCTGGAATGATTCCCCCCCCCAAAAAAACATCCTGTCGGGCGAGTAATTGGATCGACTCGTTATGTCTGACAGGATTATTATTTTATTTTTTTACAAAGACAGGGAGGAGGACGTGGGAGGAGGGGTGGGGTAATGGAGGTAACCGTGGAAACGATTCTGAGCAGTGTCTGTGCTTAATGCAGAGCAGGGAACACACAGGGAGGGGTGTGTACACCTGACCTGTCCCTCATTATTAACCCCCCCCCCTCCCTCCCCATACTCTCTGTTTCCCCCTCTCTACTTTTTTCTGGGTCAGAACTGGGTTTGGGGCACTAACACACTCCCCCCCCCCCCCCCCCCCCCGTTCCTGAGACTGGTGGGTGGGTGGGGGAACACAGAAGAAGGAAGGGGTGGTGTGTGTGTGTGTGTGTGGGGGGGGGGGGGGGAGTGCAGGCTTCATCTCTGGGTAGGGGCTGCTGCCATCTCGTCCTGCTGTTTGGTCCTCCTGCAGAGAGCTGAAATTGCTCAAATTAACTTATTATTTGCTTGACTGGGCCAATATGTTTGTGTTTTGTGTGTGCGTGTGTGTGTGTGTGTGTGTGTATGTGTGTGTGAGTGTTTTCTTCTCTTGCTCCGTTTTAATGGAGTCTGGTGGAGTTATCACAGGAACTGTAATGCCCAAAAGATTACCTGCCGTGGGGTCCTCCGACCCCCTGGGGTGCATGGTGACTGTGTGTGTGTGTGTGTGTGTGTGTGTGTGTGTGCGTGCTTGTACTGTATCCGAGTGTGTACCAGTAACTGAGTTTGAGTGTGAGTGTAAGGGGGGGGTGCACGCATGTTTGTGTGATTGGAAGTGTGTGTGTGTGTGTGTGAGATTAGGGTACAGAGGTCACCACTGAAAGCAGCTTGAGACTGTAATGAATTATATTGATTTTAGAGCTGCCATTGAATGTCTCTTTCACAGCAACATTATCAGAACTGCTATATAAAATTGCTTTGTGGTTTTAACAATCAAGATAAAGAAATATTTCTACACCGCGGTCGCCTCTCCTTCCCTTCCTTCTATGAGCTTCCAAATAGTGAAAGTTTGGGAAAGTTTGATTGTGGAGCCAATTATAGCAAAATACCTGAGGGCCTGAGTATCACAAAGAACAGGGTGAATGGAAAGAAAGAGGGGGAATGAAAGAATGAAAGAAGACACGCCGCGTTTCAAAAATCTTCCCACTTTTTACTTACGTGTCATGCTGCGTTTTTGTCTCTCTGAGAATTTAAGAAGACTGTTCTTTTTGTTTTTTTGGCCTTTCAACGCCTTGCCTTGCTCAATTTAAATCCCTTTAATCTGAGGCGCGTGAGGGTCCGTGTTGTTACTGATGTTTGTTATGTTTCGTAGGATTTCTCCCCGTTCAACGTGGTCGCCTGGCATGGCAACTACACGCCTTACAAATACAACCTGGAGAACTTCATGGTCATCAACAGCGTGGCTTTCGACCACGCGGTGAGAGCCACCGCCGCCGTCGCTCGCTCGCACACACACGCTTGCACACGTATACGCACACACACACACACACGCATGCACACGTATACGCACACACACACACACACATGCATGCACACGTTTACGCACACACACACATGCATGCACACGTATACGCACACACACACACACATGCATGCACACGTATACGCACACACACACACACGCATGCACACGTATACGCACACACACACACACACATGCATGCACACGTATACGCACACACACACACACGCATGCACACGTATACGCACACACACACGCATGCACACACACATGCACATGCACACGTATATGCACACACACACACGCATGCACACGTATACACACACATGCACACACAGGCATTCACACGTATATGCACACACACGCATGCACACGTATACGCACACACACACATGCACACGTATACGCACACACACGCATGCACACGTATACGCACACACACACAAACACACACACACACACACAGTACAGTATGGTGGGGAGGAGCCCTACCTCTCACTGACATACACAGCACTGAGGCCACACCGACAACACGTTCCATCATTGTGACTGACCCGTCCTCTGTGTCTGTGTATCAGGATCCTTCTATCTTCACTGTGCTGACGGCCAAATCCACCCGCCCAGGAGTGGCCATCGCTGACTTCGTCATCTTCCCCCCGCGCTGGGGCGTGGCTGACCGCACCTTCCGCCCCCCCTACTACCACCGTAAGACCCTTTACCCTTTATGACTGCAGTAATGGCCACAGCTAGGAAGGATACATTTTCGACTCAGTGAGGTGACACATCTGTTTTGTAGTTGAAGTAAGTGAAGCTAATTTAACCTAATCTATTGTGCTATTGGCAGTTGCGGTGGTTATCTTCGCGGTGGTAGGCATTGAGGCCTGCTGTTAGTTTCAGCAGAAGCCATTGTCTCTGAAGCCTGATTGGCCTAGATTTGCATTAGGGGGTTTTCCCAGTTGAACAGGTATTTAAGCTGGTCAGATTAGTCAGCTAGTCAATCCATTTTCGACTCAGTGAGTTCACCTGCCCGGTCGTTTAGTGATCGTTAGTGGGAGGGGCTGCAAGCCTTCAGCAATTACTGAACCCCCATTGATATCCGGACGGTCAGAGAGCGACAGCCTCCTGACAACGAGACATAGGAGTCTATCTGTGGGAGTCAAGACTCTGTGACAACAACACAAAGGAGTCTATCTATGGGAGTTGATCGAAGAAGGCCTGAGAGGAAGGCCAGGGCACTAAGCATACTAAGTATCCTCTATTAAAAAAAAAAACTTTTCTCTTGTTCTACCTTGAGTGCACTTAGCTACTCCTACTTCTGTTTGTCCATTAACCCTCTTCCCCTCTACTGACTAATATCACAATGTGCTTTCTCCCTATTCCTGTTCTTCTGACACTCAGGAGGACACGTAGACGCTACATCCCCTCTCGCAACCCTTCCAATCTCATCTATCCACCTTCTTCTGCTAACCATGACTTCAATGCCGCGGGCGGTCTCTGGAACTGCCAGTCAGCGGCCCGGAAAGCAGAGGCTATCTCAGCTTATGCGTCGCTCATGGCCCTCAATTTCCTCGCTCTCACTGAGACCTGGATCTCACCTGAGAACACAGCTACACCAGCAGCCCTCTCTGACGCCTACTTCTTTTCTCATTCCCCTCTGGTCGAGCACAGGACTCCTCATCTCGCCTAAGTGGTCACATACTGTCCTTCCCCTGTCACACCTGTCAATATCAATACAACATCAGAAGGATACAACCATTCCTCACCAGAGAAGCAGCGCAACTCTTGACCCAGTCACTGGTCATCTGCCGCCTTGATTACTGCAACGTACTCCTGGCTGGGCTCCCCGCTTCCGCCATCAGACCTCTGCAGCTCATCCAGAACGCTGCTGCCCGTCTGGTGTTCAACCTCCCCAAATGTTCTCATGTCACCCCTCTCCTTCGCACCCAGCACTGGCTCCCGATAGCAGCTTGCATCAGATTCAAGACCCTGGTGCTTGCCTACCAGGCAGCTAAAGGGACAGCCCCTGCCTACCTGCAGGCAATGGTCACCCCCCCAAACTTCAGCCCGTTCACTCCGCTCCTCCACCTCTGCTGGCCGACTGGCCCCACCTCTGGTCTCCACCACCTCTACGCCAACACGGCAGTCGCACTGCCCGATCACGTCTCTTCACTACACTGGCTCCCCGCTGGTGGAATGAGCTTCCCACGGCTGTCAGAACCGCAGAGTCACTACCCATCTTCCGTCTGAGACTGAAGACCCATCTCTTCAGGTTACACCGTAACTGCTCCTCCTGAGACATCTACTACTCCCCAGCACTGTGTCTCCTGACAGTGCTCCCCTAAGACTTCTACTGCGCCCCTCTACTGCGCCCCTTGCCCCCTGTTTCTTCAGTGTCTATATATAAAAATGTAACTTTTTATTTTTATTTTTTTCCTTCTATCACGGAGACTGCCAATGGCCCCGGGCCTGAGCTAGATTACGCTTCCTGCTGCAACTGGTGAACTGATGATTCACTTGCTTAGTCAAATGTATTGATTGTAAGTCGCTTTGGAATAAGGCATCTGCTAAATGCCAAATGTAAATGGAAGGAGACATACTCACTGAACACTTTATTACGAACACTATATTAATACTGGGTAGGGTTTCGCTATGCTCTAAAAACAGCCTCAATTCTTCGTGGCATTGATTGAGATTCTGGTCCATGATGACATGATTGCATCACGCTGTGAATTTCCCGTTCTACCACATCCCAAAGGTGTTGTATTGGATTCACATCCAGTGACTGGGAAGGCCACTGAAGAACACTGAACTCATTGTCATGTTCATGAAACCAGTTTGAGACAACTTTTGCTTTGTGACATGGGGTATTATCATGCTGGCCATTAGAAGATGGGTACATTGTGGCCATGAAGGGACGCACATTGTCAGCAACAATACTCAAATAGGCTGTGGCATTCAAGCAATGATTGACTGGTATTAACAAGGTCCAAAGTGTGCCAAGAAAACATTCCCCTCACCATTATACCACCTGAATGAATGAGAAGGTGTACAGGTGTTCCTAACAAAGTGTTCCTTGAGTGTACATACATCTCCCTGAAGGTGATGAGTTTCTATTTGGAATGGAATGGACTTTATTTGTCATTGCTACAGTACAGGTACCAAACAACGACATTTAGGAGGGGTGGCTCCCCTGGTGTTAGGAAAGGATTTTTTTTTATTTATTTTTTTTAGAAAAAGCATAAAAGCATAAAATCACAAGAAGGGAAGGAGCTGGTTTACATCAATAAAGGCTATGTACACAATCCACTGTACTATACTGCACAGATAGTCAACTAGGGTTGTCATATTGCACAAAAGTATTTTTTCACATTATTTTAAAGTGTCACAGTTTGCAGGCTTGAAAATGTTTGTGCCTCAGCACTAGCTGCCATACAATCCGTCCGGACTGTCCTGGGCCCAGAACTTAGGCCTTTTCTGTGTTCAGGGCCTTGACGGCCCTGTGGTAGAAGCAGTCCTTCAGTCTGTTTGTCTTAGCGGCCGGGGTCCTGTACCTCCTGTTCGAGGGCAGCTTAACAAAGAGTACGTGCCCAGGGTGGGTCGGGTCCCTGGAGATCTTGGAGGATATTCGGATATTTGTTCTTGGAGAAACGGTACTGTCTAAGTTAAGTCTTAGCGCAAACGCGAGGCGCGTCAGAAATATTTGTGCTATTTTTCAAGGCCAGAATCTTACCTCACCTGCTCATTGCCATGAACATGTCTCTATTAGGCCTACCGCTACACACTTGAGTTAGACAGCACTCCCAACGCAGTGTTAGTTTCACCTGTTGTACCACTGACACAAATTGCCAATACGCCGCCTGCATTTAGACTTGTCTGTTTTGCGCAAATTGCAAAACAACTGAAAGCACCCCTGACATGAACTCTAACCCTTAGATTCAGAGTGAGTAGCTCATACTCCTGCCCATGACAGCCTGACAGGCTCTACCCTGGTCCGTGTTTGTTGTTCTTACATGGCCATCTAGTGACCACCCCTGGCATTTGTGTAGTGTTGTCAGAGCTCCCCCTGTGTGTTCTGTAGGGAACTGCATGAGTGAGTTCATGGGCCTGATCAAGGGCCACTACGAGGCGAAGGAGGAGGGCTTCCAGCCAGGAGGGGGCAGTCTCCACAGCATCATGACCCCACACGGCCCCGACGGAGGCTGCTTCGAGAAGAACAGCACCGCGCCTCTCGAACCAGAGAGGGTGGCTGAGGGGACCATGGTAAACACACACTCACACTCACTTTATTTCAACTCCACAATGACACAAGTGAGGGACTGAAATATATTGTTACATGGCAATGCACTCCTTCTAGGCTGACTGATTCTCATAACCAGTTGATATAGACTTGTCTTATGCTTTTTGACCTCCATGAAATGGTTTGATCCTCACGCCTGTTGACCTCTCTTCCTCCCCTCTCAGGCCTTCATGTTTGAGTCCTCCTTTAGCATGGCCGTCACCAAGTGGGGTCTGGAGACGTGCCAGAGGCTGGACAAGAGCTACTACCAGTGTTGGGAGTCGCTCCGCAGCCACTTCAACCCCAACTGGAGGCCCAGCGAACAGTAGAAAGAGGATAAAGGCAGATACAGCACATACAACATGACCAGATGCAGGAGGACCAGTGAGACAGACATTTATGTACATATAGCAAAGGAATGCAATCATAAAGTAACCCAAAAAAAAGATCAAGTACATTTAGACACACACAGGTGTAGTAGCACTATTCTACCATGGCTCAGTCAATTTTAAAGCACTTTGACGTGGTGTCCTTTGCTCTCTGCCTATTGCATTGAATGTTCAGTTCATTAGCAAACCTTGCACTGGGGAAAAAGTGAATAAATAAATGTGGGTGTATGTCTTTGAAAGTGTCTCTTTAAAGTGATAGTCACCTCCATTATGTCAACAACAGGTCACGGGCTTCTGAGTGTTACAGACCAACTCCTGCACATTTTACAGGCTACTGCCACAAGTCATTGTCACTTATTTCAGTAAAAACAACAAACATCATTAATTTGCTTCTTTTCAACATTCACCAGCTTCAGCACACTTCAGTTTCCAGACACTTGTTTTGTTTTTAACAATAAAGGTTTATTTGGATATTAATAATAGTTACACTTGGACACTATTTACATCTTCACATCAATACGCCAGTTTGAACTTGCGGTCCACTTTCCCAGCCTTGATCTCCTCCTCTCTCCTGTCCTGGAAAACACAAGATGGGAGAAGGCAGGGTGAGTACAGCCATCAGGTCACCATGGCAACAGACACAGCAACATCACCTACATAACCTCCATCAATATAACTCTCCGCATTTCTTTTATAAAATAAGTGAACATCTTATGAATTTCAGCCCTTCTTTCTCCCAATAGAGAAATAGCAGCAAATTACAGCCCAGCTTGACAGCAGCACTCAGTAACAAGGTCTCGGTGACATGTCTCAGAGCGGAGACTCAGGGAGGGAATTTCAATAACAATAGAGGGAAAATGAGGCGATGCCATCTCAATGGAATTGTCCTCTTCAGCGTTACAGTGAGAGACATGGTGGCGGAGCTGAAGAACGGATGAGTTCAGTGTGAACACGCGGCTCATACACCCCCGACTATATTTCTAATTTAAAAAAAAAAAGTATATATATAATCTAAAAGATGAACTGAAATAACCTGGTAGGTACAAATGACTGATGAGATGAATCAGGACTGTCTGTCTCATCTCATCACTCATCTCACCACTAAAACACTTTATGCACTTTATACTCTGAAGTTGATGACAGATCAGTGTGATGATAATGCACAAATGTAGGCCTGCATTATGTTTCCTATCTGGCATACTGGCCTCTTGAGCTCCAATTGATCATTTAGAAATTGCATTTGAGTGGGAAAACTTTTCCTCAAGTTGTGTTGGCTTGGATCTGATGAACACCAAGGAAGGGCTTTGATAACTTGTTATTTGTGGCAACATTTCATAAAGGGAGAAACGTCATCTTCCAAGGTATGAACGAATTAATATGAATGCACCTCAAAGGCTCCAAAAGGCAGTCGGTCAGCATTCTACAGAGATAAACAGTATGCAAAGTACATTTCTAACATGATTTCTAATGTAGGCTAGGCCGACCGAGGTTCAATGACAAAACAGTACAGTACAGTACAGTATTTTATGACACTAAGGGCTGGTTTACCAGACAAGACTTAGGCTTAGTCCCCCTTCAATGTAAAACCTCCATTGAATATGCTTTTTAGTCTAGGACTAGACTTAGGGTGTGTTCTCACTAGAACATTTGCTTCACTTGGAATCGGAGTTTAGGATAAAATGTGTTTGCTCTGCGTCGTTTGGAGCGGTTCGAAGCGCATTCGAAGTCGCTCCCGCAGCAAAGAACCAACGGATGCTCCGCTTGCAAAGGGTGGTTTCGCTCCGATTAGAAACGACGCATCCATCACTTTGCTTCGCTTCGCTTTTGGTGAGAACACTGCTCGAGGCAGTCCATAGGAAAACAACAGCGCATGCGTGTTGATCTGGATAAGAGCGGGATAAACGGGCATTTTTAAATTTTTCTGACCAACCAACTTGCTTCGATTGCGTATGTTACTTCGTCTACAAGAAGGGCTGTGAGCACGCAAATCAGAGAAATGATTTATGCAACAATGTTGCGAACTCATCCACTTGCTCCGGGTCTCGATTCAGACTTTCATGTGAGAACATGACCTTAAGCCTTGTCTGTAAAACCGGCGTTAAATGTTTCAACCAACTGTTGGAAGTCCTGAGAAGGGTGTCGGGCTTAGTATGGTAGTGGATAGAGCCAACCCTGGTCCTGGAAAGCTATTGGTGGGCAAACTTTCAACAAGATTCAACAAATCAAGGTCTTTCGATGAGATGGTCGGCTATCATCTCTAACCAAACCAAGCCTTCAAACTCACAGCGTTGAAGACATCAGCTGTACTGAGTGAAAGATTTGGAGCTTCTGGTGGATATAGGCTCTCAGTGCGATTCTCCATCCCACCGTGCAATGTTGATCTGATTCCATAATTTCTCAATCACTAGGGTCTACAGTGTTTCCTCCAGGATTTTTCACATTAGTGGCGGAGCGGCTATCTGTCGCACTGGCGCTCAAAACAAAGACGAAGTTTCACCAAAAACTACAGGGTGGCAACAATTATAATTTCTTAAATAGCGGTTAAGTCATTAAAGCCGAGCAGGTGATTTTATATAGAAGGTTGTAGTGACCGCTCGTTAGCGAGCAAAGTATTCATAATTCACGGCGTTCCAGCCTTGTATAAAGCCTTGTTATATGTTTGTTTACTACATCACCCATGCTGCTTAGCGGGTGATATGACGTGATATAAGTGGGACGGAGATGAATGAATGTTGTTGTTGTCAGTACGCATGCAGAGAGAGAGAATAAAGCGCACATGATTGTTTTTCTACCGGCAAAACGACTAAATCGTCCTGTTATTGCCGTCACTCCTACAAGGTGATCAAATACCAATATATCCTACAGCTGCAGCGGAACATGCGGAACGCGCATTACACACACACACACACATTCGGACCAATCACAAAACTGTTTTGAAAGCGCGTCGCCTCACTATCCGATTCAGTCTCGATTGCAGTGCGAACACAAACGACGAGGTTAATTGCAACATTGTAACATATTGTAAATAACTACGCCCTAAATCGTAACGAAATGTTGGTCTGGAAGCGGCCTAAATCTAGCTTCAATCTGCTTTTTTTCTGTTCTCCGGTCATAATAACTCGCTGCCTTTCTGCGCAGCCTGAATCAAAGTGGACTGTCTGAATCAATTAGTGGTGGAGGAAATTATTTCGTGGCGGCCCGCCACCAATAAATGCATATAGAGGAAACACTGGTCTATATCTGCTCCGTTCTGAACACTCTGGACTCCTTGAGAGGGGAGGAGGAGGTGGAGGAGGAGGAGGAGGAGGAGGTGGGGGGGGGGAGTGGAGGAGGAGGTGGGGGGGGGAAGTGGAGGAGGAGGAGGTGGGGGGGGGAAGTGGAGGAGGAGGTGGGGGGGGGAAGTGGAGGAGGAGGAGGAGGAGGAGGAGTAGGTGGAGGAGGAGGAGGAGGAATATCTAGTGATGAAGGAGGGGGTGCGTGTCTTACCCTGTCTGTTTTGAAGCCTTTATACAAGATAAAGAGGGGCAGCGCTCCGAAGAGGAACCCTATCAATGACGTCTTCTTTGTGGGTCTGAAGTGGGGGTAGGGGTTGGTACGTGCATACACCCAGCGTGTGAGGGCGGGGTCTTCCTGCAAGCAGAGGCAGAATAGAACATAACACATACTGTACGTAAAGGAGGACATCAGTTACTGAGCATACTATTGATATACTGATCTTTTGATTTGTTCTGCATGACATGTCAAATCCTTATTGCTGTAACATGCATTTGAAACCTAAATAAACTGGAGTATTGCAAAGGGTTAAGCTAAATTAATGACTAAAAACAACATAGTATTGTGGTTAGGCATCTGTAATATTCTCATAATATTAGTTTGTTTATCACAACATGTTCATGGGCCCGAGCTGGTTGATTCCTGTATAACCTAGGAAAAGATCAACAAGTTGCACATTTGAGGACAATAGACGTCCTCAGATAACTCGTGACGTTAGAATTATAAGGTTCTATCTCCATTTTTGTCCAAATTGAGTTTTTTACATGATCTGATCCATTAGGTGTTTATTAATGCCTGTGTGGTGTTATTTTTAAAATGTTGACATTTTTTAGTTAGTAATTCATAAAATACAAAGGTTCCATCTCACAAAACATAATGGAATGTAAACACTTTGACGCTCAATATCTCTGAACTACCCTAAACGGAGATAGAACCTTATCATTCTAAACGGAGATAGAACCTTATCATTCTAAACGGAGATAGAACCTTATCATTCTAAACAGAGATAGAACCTTATCATTCTAAACTCACGAACTCATGGCTTTCAACTGAACTAACAACAACAGACCAGACATGAGAGGAATCAGGATGTTTTGCTAATCAAATCAAATCAAATCAAATTTTATTTGTATAGCGCATTTCTTACAAGATGCAACTCAATGCGCTTCACACAATGAAAATGTTCAGTCAATCAGTCAATCAATCAATACTGACAGAGCCGCGAGCAGGCAAAAGTAAAAACCTGTATACTATGTAGCCAGGAAAAAAATCCCTTGCAGCCCTCTACCAATAGAGCGACTACTAGCCAGTTTGCCTACCAGTACCCAGCGGTCCCCAAGGGGAGGCCAAGGACCACCGGCACAAAGCAAGCAAGCAAGGGCAAAAACCTGTACACCATGTATCCAGGAAAAATTCCTTGCATATTATCGGCGTACACTCTGTCCATAAATTTAGTGTTATATTTGCATCGTTCTGCATCCGGATGGTGGTAGCTCGTCACCCCCACAACCAGAGAGGGGCACTATTACTATTAGCTCCCCAAAACCAACCCCAGCTCGGTACACAGACATATAGAGATGTGTAAAGCTTGCCACATATCCATACGCGGCGATATGCATTATCATTTCCCCCAGTCAGGTGGTATTCCATGATGCATCGGTACAAGGTCAGACTTAGCAGGCTAAACGTGACTTACGATCAGAGCTTTCCTGTGGGGGTCGTTGAGTTGCGTCTGGTACTGCCTCTTCATCGTGGCCCTCAGGGCGGCCCTCTCCTCCTGCAGACGCCGCTGGTCCGGAGAGAGGCTGAAGTATTCGGCTGGGTCCAGTGTTCTGGGCCGGCTGGACAAGGGCGCCTCTCGATAGTCAGCCATGTTTCTGTGTCTGTCAGGGTTGACACACAGAGACCTCGGCGACGTGAACACGAACAGACAGTCTCGCGATAGGATGTTGTCAGCGTGTTTTGTACCAGCGCTGTGCCGGTCTGCTCCTTGTGGCCAGTGTTGGGATTCGTTACTTGAAAAAATGATCTATTACATACTATTACTACATAATAATAATAATAATAATAATAATAATAATAATAATAATAATAATAATAATAATAATAATAATGACTTGGATTTATAAATGGACTGACTTATATAGCGCCTTATTCCAAAAGCGCTTTACAACGGCCTCTCATTCACCCATTCACAGACACATTCACACAGCAATGGCACCAGTTACCATGCAACAACAACCGCTCATTGGGAGCAATTTGGGGTTCAGTGTCTTGCCCAAGGACACTTCGACATGTGGCCAGTCGGGGCTCGAACCGCCGATCTGCCAACCTTGCAATCTTTAGACACCGACTCTCCCTCCTGCGCCACAGCCGCCCCGGATTTATATAGCGCCTTTCACAAAACCCAAGGACGCTTTACAATTCTAAAGGAAATGGTCAGACAGACAAAACAGAAAGCAAACAAAACAAAACAGAAACAGTGACAGACGGGTTTTGAGGGCTGATTTGAAGGAGTCCAGGGTGGGGGTGTTGCGGATCACTATGGGGAGGGAGTTCCAGAGGGTAGGTGCAGCCACGCTGAAGCCTCTGTCCCCAAAGGTCCGTAGTATGGTGCACAGGGTGGACAGCAGGGCCATGTCTCTGTGAGACACCAGAACCACCCTGTGTGCCCAGACCCTCTATGGCCAACATACGTAGCTCCTGCAACCCTGCCACGTTTAGCTCCGCCAGTAACCTCATCGCCTTGTCCGACTCTCGTGGTGTCGTCACGCTGAGGGAAGTGATTAGGAGGGTGGCGGCTCCTGCCATCACCGTGGAGACAGGGCCGCATCCTAGCAACCAGGTGGCCTTCAGCCCAGGGGCGGATTTAGGATTGTAGGAGATCTGGGGCTTAGCCCAGAGGGAGAATATAATGTGCGCGCAGAGCGCGCCGGAAAAATTTGCCTTCAACCTTCAACTTACCACCACCTTAAAGCGGACAAAAGGCACTGGAGAACACATATACATTGGATAGCAGCTGACCTGTATTACAAAATAGACAGTAAACACACACACACACACACACACACGCACACACACACACACACACACACACACACACACACACACGTCAGTCACCATCATTTATATTTGAATAGAATTACATAATTGATGGGCTGAGGCTAGTTATGTTACAGTATGTATATCAGGGCAGACTCTGTGCTCACCACTTATATTGTATTTAGAGTCTTGTCCTGTGTTATATGACGATATATTACATGTATTGTTGGCCTGTGTATAGTACTGTGAAATCAAATTCCCCCTGGGACATTAAACAAACTTAGTTAGTTAGCATTACATCTTAGGATAGATTTGAGTCATGTTCTGTATACATACATACTACCATAAGGGCATACTTAATGTGGTTACTCCATGTTTACTATGTGTAACATTAACGTTACATCATTCTATTTCACTTGTTACTCAGTCAACCAGAGTGCAGATATCAAAGACTATCAGCCTGTTATTCACTTTATTTGTATAAGTATTATCCTTTGTTTGATTTCTTACCATGTACCGTAACAGTACCTTGCTATGTTTCATTTTCATTATAACATAACGTTATGTTATGATAGCCAGCTAGGATTAGCAAACCGGAAAAGTAGTGTCAGTGAGTCAGTCACCTTTCTAATAAGATTCACAAACCTGAAACATCATCTATGTCATCACTGCTGGTGATGTCATTGTTGTCAGCTGCTGATACTGTTGCTGCAACAGTTCTTGGCGCTTGTTTTGTTGAAAAAAACTTTGGGATATCCATCCTTAGAATTTTGCAAGTCAGGCACTGATTGAGATCACTTCTTCTTCAGGGCAGGGCAGGCTACGCAGTACGCAGGCTAATGTCGCGCAGCTGCTGCCTCTCTGTTGGACTCCGGTACTGCACGTTACTCACGAGAGTTTTTTATTTTATTTTTTATTTTTTTCGAAAGTAAAACATTCGGGGCTTGAGCCCAAGTAGCCACCCCTTAGCCCCGCCCCTGCTCTACTGTCTTTGATATACCTGACAAGAACAGCCTCTCTCATATGGTACTTGCGGCTTAGAAAGAAATATAAATAAATATATATACAGGTGCTGGTCATATAATTAGAATATCATCAAAAAGTTGATTTATTTCAGTAATTCCATTCAAAAAGTGAGACTTGTATAATGTATACATTCATTCCACACAGACTGATATATTTCAAGTGTTTATTGCTTTTAATTTTGATGAATATTACTGACAACTAATGAAAACCCCAAATTCAGTATCTCAAAAAATTAGAATATTGTGAAAAGGTTCAATATTGAGACACCTGGTGCCACACTCTAATCAGCTAATTAACTCAAAACACCTGCAAACGCCTTTAAATGGTCCCTCAGTCCAGTTCTGTAGGCTATACACAATCATGGGGAAGACTGCTGACCTGACAGTTGTCCAAAAGACGACCATTGACACCTTGCACAAGGAGGTCAAGACACAAAAGGTCATTGCTAAAGAGGCTGGCTGTTCACAGAGCTCTGTGTCCAAGCAAATTAATAGAGAGGCGAAGGGAAGGAAAAGATGTGGTAGAAAACAGTGTACAAGCAATAGGGATAACCACACCCTGGAGAGGATTGTGAAATAAAGCCAATTCAAAAATGTGGGGGAGATTCACAAAGAGTGGACTGCAGCTGGAGTCAGTGCTTCAAGAACCACCACACACAGACATATGCAAGACATGGGTTTCAGCTGTCGCATTCCTTGTGTCAAGCCACTCTTGAACAAGAGACAGCGTCAGAAGCGTCTCGCCTGGGCTAAAGACAAAAAGGACTGGACTGCTGCTGAGTGGTCCAAAGTTATGTTCTCTGATGAAAGTACATTTTGTATTTCCTTTGGAAATCAAGGTCCCAGAGTCTGGAGGAAGAGAGGAGAGGCACAGAATCCACGTTGCTTGAAGTCCAGTGTAAAGTTTCCACCATCAGTGATGGTTTGGGGTGCCATGTCATCTGCTGGTGTTGGTCCACTGTGTTTTCTGAGGTCCAGGGTCAACGCAGACGTCTACCAGGAAGTTTTAGAGCACTTCATGCTTCCTGCTTCTGACCAACTTTATGGAGATGCAGATTTCATTTTCCAACAGGACTTGGCACCTGCACACAGTGCCAAAGCTACCAGTACCTGGTTTAAGGACCATGGTATCCCTGTTCTTAATTGGCCAGCAAACTCGCCTGACCATTGTGAAGAGGAAGATGCGATGCGCCAGACCCAACAATGCAGAAGAGCTGAAGGCCACTATCAGAGCAACCTGGGCTCTCATAACACCTGAGCAGTGCCACAGACTGATGGACTCCATGCCACGCCGCATTGCTGCAGTAATTCAGGCAAAAGGAGCACCAACTAAGTATTGAGTGCTGTACATGCTCATACTTTCCGTGTTTGATTGATTGATTGAAAACTTTATTAGAAGATTTGCAGAAGTAGGTACATAAAAGTACATATTACATACAAGGTCAACTAACAGGATAAAAACCCAAGAAAGCCACTGGCTTATTTCAATTGGGGTCCTTGATACTCAATTAATCGTTACATGTATGACAGACAAAAACTAGTACTATCTACAAGATAATACAGACAAATAACTAGTACTATCTACTAGATAAACATACATCCAACATGGGAAGAACAATACAACAAAACATAAGGTATGTACAGCGGGTAGGACAGGTGGGGACATACACCACAGGTGGGGGCGGGGGACAAAACACAAAGTATGTACAGTGGGTAGTTCGGGCAGGGGGACAGACATATAATATGTACAATGGGTAGTTCGGGCGGGGGGACAAAACAACAAGTATGTACAGTGTGTGGTTATGGTGGGGGGGGGGGGGGTACAAAAACACCAGTAGATTTAGGCGGGGGGGAGGGGGGGGGGCGACATAATAACATTGCGTTTGCTCAGAGTGTAGACCAGGTAGGGGGGTGAAGATTGGGGGATTGGGGGGGGTTGTCCATTGTTCCACGGTTTCGGTAGAGAGTCTCCGGGTGGTGGGGGAGGGGGGGTCGTCGCCGGGTGGGGTCTCCAGTACTGTCTCCAGTATAGATACGAGCTTTGCCTGATTTCAGTCTTTTGAGATCTAAACCCAAATCCTGCGCTATGTTACCGACTAAAGAGCCTTTCGCCATTTCCTCGGGAATGGAGTAACTGACCTGCTCGTGCACTGAACTGAGAGAGAGGATGTAGTTTATTTCTACTTAAACACACACACATGCATAGATTGTATATGATATGGGCCTGTATATATGCTGTGGGGGAGTGTTGTGGAATGGCTCTTGTGGTCTGACCTGCCCCCTGACTTAAGGCCATAGTGACATCACAGGTGACTGCCCTCTTGACCATCTAGGTAAGGTGATAGGCTATGGCCTGTGACTGTATTTGCATATTGTGATAAATAAGGGTGAGACCCAAGGGGGGGCCTCTTTACCAGCCAGCCCAGCAGAGGAGAACAGACACCAGGCTCCAGTGTTGGTATATGTATACCCTGTTTTTGTACTTTAATTAAATCGTCTTAAACTCAATAACTGTTCTTTGATTCATAACCAATAAGATAAATACACAACAAGGACCGAGATGAACAACAGTACTTGCCGTGTCATTGTTCTGCCCGACATTTTCTTTCATACGTTTCAGTTGGCCAACATTTTAAAAAAAACTTGTTTTGTATTGGTCTTAAGTAATATTCTAATTTTCTGAGATACTGTATTTGGGATCTTCATTAGTTGTCAGTAATAATCATCAAAATTAAAAGAAATAAACATTTGAAATATATCAGTCTGTGTGGAATGAATGAATATAATATACAAGTTTTACTTTTTGAATGGAATTACTGACATAAATCAACTTTTTGATGATATTCTAATTGACCAGCACCTGTATATATTTAAGTCATAGCTGTTTCTATTAGCCTAGTTAGTATATAGTGTCACGGCCAGGCTCATGACCATGACAAAAACGGGAGACACACACACGATCTTAGTAAGTAATGATAAGAAAATGTTTATTGTAAACTAAATGAGGCCTATATAACAATAATAAGATGAGGTGTGGTAGTCAGTAAATCAGTGGTGTAATGTGAGTGTAGTGGAAAGTGGTGAGGTGAGTGTTGCATGGTGTGAAACAAGGAACAACCTAAATATAATAAAGAATAATGGTGCCTAGAAGGGGGCCTACATACTGAGGCCTGCATGGGTCTTTTATGCCCTGGATCCTGGAACCAGGTGGGGCACAATCAGCTGTCCACCAGCTGACCTGCCTTTCACTGATTGGTAACCCTGTCCAGCAGGAGTACTCTCTGCAGACAGGGAAACAGATGTTTATTACAGGCCAGGACACAATATGGGGCCAGGGCCGTCACACCCCCTCCCATAGAAACAGGGTCCCAAAGGGAACACTGAAATAATATATAATCACCTGTATTCAGGACCAACCACCATTACTCCAACCTCGGCAACAGGTACCAATGAAGCCATAATTAAGAGGAGCAGGAACAGTAGAAGGGTAAAAACAGGAAATTAGTTAACACAAAAACAATTTTAACAAGGGGCCCTGGACAATGCATCTGCCACTACATTGTCCTTCCCTTTTATGTGACGTAAAAATGGATGGATAATCCTTAACAAGATGCAGCAGTTGGGTACGTTCAACCTCTGTTAAATGCCCCAACGAGCTCCCAAGATCACGAAGGGACTCTGAATTTTTCAATCTTCCAGTCAACAACTCCTGGCCGGGACTGGATAGGCCATCCTCCTCAGGCTCTGCCACCACCTGAGGGGAATCCCCTACTGTACTGGCTACACACGCCGGACGAACAGGAACTGACGCCTGCTCCACAGAATCAGACACACGGTCATAATACGGTTTCAATAAATTAATGTGGCAGAGCTGATTAGGCTTCCTACGCAAAGGTGTAGCAATCAGGTAATTAAGATCAGACACTTGCTTTACTACAGTATGTGGACCAGTAAATTTAGCACAAAAGGGGGAATCAACCATGGGCAAGAGTGCCAGAACCTGATCACCCGGGCTAAACCTCCGTGGCTCAGTTCGGCGGTCATAAAGGCGTTTCATTTTCTTTTGTGCACTAGCTAGTTTTTCTTTTGCCAGCTCACCGGCTTCATAAAGCCTATGCTTAAAGCCGAGTACGTAACTAAGCAAGTTTTTTGGTGGTTCGGACTCTTTCCAATCATCTTGGATAACGGCCAAGGGGCCACGTACTGTGTGTCCGAACACCAGATCATTGGGACTAAAACCCGTACTTTCCTGGCTCACCTCCCTGGCGGCTAACATCATCCAAGGAAGCCCCTCCTCCCAATCTCCGTCCAGCTCAGTACAGTAGGCGCGCAACAAAGATTTCAAAGTTGCATGGAATCGCTCCAATGCGCCCTGGCTCTGCGCGTGATAGGCTGACGCCCTGTTGTGCTTAACGCGCAGCTGTTTCAGGACCTGAGCGAACAGATGGGAAGAGAAATTAGAACCCTGGTCAGACTGGATGATTTTTGGTATGCCAAAGATTGAAATGAACTGAGTCAAGGCACGGACTACAGACTTGGTGGTGATATTGCGTAAGGGATAAGCTGCAGGATACCTGGTAGCCTGGCACATAACTGTCAGCAAATACTTAGCCCCAGTACGAGACGGAGGGAGGGGACCTACACAATCAATAATGAGATGGTCAAACGGTTGACTGGTTGCCTGAATCGGACTCAATGGAGCCGGTGTAATGCTCTGATTCGGCTTTCCTGTCAACTGACATGTATGACATGTTTTTACATAGGCTGCCACATCCCTCTTAAGGCGAGGCCAAACGAAGTAACGGAGGATGCGATCATAGGTCTTAGAAACTCCTAGGTGTCCACCCTCATCATGTGACACCTGCAGAACCAAGCTGCGATACTTGGAGGGCACAACAATTTGGTAAATGGGGTCTCCCACAAACTCAACGCCATGGGGAACCCACTTCCTCACCAATACCTCATTGTGAATGAAATAGGCATGGGCGCTGTTCCTCACCCCCCCAGCAGGGAGAGCTCCCTCAAACAGCTCTTTCAGACTTGGATCTGCCCGCTGCTCTCTCACCAGTTCACTGTGAGGGACAGACAGGGGAAAATCAGACAGTGATATCACATGCTCCACATCATCCACCATTTTGTCAGGGTCAGGCGTGGCACGGCTCATGGCACGAGTTACGGCACACGCAGTGAACACCTCAGGAAACTCCCGTTCACTTTCATCAGGCTTGCTTTTAAATACTGGCACAGACGTAACCACCACAGGTGGCGCCACATCTGCCCACACTCGTGCACCAACCAAGCCATTACCCATGATCATGGTCACCCCCTCACAGGGCAACGCTGGGCGCACACCCACAGTCATCTCACCCTGAAACAAATCAGATGAAAGAATTATTCTGTGCAGAGGAACATGCAATACAGCCAAACCCATACCACGAATGGGAATGGAGTCACCTGTGTCAGAGGCATCAGAAAATGGCAAAGCAGAAGCTAAAATAAACGAATCAAATGCCCCAGTATCCCGTAAAATGTTTACTGGGACCTTCTCATCCCCACCGACGAGGGACACCAAACCATCTGTAAGGAATGGCAAGTAAGATTCAAGGTCAGAGGATTGTGGAGACTCAACATGTGTAGAGCGCACCTGGGACAGCGAATCACAGGCTTGGGCAGCAGACTTAACCCGCTGCACCACCGGCGCCGCGCAACCAGCCCCTTTAGCCCCATCCCCATGAGACACTGGAGCCCAAGGCTTACCTCTAGACTTTAAAGCATAGCATTCAGATTTAACATGCCCCTTTTTATGGCAGTGACTGCACACTTTCTCATAACTCCTTGAACTATTCTGATTCTCATAACTCCTTGAACTATTCTGATTCTCATAACTCCTTGAACTATTCTGACCTCTACGACCAAAATCAGTTGCAACTGACTGACCAGCAGGTGGCATATCAAAACCAAAGGTACTCCTCTGAAACCCAGGCTCTGGCACATAAGCGCGAGACTCACCAAACGTGCGCGGCTCTCCAAACTTACCCCTGCTATGAGTCAATGTAAAATCATCTGCCAACGCAGCAGCTTCAGCAGGAGTAGTCACCTGCTTTTCACTAATATAAGTGGCTATATTCTGGGGAATAGCATTTTTAAATTGCTCCAGTACAATCAGATCACACAAATCATCAAAATCATCTACATCAGACGCCTTGCACCAGCGATTGAAATGCAAAACTAATTCTCTTGCAAACTCAAGATGTGTCTGACTCTTGTTTCTCCTCCAATTCCTAAATTTCTGTCTGTAGGCCTCCGGAACCTGTTCATAAGATTTAAGCACTGCAGACTTCACTTTCTCATAAATCAGAGAATCCTCACGGCTCAGGGACGAATATGCCAACTGTGCTCGACCTGTAAAAACACATTGTAACATGAGGGTGCGTTCAGCATCTGGCCAACCACGAGTGTCAGCGACGCGCTCAAACAACGAAAAAAACAAGTCAGGATCCCTTTCATTAAATTTAGGTAAAAGTTTCAAGTTTCCTGCTATATCAAATAAGCCTCTATTTGCTCCCCTGGAAGCAAAAGAACCCCCACTACTTAAGACTTCACTACTGATTTTACCGCCTTCAATCAAATTCAACCTATGTCTCTCTAACTCCACAGTTTGCATTTGGATTTCACATTTCATTTTCTCAAGTGCAAATTCCTGGTCTAATCTCAGTTTGAGCAATTCTTTTTCCTGGTCAAATGTAAAAGGGTGCTTAGCAACAGGCGAAGATGAACCCTTGACAGGCTGTGGCAAAATTGCCATCTCGACCAGTTTCGACTCTAAACATGCCCTAAGCTCATGTTTCTTTTGTTCTACCACCGCTACATCATAATGTTTTGCAACCAATAACAATTGAGCTTTAGTAAAACGGTACAATAAGTCATAGGATGGAGCTGCTATAAACCCCTCTACTCCAGACATTTTTATTTAATTAAATCACAATATTAAGTACAGGACAATGTAGGCCTATGGACCCAAGATGACGTATACACTGACAACTCAGCGCGCATCAGAGGAAATTGACAACCTCGCAACGGAGCATGCCCCTATCTGACTGCCTACCCCAGGACCTGACTGAGTAAGCTCAACCCTAGTCTTCATGCGTTAGCGGGAGGATCTTTAAACACTAACTCGTCAGCCCGGTTAGACCCCCAGCAAGCTGGTCGCCCACCTGACAGCTAAGAATGTGTCCCCGAGACAATTGCTCTAGCCGCCGTACCGCAACACTACAGAAAAACGCTCAGCCAGACTCAAAGGAGAGAGACCGTAAACCTACCAGGGCAGCCCCGTAGCCTACATGTGCGCAACTGACAGCCAATTGTATACACCCTCTTGCCCCAATAGAAAAAAAAACTATCTAAGCACCATTACAAACAAAACGATCGCGCAGATCAATTAACAATAGGCTATTATATACAAAAATGCGATAAGTGTGTCTCCAAAATGCTTAATATGCCACTCAAGGCTTTCAAAAAAAACACCCGCAGGCGATCATTTTGAACTGGTGGGGAATCGACTACGACACCAGTTTGCAGTTCATTCACCAAAATCTCTGCCTAGGCTACTAACAGAGACACGCGCCTATTAACTTAACAAGGCACCCCCTGTCAATCAAGGCAACAAGCCATGGGAGTCGCACCACAAGTAATGAACCACAATGTTTTAACCATCAATTAAGCAAAAAAGTCAAACGACCGGGTAGAATTCAATAGAAAAAAAGCAATATTTACTTACCAAAAGGTGATCAAAATAATGCTAGAAAAACGAAAACGGACGAGCCCCCAATTTGTCACGGCCAGGCTCATGACCATGACAAAAACGGGAGACACACACACGATCTTAGTAAGTAATGATAAGAAAATGTTTATTGTAAACTAAATGAGGCCTATATAACAATAATAAGATGAGGTGTGGTAGTCAGTAAATCAGTGGTGTAATGTGAGTGTAGTGGAAAGTGGTGAGGTGAGTGTTGCATGGTGTGAAACAAGGAACAACCTAAATATAATAAAGAATAATGGTGCCTAGAAGGGGGCCTACATACTGAGGCCTGCATGGGTCTTTTATGCCCTGGATCCTGGAACCAGGTGGGGCACAATCAGCTGTCCACCAGCTGACCTGCCTTTCACTGATTGGTAACCCTGTCCAGCAGGAGTACTCTCTGCAGACAGGGAAACAGATGTTTATTACAGGCCAGGACACAATATGGGGCCAGGGCCGTCACAATAGGCTATCTTATAATACCGTGTTATAATTAACGGGGGGCGCGCATGGGATAGAGCGCTCACGTGATGCGCGCTCACGTGATCGCGGTCCCGAGAAAAACGACGCTCAGCGCTCACGTCTGTCTTTACTTGTGTCTTTTACGTCTGTCTTTGCCTTTTTAAAGCCTCACAGCAACAACAGTCACATCATGTCTGAAGAGAAGCCGAAGGTAAGCAGCGTTGTTGTGTTTCGCGTTGTAACTCAGCCGCTTGTCTGTGTAGGAGGAGGAGGAGGAGGAGGAGGCTAGTGATGATGCTAAGCTAACCGCTACGTCAGGCTTTTGAGCGGGCTTAGAAAACAAAGACAGCTGCGTTCGTAAAGTTCGCTCTGGAAAATCGGAGCAGCACTCGTGGAACGCCTGTTGTCCAATCAAATGACTTGGGTCCCTTTGTGACCGAACCCAGTGTGTGCTCCGGCACTCCCAGTGGGACTTTACGAACGCAGAAACAATGGTTGGTCGAGTTTTGCGGATTTTTGGGACATCTCCTTCATTTAAATTACGCCATTGTGACTTACAGGCGCATATTCACTGGGGGACCGATGGTAGCTGCTACGCTAACTATCTGGTAGCTGCTAGGCTAACTATCTGGTAGCTGCTAAGCTAACTATCTGGTAGCTGCTACGCTAACTATCTGGTAGCTGCTAGGCTAACTATCTGGTAGCTGCTACGCTAACTATCTGGTAGCTGCTAGGCTAACTATCTGGTAGCTGCTAGGCTAACTATCTAGTAGCTGCTAGGCTAACTATCTAGTAGCTGCTAGGCTAACTATCTGGTAGCTGCTAGGCTAACTATCTAGTAGCTGCTAGGCTAACTATCTGGTAGCTGCTAGGCTAACTATCTAGTAGCTGCTAGGCTAATTATCTGGTAGCTGCTAGGCTAACTATCTGGTAGCTGCTAGGCTAACTATCTGGTAGCTGCTAGGCTAACTATCTAGTAGCTGCTAGGCTAACTATCTAGTAGCTGCTAGGCTAACTATCTGGTCGCTGCTAGGCTAATTATCTAGTAGCTGCTAGGCTAACTATCTGGTAGCCATTTGGTAGCTGCTAGCCTAACTATCTAGTAGATTTGTGTTAGCTGCTAGGCTAAATGTCTAGTAGCTTTTTGGTAGCTGCTAGGCTAGCTATCTAGTAGCTAGTGATGATGCTGACGTTAGGCTTCTGAACTTCCTTGTTAGGCAGGTCTTGTTAGGCCTTGTTAGGTATGTAGCGTATTGCCAGCAGGTCTGTGTTGACCTGACAGTTTAGACATAATTAGCTGAAGCTACCTACTTAGCAAAGCTAAAAGCACGTTTCATGCAAAAACCAAGTGCATTACTACCGCAATGCAATGTGCATGCTGAACCCAAACCCTGGTCTTAACCAAGGTGCACTCTAATTTATCGGTTGAGTCCTAAACTCCCCAACAGCAATCAGTAGTGTACCACAACATCCCCCAGTCCCCTTAATACTACTGTAACTGTCTCTCTAACATGTGTCGTTTATCGCTGTGTTTTGAAGGAAGGTGTCAAGACCGGGAATGACCCAATCAACCTCAAAGTCGTTGCTCGGTTGCCAAAGCTCGGTTGGCAAAGCTCGGTTGTCCAGTTCAAAATCAAAAGGCACACCCCGCTCAGCAAACTGATGAAGGCGTACTGTGAAAGACAGGTAAGAAGACTTCTCTTCTAGATGATGATGATAGAAACAGGGCTCCCACGGGTCCTTGAAATCCTTGAAAGTTTGTGAATTTGAGAGAAAAAAAATCAAGGTTTTAAAAGTTTTTGATGGGGTCATTGGAAGTGCTTGAATTCCCCCCTCTCTCTCTAAAAAATATATATATTCAAAAATGTTTTACTTAGCTCGTCAACTAGTAAATAAGTCTGTATTGCTTAACTTTACACATATTTCACTTTTTGTGTGTGTTTTTCCTGTGCTGTGGTAGAGAAGGCAAGAGACCATCTAGTGTTCACACATTCAAGCCTCTCTTTTTAATTGTTGTCTGTGAGCGGATAGTTCCTATTATATAAATTCTCATCTACATCTGTCTCAAACTATGCCGTGTTGGGTCCTTGAATTTGAGGGAATTGAGTCTTGAAAGTCCTTGAAAGGTGCTTGAGTTTGATGTTTCAGAAGGAGTGGGAACCCTGTAGAACCCCGTAGAACCCTGTAGAACCCATTGGGCCCTGTACAGTTGCAATCCCTGTCCCCTTCACCCGAGGTGCCTTGTAGATCAGATAGGATCTTATGGACCTCCCATAAGCCAGATGATGCTTGCTGCCCACCTGATCATAGATGGGTGCAGCCTAATTCTGTCATGTTTAGCTTGCACCTATTAAGTCTTTCAGACCAGTAAAGGTTTGTTTTACTTGTTGGTTGACAACTGGTTCTTTTTTATTCTTTTGTTTGTGTGTTTTTATATGCGTGTTAACGTTTTCTGTCTTTCAACAGGGTTTATCAATCAGAGAGATTAGGTTTATGTTCGATGGAAAGCCCATCAATGAGACGGACACACCTGCGCAGGTTAGTGAACATATTTCAGGGGGGGGGGGGGTATTCCATCAATGTCGCTCAAGGTAAATCCAGGCTTATTATGATACATTTCACAAGACTTATTAAAAAGAAAAACCTGGCTGTATTTTGATTAATCTGTCTAAAACAAGATTTATAAAAACATCAGCCTGGATTTTCCTTTAGAGACGTTGATGGAATACCCCCTGGTCAGCCACTTCAGTTTCTATACAATAAGGTCTTCTGGTGCTGTTTTCATGTACAAAAGAAGAGATCTGGTGAGGCTGCATTCTCATGTTATGCTCCAGATTGTGTCTCACTGCCAGTTTACATTAGGGATGCAACCTCAGCACATTATGTTCATGTCAAGACTAAAAACCCATCTTTTTAATATTGCCGTTAAATTACTAAATCATTACATTATGATCATATAATGATTGGAGCACTTTGAGCTGCAACGTTTGCAGGAAAAGCTCTATACAAATACAGTTATTCTGGTTATTTCCCAGTGGGGGGAGAGTGTTAACATTGCGTGTGTGTTTGGTGTTTGCAGCTGAAGATGGAGGATGAAGATACTATCGACGTATTCCAACAGCAGATCAAGGTATTTAGTATTTAGTTCTGGAAACCTTTCCCCACTGAGTATTTCTACCTTTTTTGTGTTCGATGTTAGGGTTTAAAACTGCTGAATGTAGCCAGACAACAAACACTCTTTTTACTTTTCTTCGAAGCGTATACTGGATCCTGTGCATGAACTCTGACCTCTCTGAGAAATGTTGTTTATAGCCAAAGAGACAAGTTGTCAACAGTGTTTTGTAGGAACACTCCAGGAATACTATCTGGTACTCCAGCAATACTGTATGTTGTGTTTTTTATTATTATTATTATTATTATTATTATTATTATTATTATTATTATTATTATTATTATTATTATTGTTTTAATCAGTTAATATGTCTCTGTAATTTTTGAATATTAGATTTCTGTAACTTGAGTCATTTGTGTGATGATTGGCATGTGTTTGTATATTCTCCTTCCTTTTCCAGTCACATGATGAATCTGGTAATCTGGATGATAATCTGGAAGATAACCGGTTGTGCCTCTTGGTTGCCTTTACCTGCCTTGCTTGCCTTGTCTGTTCATGTTGTATTTTATTATCAAAACTTGTCCAAACATCCCCCAGTCCCCTTAATACTACTGTAACTGTCTCTCTAACATGTGTCGTTTATCGCTGTGTTTTGAAGGAAGGTGTCAAGACCGGGAATGACCCAATCAACCTCAAAGTCGTTGCTCGGTTGCCAAAGCTCGGTTGGCAAAGCTCGGTTGTCCAGTTCAAAATCAAAAGGCACACCCCGCTCAGCAAACTGATGAAGGCGTACTGTGAAAGACAGGTAAGAAGACTTCTCTTCTAGATGATGATGATAGAAACAGGGCTCCCACGGGTCCTTGAAATCCTTGAAAGTTTGTGAATTTGAGAGAAAAAAAATCAAGGTTTTAAAAGTTTTTGAAAATGGACATGGGGTCATTGGAAGTGCTTGAATTCCCCCCTCTCTCTCTAAAAAATATATATATATTCAAAAATGTTTTACTTAGCTCGTCAACTAGTAAATAAGTCTGTATTGCTTAACTTTACTCATATTTCACAATCTTTTGTTTTGCTGTGCTGTGGTAGAGAAGGCAAGAGACCATCTGGTGTTCAAGCCTCTACATTCAAGCCTCTCTTTTTAATTGTTGTCTGTGAGTGGATAGTTCCTATTATATAAATTCTCATCTAGATCTGTCTCAAACTATGCTGTGTTGGGTCCTTGAATTTGAGGGAATTGAGTCTTGAAAGTCCTTGAAAAGTGCTTGAGTTTGATGTTTCAGAAGGAGTGGGAACCCTGTAGAACCCCGTAGAACCCTGTAGAACGCATTGGGCCCTGTACAGTTGCAATCCCTGTCCCCTTCACCCGAGGTGCCTTGTAGATCAGATAGGATCTTATGGACCTCCCATAAGCCAGATGATGCTTGCTGCCCACCTGATCATAGATGGGTGCAGCCTAATTCTGTCATGTTTAGCTTGCACCTATTAAGTCTTTCAGACCAGTAAAGGTTTGTTTTACTTGTTGGTTGACAACTGGTTCTTTTTTATTCTTTTGTTTGTGTGTTTTTATATGCGTGTTAACGTTTTCTGTCTTTCAACAGGGTTTATCAATCAGACATATTAGGTTATTTATGTTAGATGGAAAGCCCATCAATGAGACGGACACACCTGCGCAGGTTAGTGAACATATTTCAGGGGGGGGGGGGTATTCCATCAATGTCGCTCAAGGTAAATCCAGGCTTAACATGATACATTTCACGAGACTTATTAAAAAGAAAAACCTGGCTGTATTTTGATTAATCTGTCTAAAACAAGATTTATAAAAACATCAGCCTGGATTTTCCTTTAGAGACGTTGATGGAATACCCCCTGCTCAGCCACTTCAGTTTCTAATAAGGTCTTCTGGTGCTGTTTTCATGTACAAAAGAAGAGATCTGGTGAGGCTGCATTCTCATGTCATGCTCCAGATTGTGTCTCACTGCCAGTTTACATTAGGGATGCAACCTCAGCACATTATGTTCAAGTCAAGACTAAAAACCCATCTTTTTAATATTGCCGTTAAATTACTAAATCATTACATTATGATCATATAATGATTGGAGCACTTTGAGCTGCAACGTTTGCAGGAAAAGCTCTATACAAATACAGTTATTCTGGTTATTTCCCAGTGGGGGGAGAGTGTTAACATTGCGTGACGTGTGTGTGTTTGGTGTTTGCAGCTGGGGATGGAGGATGAAGATACTATCTACGCATTCCAACAGCAGATCAATGTATTTAGTATTTAGTTCTGGAAACCTTTCCCCACTGAGTATTTCTACCTTTTTTGAAGAGCATCCACTCAATGCACACCCTGCTCTCTCTGACACCCACCCCCCCTCCCTGAGTAACACCCTGCTCTCTCTGACACCCCCTCCCCCAGTCAAACCCTGTTCTCTCTGCCCCCCCCCCCTCCCTCACCCACCCACCCCTCCCTCCCCCTCACACCCTGTTCTCTCTGACCCCCCCCCTCCCTCACCCACCCACCCCTCCCTCCCCCTCACACCCTGTTCTCTCTGCCCCCCTCCCTCACCCACCCACTCCTCCCTCCCCCTCACACCCTGTTCTCTCTGCCCCCCCCCCCCCCCCCATCCCTGGTACTTTGTTGTCGTTCAATGAGAAACAGGATCTTTTTGTAACTTTCCTGTAAAGATCCTGTAAAGATTTCCTGTAAAGATCCTGTTTTCTCTCTTGATGTTCAAAGCTGATTGTATATTCTGTGTATATCCTGTGTTCAGGATGCAATGTTGTGTAAAATACTGTACTACGATATGACTGATGTCTTCCATTTCATGGGTATAACCTTTAACCTTTAACAACCTCTTTCTTAAAGTCCATTCATTCATGAATAAAGTCCATTCATTAATTCATGAATAAAGTCCATTCATTCATTCTTGGTGGTGTCCCCAGATTCCCGCTTGTGGTTCAAAGGGAATTGCTGATATTTGTCTGATAATATACCTCTAGTTCAGCCCTTCAGGGACAGATGTTGTATGTGAGGACGGTGGACCTGGCTGGCTTCATCACAAGTGGCCTGTGTGCTCAAGCACGAGGATACAGTACAGTTTTTTTTGTTAAATAAGTAAATCCAGGCTTATTATGATACATTTCACGAGACTTATTAAAAAGAAAAACCTGGCTGTATTTTGATTAATCTGTCTAAAACAAGATTTATAAAAACATCAGCCTGGATTTTCCTTTAGAGACGTTGATGGAATACCCCTGCTCAGCCACTTCAGTTTCTATACAATAAGGTCTTCTGGTGCTGTTTTCATGTACAAAAGAAGAGATCTGGTGAGGCTGCATTCTCATGTCATGCTCCAGATTGTGTCTCACTGCCAGTTTACATTAGGGATGCAACCTCAGCACATTATGTTCAAGTCAAGACTAAAAACCCATCTTTTTAATATTGCCGTTAAATTACTAAATCATTTACATTATGATCATATAATGATTGGAGCACTTTGAGCTGCAACGTTTGCAGGAAAAGCTCTATACAAATACAGTTATTCTGGTTATTTCCCAGTGGGGGGAGAGTGTTAACATTGCGTGACGTGTGTGTGTTTGGTGTTTGCAGCTGGGGATGGAGGATGAAGATACTATCTACGTATTCCAACAGCAGATCAATGCAGTGTTTCCTCCAGGAATTTGTACAATGGTGGCGGATGGCCGTGACCGCGCGCGGTGCGCGCGTTTTTCCCCCCGCGTGCACGCGCATGAAACAACGATCAAATTTTTGTTGTTGTTTTTTAATTTTTTTCTAATCACAGCCAAAACTAGAGGATGGCCAAAAAATAAATAAATGAATATACAGAATATAAACTTGTGACTGACAGTCACATACACACACACAAAGATCATCAGCTATAATATAATACTAAGTAGGCCTACATGAGCACAAAAGCGGCTAACGTTACTGATTAACTGTTTACTGTAGTGCAGAGAGATGGTAGTCGTAGGCGGCGTATCAAATGACAAAGCTAAACGTTTAATGAAGGACATGAACGATTGTCAACAACACACTCAAGCAGTAAATAGAACAGTCTAAACAACTTGGGTACTACGGACGGAACAATAGTCTCAACCTATAGTTCCGTGCGTGAATTATGTCAACCCACCACATTACAGAAGTAAAATCACAGTCAGATGGAGCATTCGGTAAACAGCTGAGTATCAGCTGAGTTAAAGAAAACAAACTCTTACCTTTGATGAGACCCACATGAGCCCTGTTTTCCCGTACTTCTCCCGTGTGTCTCTTATTGTCCAAATGTTCCCTGAATTTTAGCTGCATGTTTTTCCAGCATGTAATTCCATTGTCAATAAAAAAATCGTCTCCCCTTCTTTTCCCCTTGACAATACTGTGTCGTTGCTAAAGTGACGGCACATAAGAATCGTTTTTTGACTTGCTAATGTCTGCTAACGTAGCACTTGAAACTGGCGTCGTTCTCTGGACTGCAGCTGCTCCCGCGTTAGCATTAGCATCCATCTTTTCTTCTCCCTTCTCACCGTCACGAGCTCAAATGACACTTGTCGGCCGATCTAACTCTTAACACTCACTTACAGGACTTCTGACACCATGTCGTGTTATTCTATTAAACATACACGTGAGTCCTTCTGTATTTCAATGTAAGTGTCTTTATTTTAACTCGCTCTGTAAGCTCTACAATACCGGTCTCTTGTTGTCTCGTCGTAACCTGCCCACCTGACCTGGGGGGTATTCCATCAACGTCGCTAAAGGAAAATCCTGGCTTATTTTTGATAACTCTCACGAGACCTATCAGAATATGCCTGGATATTTTTAAGAACTCTCGTGAGATTTATCAGACTAAACCTGGATTTTCCCTTTAGCGATGTTGATGGAATACCCCCCGGATGTCACTACGGTGGCCTGTACACAATAACAATAATACCACAGTTCACATTTAGACCATTTCACATTTAGACCATTTCACATTTCACAGTTCACATTTAGACCACAGTTCACATTTAGGAGCCCTTGTGTCACGTCGTCAACTGAATGTCATTAATCTGATTTTGGATCAGCGGTTAGAGAGAGATGGGCGTGGATTTAGGTGCACTTTTAGTCAACATCCATTATAGCGCTGATCTAGGATCAGATATATTTTAATCAGCTAAAATGTTCAGATTTTTTTTTTTTTTTTTGAGTTTTTTTTTTTTTTGTGGACTGAATCAATTCGTGGCGGAGGAAATTCATTCGTGGCGGCCCGCCACCAATAAATGCATGTAGAGGAAACACTGCAATGTATTTAGTATTTAGTTCTGGAAACCTTTCCCCACTGAGTATTTCTACCTTTTTTGTGTTCGATGTTAGGGTTTAAAACTGCTGAATGTAGCCAGACAACAAACACTCTTTTTACTTTTTTACGAAGCGTATACTGGATCCTGTGCATGAACTCTGACCTCTCTGAGAAATGTTGTTTATAGCCAAAGAGACAAGTTGTCAACAGTGTTTTGTAGGAACACTCCAGGAATACTATCTGGTACTCCAGCAATACTGTATGTTATGTTTTTTATTATTATTATTATTATTATTATTATTATTATTATTATTATTGTTTTAATCAGTTAATATGTCTCTGTAATTTTTGAATATTTAGATTTCTGTAACTTGAGTCATTTGTGTGATGATTGGCATGTGTTCGTATATTCTCCTTCCTTTTCCAGTCACATGATGACTCTGGTAATCTGGATGATAATCTGGAAGATAACCGGTTGTGCCTCTTGGTTGCCTTTACCTGCCTTGCTTGCCTTGTCTGTTCATGTTGTATTTTATTATCAAAACTTGTCCAAAAAAGTAAAACCGATTTTTATTAAAAGCCTTTGATTTGACTTTGGTGTGGGTCTGTTTCTGCCACCTCGTAGGCTAGCATGTCGTAGGCTAGCATGTCGTAGGCTAGCATGTCGTTTAATATGCTGAATTAAAGTCCCCATTAAAGCGCTTGTTACTAGCGAGGGCTGTGTGCTATCGTTTACCGGGGCTGACGTGCGTAAAGTGTTGAAGCGTGTCGACATCAGTAAAGCGCCTGGCCCAGATGCACCCTGGGCCGGGTCCTCAGAGCATGCCTCTGTCCAACGTCCTTGTCCCAGTTTGTAACCCGGTCACTCCGCTCTCTACCTATCTGCTGTCAGGACTGCAGAGTCTCTACCTATCTGCTGTCAGGACTGCAGAGTCTCTACCTATCTGCTGTCAGGACTGCAGAGTCTCTACCTATCTGCTGTCAGGACTGCAGAGTCACTACCTATCTGCTGTCAGGACTGCAGAGTCTCTACCTATCTGCTGTCAGGACTGCAGAGTCTCTACCTATCTGCTGTCAGGACTGCAGAGTCTCTACCTACCTGCTGTCAGGACTGCAGAGTCTCTACCTATCTGCTGTCAGGACTGCAGTCACTACCTACCTTCCACTGTAGACTGAAGACCTCCATCTCTTCAGGCTGCACCTTAACTGTCCCCCTCCTAAAGACCTCCTCATCCCCACTACCCCCCTGTACAGACCTCCTCATCCCCACTACCCCCCTGTACAGACCTCCTCATCCCCACTACCCCCCTGTACAGACCTCCTCATCCCCACTACCCCCCTGTAAAGACCTCCTCATCCCCTCTACCCTCCTGTACAGACCTCCTCATCCCCTCTACCCCTCTGTACAGACCTCCTCATCCCCTCTACCCTCCTGTACAGACCTCCTCATCCCCTCTACCCCCCTGTACAGACCTCCTCATCCCCTCCTCATCCCCTCTACCCTGAGTAACACCCTGCTCTCTCTGACACTCCCTCCCCCAGTCAAACCCTGTTCTCTCTGCCCCCCCCCTCCCTCACCCACCCACCCCTCCCTCCCCCTCACACCCTGTTCTCTCTGCCCCCCCCCCCCCTCCCTCACCCACCCACCCCTCCCTCCCCCTCACACCCTGTTCTCTCTGACCCCCCCCCCCCCTCCCCCCATCCCTGGTACATCCTGTTTTCTCTCTTGATGTTCAAAGCTGATTGTATATCCTGTGTTCAGGATGCAATGTTGTGTAAAATACTGTACTACGATATGACTGATGTCTTCCATTTCATGGGTATAACCTTTAACCTTTAACCTTTAACAACCTCTTTCTTCTTGGTGGTGTCCCCAGATTCCCGCTTGTGGTTCAAAGGGAATTGCTGATATTTGTCTGATAATATACCTCTAGTTCAGCCCTTCAGGGCCAGATGTTGTATGTGAGGACGGTGGACCTGGCTGGCTTCATCACAAGTGGCCTGTGTGCTCAAGCACGAGGATACAGTACAGTTGTTTTTTTTTACCACAAGGGGGAGTATTTGCTGTCTGGAGCTTCTGATGGACAGAATTATGTGTGGTCCTGAATCATGACGGTTAGGAATGCATTAAAGACACACTTATAATCAGTGTCATCAAACATACCCTAATTACCATCCATGTATTTGAGGGATTTCAAGTGTGTTCAAGAATACTCAATAATGTTGAAGTTGAACAATAAGACATACAGTTGCTTTCTATATTGTGTCCCTGTGCATTCAAATATTGACAAAGAAGATAGCTGTTGATGAGAAGACACACCATGCCTAGAGTATGAATTTGAATCTCAAATGCAGACACATGGTGGCAAGCAAGGCAAGCAGTCCAAGTGCAGTGTATTCCAGTAAAGAACGTGCTCTGAACTGGCAATGTCAACTCAAAACCACCAGATGGCGATATTGCTCTGTTTCAGACTCACATTTTCTTGACAATGCCTAACAGTCAACAGTCTTACCAGCAAAACAATGGGAGTTGAATAATTGTAGGGTTGACAGTGTAGTTTAGAAAGGGAATAGGTCAAATGGATGTGGTCTTAGCTGGTAGCCCATGCTCTCTGTCTGTCAGTGACTCCATCCTTGCTTAGCAGTTCATGGAAAGGGAACACTCTGGTGTCTGTCCACCATACTATAATAATGATGGTATCACATGCTTGAAGTGTGATGCTCTTGGAGATCTTCACAGGTTCCGCAGGAAGAACTTTGCTTACTACAGGATCTAGCGCTCCAAACTGTATGGTGGGCCATAGTGATGTAAAAGCTGTTAATAAGATGCCAAATCAAGCAGCTAAAGCTGACATGTTTTGATGAAAAAGTGATGAAATCCACTGTGCAGGGATTATATTGGAGAACAGCTTGTAGTATTTATATTCAGCAGACTATCTATGGAGCATTCTGTAGACGTACAAGGTTTTCTTTCAGTTCCATATTTCAAACGGTACCCTGTGTTGTGTTCCTGTCTGGTTGTTTGTTTGCACTTTTCTCGGTCTGCAACCCTAATCAAATTTTAAAATATAGCTACCGAACAGCCAATCAGAAAATAATAGCATTGCTGTATCCGGGTAACATTTTGATATTCCCGCTACATATTTTCCGAAAGTAAAACATCCGGGGCTTGAGCCCAAGTAGCCACCCCTTAGCCCCGCCCCTTAGCGACCCCTTAAGGCCGGTTTAGGCTTCTGCGTAAAGTCGACGACGTAGGCTACGCGTAAGCTTACGTAGTCCCGCATGACCGTGCGTAGCCTTGACGTGCTCCTCTCAAAAAATCTAACCACGCGTCAGAGCGCACGTAACCGTAAGCTCTGTGATTGGTCCACTTGGTTGCGTCACATGATTCCGACTTCTATTTCCGTTTTGCATCGCAGCGAAAAACGTCTCGGATGATCACTGTAGCCGGCTTGGGCAAACCATTGGAGACGGTGTGCGGTTGCTGCCGCAGCAGTTGTGGCCAAAAGCTTCCTACCTGCTACATAAGACGCTGTACGCGCTGGCTGAAGAAGCAGGCAGCTTGTAGACTGACACTTTTGTTTATGTGTTTTGTTTGCGGTGTATAACACTTTCGCACTTTTAACTTAATAACTTTTGTAAGCACTTTGTTTGTGTGCAGTGTTTATGTGTTTTGTTTGCGGTGTATTAACACTTTCGCACTTTAACTTAATAACTTTTGTAAGCACTTTGTTTGTGTGCAGTGTTTATTACTTTCTTTGTTTGCGGTGTATAACACTTTCGCACTTTTAACTTAATAACTTTTGTAAGCACTTTGTTTGTGTGCAGTGTTTATTACTTTCTTTGTTTGCGGTGTATAACACTTCACTTAATAATTGCTGTTGCACTTCAATAAATGATCAGATTCAGTCCAAGATAAAGACTCCGACACCTTCATTGATCCAAGTGTGTGGTGTTTAGAGATGTTATATATACTTTGTGTGCAATATTTAAGAGTGTTTGTGTGAAACGTATAACAATTGCACTGTTAAATGCTGCCAGCCGGTACGGCACAGTATTGTAGTATAATAAAGTATCAGATTCAGTCCAAGATAGACACTAAAAAACCTGTATACGCTTCCACTGCATTAAGGCATGCTGCTTTTTAGTCGGCATTGTCAGACAGAATGATAGCGATAGCAGAAGGAGGTAAACATCAGTACCTACCCTAACCGGAACAGGCACAGCACAGGGGCATAGAAAACACACTGCCACCTAGCGATGTGACGGTGTAATTGCAGCGCGGACCAACGTCGAACTATAAACTTGGAGAGTCCTCGCGTAGTCTACGGCGTAGCCGCACGTAAATTCGACGCAGAAGCCTTTTTTTGGGGGGGATTGATTGAAAACTTTATTAGAAGATTTGCAGAAGTAGGTACATGAAAGTACATATTACATACAAGGTCAACTAACAGGATAAAAACCCAAGAAAGCCACTGGCTTATTTCAATTGGGGTCCTTGATTCTCAATTCCCGCCCCTGCTCTACTGTCTTTGATATACCTGACAAGAACAGCCTCTCTCATATGGTACTTGCGGCTTAGAAAGCAATATATATATATATATATATATATATATATATATATATATATATTTAAGTCATAGCTGTTTCTATTAGCCTAGTTTCTACCCTGCACTTAAATATCCGCAGTCTGCCCAAAAACTTTGACCACCTAACAGCATACTTATCAACTCTAACTCATTATTTCTCAGTTATAGCGCTCTCTGAAACATGGCTAAATGATGATATCACTGGTCTCTACCCTTTGTCGGAATATAATGTTGTTCACTCCTGTAGAAAGAACAAAGTTGGAGGAGGAGTCTCATTATATGTATCTAACAATTTTCATTTCATCCCCAGAAAGGATCTGAGTATTCACTTAGAAATGTCTCTAGGTGAATCTGTGTTTATTGAAATTCCGTCTTGCCCGTCTTTCAACGGGAAAAGCATTATAATTGGATGTATGTATAGACCACCTGACTCTGACATAAGTACCTTTAATGATGCCCTGTATTCCACTCTGGAAATGATAACCAATGAACGTAAGATATGTGTTCTACTTGGTGATTTCAACATCAATCTTCTTAAGAGTGAATCCCCAACCACGGCAGATTTTCTTAACACACTCTATTCTACTTATTTTTATCCTCTGATTCATAAGCCTTCCCGAATTACTAGTTCATCAGCCTCTCTTATTGATAACATCTTATTCAACTCTCTGGATTTTGAAATCACCTCAGGTCTATTGATGTCTGACATTTCTGATCATCTCCCGGTGTTCCAGATTATTCACCCATCAGAGAATGTAAATGCTAAATGTAATAACCCTGCCCACAACCAGAGATCATATCGTAAATATACCAGAAAGAATATGGAGTCATTCAAGTCTGCTATTAGTGCTATGTCATGGGATGTGGTTCTTAAGCTCCATGATGTAAATGAAGCCTACCATTCATTCTTAACCCTTTTCAATTCTGCTTTGGCTACATGCTTTCCTTTGACCACCTCAAAAAATAAGATAAATTCCTCCAAAGGGAAACCTTGGATTACCAAAGAGCTAATAAAATGCTCTCGTAAAAAAAATAAACTATATAAGAAAGCTCTTATGAACCCCACTCCTACAAATATTGAAACCTATAAGAAATTAAAAAACAAATTTACCGCCTCACTAAGGAAAACAAAAAAAATGTACTATGCAGATCAATTTAGTCAAGCTTCGAACGACATCAAGTCAACCTGGAACATCATTAACCAATTACTAAATCGCACCAAATCTCCACCTGCTGCACCTGTTGAGATGCTAGGGAAGGACGGGACCCTCCATACTCCAAAAGATATAGCTGATGGTTTTAATGAATTCTTTGTTAATGTTGGCACGTCTTTAGCATCTAGTATCAAGGCCTCTGATGTGCACCCTTGTAGCCTAATCAAAGGCCAATTTTCTTCACTCTCAACTTTGGATCCCCCCACTAACAATGAAGTACATGATATAATAATGAACCTAAAGAATTCTGCCCATGGTCACGATGGTATCAAAACCAGTCTTATTAAAGAAACTGTTGAATATATTATCCATCCCCTAACTCATATCCTTTCTTTATCCCTACAAACTGGCATCGTCCCTCAGGAATTCAAAATCGCCAAAGTTATACCAATCTATAAATCAGGCGACTCAAAGGACTTCGGCAACTACCGTCCTATATCTGTTCTGCCCTGTTTATCAAAAATCCTGGAGAAACTGGTCTACACAAGAATCTCTAAGCACCTAACAGTGAACAACATCCTGTACAACCATCAGTATGGATTCCGTAAGAAATACTCCACTGAGCATGCACTACTGCAACTTGTCAACACTATTTCTACAGCACTGGATGATAAAAAATTTGCTCTTGGTGTCTTTCTAGACTTAAGCAAAGCCTTTGATACTGTTAACCACAACATTCTTATCTCCAAGCTTAATAGATATGGTGTGCAAGGTACTGCTCTTAAATGGTTTACCAACTATCTGGATAATAGAGAACAATTTGTTTCCTCCAACGGCTGCTCATCGAAGAAATCAAGAATTCTTTCTGGGGTTCCACAAGGTTCCATCTTGGGCCCGTTACTATTCTTACTTTACATCAATGACTTGTCTACGTCTTGCAAAAACCTTCTCCCCTTATTATTCGCTGATGATACCAACCTAATAGCTGTACATGAAGACTTCAAATCTTTGATTGAATGTGTTAATGAAGAATTATCAATTGCTTCCAACTGAATAAATTAACCCTCAATGTAAAAAAATGTAATTTCATGATCCTTTGCAACAAAAACAAGTGCTACTCCAAAGATGACGCTAAAATATCAATCAATGGAACCATCATTATTCAAGTTCAACATACCAAATTCCTAGGTGTCATTGTTGATGAAGGTTTAAACTGGAATATTCACATCGATCAGGTCTGCAAGACATCCATGAAGATGCTTGGTATAATGAGAAGGGTCTGCCCCCTGATCCACTCCTCTGCTCATTTAACCTTGTACTATAGCTTCTTATTTCCTTACATCAACTACTGTAATATAGTCTGGGCTGCTACTTATCCTTCATACCTCAACAAATTACTTGTTATCCAGAAGAGGTTCCTTAGGATGATCTCTCACTCTAACAGATTCGAACCGTCTGCACCACTATTTCGGAAATATTCATTATTACCCATCAATAAACTGAATATTTTGCAAACATGCTTATTCATACACAAATTCATCAACAACAAGCAAGATCTTCCTTCTACTTTCCATAGTTTCTTTATTTTCTCATCTGACATCCACTCTTATCCAACAAGATTCAATAATGACCTCCACTTACCTTTCTGTCGAACTTCTAGCCACCAATTTAACATTTGTTATAGAGGTCCGAAAATCTGGAACACCTTGAGCTCGCCACTGAGATCAACACCTCGATCGGCTTTCAAAAAGCAGTTGAAAAAATATTTAATCTCGTTATAAGCTGTTTATTTTATATTGTAGTGCTTTTCCCGTTGAAAGGTGGGCTAGATGGAAATCTATGTTTATTTTTTTTACTAATCTTACTATCCTTGTATCTATTTTCAGTTATTTTTGTTTGTTTTGTTTTTGTCTTGTGTGTTTGTATGTGCTATCCTACCTTTCTGCCCGATGGATATGATTTTGTTTGTGGTTTCTTTTCTCCTATTGACGTGCAGTAAGTGTCCCTTGATTTTCATTTGAAACAATGACATGGACGTGGAGTGGAACTCTGTACAAGCCTTCTGGGCTTCGTTCCCTCCTTGCACAATTTTTTGTGTGCTAAATAAATAAACTAAACTAAACTAAACTAGTTAGTATATTGGCTATCTTATAATACTGTGTTATAATTAACGGGGGGCGCGCATGGGATAGATTTGCGCGCTCACGTGATCGCGGTCCCGAGAAAAACGACGCTCAGCGCTCACGTCTACTTTAGCCCTTTTTAACACAGTTAAACACTTAAACGCTTTAACACAGCAACAACAGTCACGTCATGTCTGAAGAGAAGCCGAAGGTAAGCAGCGTTGTTGTGTTTCGCTTTGTAACTCAGCCGCTTGTCTGTGTAGGAGGAGGAGGAGGAGGCTAGTGATGATGCTAAGCTAACCGCTACGTCAGGCTTTTCAGCTACGTTCGTAAAGTTCGCTCTGGAAAATCTGAGCAGCACTCGTGGAACGCCTGTTGTCCAATCAAACTCCCCAACAGCAATCAGTAGTGTACCACAACATCCCCCAGTCCCCTTAATACTACTGTAACTGTCTCTCTAACATGTGTGGTTTATCGCTGTGTTTTGAAGGAAGGTGTCAAGACCGGGAATGACCCAATCAACCTCAAAGTCGCCGGTCAAGTTGGCTGTCAGTTGAAGCTTGTCGAGTTCAAAATTAAAAGGCACATGCCGCTCAGCAAACTGATGAAGGCGTACTGTGAAACACAGGTAAGAAGACTTCTCTTCTAGATGATGATAGAAACAGGGCTCCCATGGGTCCTTGAAATCCTTGAAAGTTTGTGAATTTGAGAGAAAACAAATCAAGGTTTTACAAGTTTTTGAAAATAGACATGGGGTCATTGGAAGTGCTTGAATTCCCCCCTCTCTCTCTAAAAAAATATATATATTCAAAAATGTTTTACTTAGCTCGTCAACTAGTAAATAAGTCTGTATTGCTTAACTTTACACATATTTCACAATCTTTTGTTTTGCTGTGCTGTGGTAGAGAAGGCAAGAGACCATCTGGTGTTCAAGCCTCTACATTCAAGCCTCTCTTTTTAATTGTTGTCTGTGAGCGGATAGTTCCTATTATATAAATTCTCATCTACATCTGTCTCAAACTATGCCGTGTTGGGTCCTTGAATTTGAGGGAATTGAGTCTTGAAAGTCCTTGAAAGGTGCTTGAGTTTGATGTTTCAGAAGGAGTGGGAACCCTGTAGAACCCTGTAGAACCCTGTAGAACGCATTGGGCCCTGTACCGTTGCAATCCCTGTCCCCTTCACCCGAGGTGCCTTGTAGATCAGATAGGATCTTATGGACCTCCCATAAGCCAGATGATGCTTGCTGCCCACCTGATCATAGATGGGTGCAGCCTAATTCTGTCATGTTTAGCTTGCACCTATTAAGTCTTTCAGACCAGTAAAGGTTTGTTTTACTTGTTGGTTGACAACTGGTTCTTTTTTATTCTTTTGTTTGTGTGTTTTTATATGCGTGTTAACGTTTTCTGTCTTTCAACAGGGTTTATCAATCAGAGAGATTAGGTTTATGTTCGATGGAAAGCCCATCAATGAGACGGACACACCTGCGCAGGTTAGTGAACATATTTCAGGGGGGGGGTATTCCATCAATGTCGCTCAAGGTAAATCCAGGCTTATTATGATACATTTCACAAGACTTATTAAAAAGAAAAACCTGGCTGTATTTTGATTAATCTGTCTAAAACAAGATTTATAAAAACATCAGCCTGGATTTTCCTTTAGAGACGTTGATGGAATACCCCCTGGTCAGCCACTTCAGTTTCTATACAATAAGGTCTTCTGGTGCTGTTTTCATGTACAAAAGAAGAGATCTGGTGAGGCTGCATTCTCATGTTATGCTCCAGATTGTGTCTCACTGCCAGTTTACATTAGGGATGCAACCTCAGCACATTATGTTCATGTCAAGACTAAAAACCCATCTTTTTAATATTGCCGTTAAATTACTAAATCATTACATTATGATCATATAATGATTGGAGCACTTTGAGCTGCAACGTTTGCAGGAAAAGCTCTATACAAATACAGTTATTCTGGTTATTTCCCAGTGGGGGGAGAGTGTTAACATTGCGTGTGTGTGTTTGGTGTTTGCAGCTGAAGATGGAGGATGAAGATACTATCGACGTATTCCATCAGCAGATCAAGGTATTTAGTATTTAGTTCTGGAAACCTTTCCCCACTGAGTATTTCTACCTTTTTTGTGTTCGATGTTAGGGTTTAAAACTGCTGAATGTAGCCAGACAACAAACACTCTTTTTACTTTTCTTCGAAGCGTATACTGGATCCTGTGCATGAACTCTGACCTCTCTGAGAAATGTTGTTTATAGCCAAAGAGACAAGTTGTCAACAGTGTTTTGTAGGAACACTCCAGGAATACTATCTGGTACTCCAGCAATACTGTATGTTGTGTTTTTTTATTATTATTATTATTATTATTATTATTATTATTATTATTGTTTTAATCAGTTAATATGTCTCTGTAATTTTTGAATATTAGATTTCTGTAACTTGAGTCATTTGTGTGATGATTGGCATGTGTTCGTATATTCTCCTTCCTTTTCCAGTCACATGATGAATCTGGTAATCTGGATGATAATCTGGAAGATAACCGGTTGTGCCTCTTGGTTGCCTTTACCTGCCTTGCTTGCCTTGTCTGTTCATGTTGTATTTTATTATCAAAACTTGTCCAAACATCCCCCAGTCCCCTTAATACTACTGTAACTGTCTCTCTAACATGTGTCGTTTATCGCTGTGTTTTGAAGGAAGGTGTCAAGACTGGGAATTACCCAATCAACCTCAAAGTCGTCGGTCAAGATGGCAAGGTTGTCAAGGTCATAATCAGAAGGCACTTCCCGCTCAGCAGACTGATGAAGGCGTACTGTGAAAGACAGGTAAGAAGACTTCTCTTCTACAGTAGATGATGATAGAAACAGGGCTCCCACGGGTCCTTGAAATCCTTGAAAGTTTGTGAATTTGAGAGAAAAAAAATCAAGGTTTTAAAAGTTTTTGAAAATAGACATGGGGTCATTGGAAGTGCTTGAATTCCCCCCTCTCTCTCTAAAAATATATATATATATTCAAAAATGTTTTACTTAGCTCGTCAACTAGTAAATAAGTCTGTATTGCTTAACTTTACTCATATTTCACAATCTTTTGTTTTGCTGTGCTGTGGTAGAGAAGGCAAGAGACCATCTGGTGTTCAAGCCTCTACATTCAAGCCCCTCTTTTTAATTGTTGTCTGTGAGCGGATAGTTCCTATTATATAAATTCTCATCTAGATCTGTCTCAAACTATGCCGTGTTGGGTCCTTGAATTTGAGGGAATTGAGTCTTGAAAGTCCTTGAAAAGTGCTTGAGTTTGATGTTTCAGAAGGAGTGGGAACCCTGTAGAACCCCGTAGAACCCTGTAGAACGCATTGGGCCCTGTACAGTTGCAATCCCTGTCCCCTTCACCCGAGGTGCCTTGTAGATCAGATAGGATCTTATGGACCTCCCATAAGCCAGATGATGCTTGCTGCCCACCTGATCATAGATGGGTGCAGCCTAATTCTGTCATGTTTAGCTTGCACCTATTAAGTCTTTCAGACCAGTAAAGGTTTGTTTTACTTGTTGGTTGACAACTGGTTCTTTTTTATTCTTTTGTTTGTGTGTTTTTATATGCGTGTTAACGTTTTCTGTCTTTCAACAGGGTTTATCAATCAGAGAGATTTGGTTTATGTTCGATGGAAAGCTCATCAATGAGACGGACACACCTGCGCAGGTTAGTGAACATATTTCAGGGGGGGGGTATTCCATCAATGTCGCTCAAGGTAAATCCAGGCTTATTATGATACATTTCACAAGACTTATTAAAAAGAAAAACCTGGCTGTATTTTGATTAATCTGTCTAAAACAAGATTTATAAAAACATCAGCCTGGATTTTCCTTTAGAGACGTTGATGGAATACCCCCTGGTCAGCCACTTCAGTTTCTATACAATAAGGTCTTCTGGTGCTGTTTTCATGTACAAAAGAAGAGATCTGGTGAGGCTGCATTCTCATGTTATGCTCCAGATTGTGTCTCACTGCCAGTTTACATTAGGGATGCAACCTCAGCACATTATGTTCATGTCAAGACTAAAAACCCATCTTTTTAATATTGCCGTTAAATTACTAAATCATTACATTATGATCATATAATGATTGGAGCACTTTGAGCTGCAACGTTTGCAGGAAAAGCTCTATACAAATACAGTTATTCTGGTTATTTCCCAGTGGGGGGAGAGTGTTAACATTGCGTGTGTGTGTTTGGTGTTTGCAGCTGAAGATGGAGGATGAAGATACTATCGACGTATTCCATCAGCAGATCAAGGTATTTAGTATTTAGTTCTGGAAACCTTTCCCCACTGAGTATTTCTACCTTTTTTGTGTTCGATGTTAGGGTTTAAAACTGCTGAATGTAGCCAGACAACAAACACTCTTTTTACTTTTCTTCGAAGCGTATACTGGATCCTGTGCATGAACTCTGACCTCTCTGAGAAATGTTGTTTATAGCCAAAGAGACAAGTTGTCAACAGTGTTTTGTAGGAACACTCCAGGAATACTATCTGGTACTCCAGCAATACTGTATGTTGTGTTTTTTTATTATTATTATTATTATTATTATTATTATTATTATTGTTTTAATCAGTTAATATGTCTCTGTAATTTTTGAATATTAGATTTCTGTAACTTGAGTCATTTGTGTGATGATTGGCATGTGTTCGTATATTCTCCTTCCTTTTCCAGTCACATGATGAATCTGGTAATCTGGATGATAATCTGGAAGATAACCGGTTGTGCCTCTTGGTTGCCTTTACCTGCCTTGCTTGCCTTGTCTGTTCATGTTGTATTTTATTATCAAAACTTGTCCAAACATCCCCCAGTCCCCTTAATACTACTGTAACTGTCTCTCTAACATGTGTCGTTTATCGCTGTGTTTTGAAGGAAGGTGTCAAGACTGGGAATTACCCAATCAACCTCAAAGTCGTCGGTCAAGATGGCAAGGTTGTCAAGGTCATAATCAGAAGGCACTTCCCGCTCAGCAGACTGATGAAGGCGTACTGTGAAAGACAGGTAAGAAGACTTCTCTTCTACAGTAGATGATGATAGAAACAGGGCTCCCACGGGTCCTTGAAATCCTTGAAAGTTTGTGAATTTGAGAGAAAAAAAATCAAGGTTTTAAAAGTTTTTGAAAATAGACATGGGGTCATTGGAAGTGCTTGAATTCCCCCCTCTCTCTCTAAAAATATATATATATATTCAAAAATGTTTTACTTAGCTCGTCAACTAGTAAATAAGTCTGTATTGCTTAACTTTACTCATATTTCACAATCTTTTGTTTTGCTGTGCTGTGGTAGAGAAGGCAAGAGACCATCTGGTGTTCAAGCCTCTACATTCAAGCCCCTCTTTTTAATTGTTGTCTGTGAGCGGATAGTTCCTATTATATAAATTCTCATCTAGATCTGTCTCAAACTATGCCGTGTTGGGTCCTTGAATTTGAGGGAATTGAGTCTTGAAAGTCCTTGAAAAGTGCTTGAGTTTGATGTTTCAGAAGGAGTGGGAACCCTGTAGAACCCCGTAGAACCCTGTAGAACGCATTGGGCCCTGTACAGTTGCAATCCCTGTCCCCTTCACCCGAGGTGCCTTGTAGATCAGATAGGATCTTATGGACCTCCCATAAGCCAGATGATGCTTGCTGCCCACCTGATCATAGATGGGTGCAGCCTAATTCTGTCATGTTTAGCTTGCACCTATTAAGTCTTTCAGACCAGTAAAGGTTTGTTTTACTTGTTGGTTGACAACTGGTTCTTTTTTATTCTTTTGTTTGTGTGTTTTTATATGCGTGTTAACGTTTTCTGTCTTTCAACAGGGTTTATCAATCAGAGAGATTTGGTTTATGTTCGATGGAAAGCTCATCAATGAGACGGACACACCTGCGCAGGTTAGTGAACATATTTCAGGGGGGGGGTATTCCATCAATGTCGCTCAAGGTAAATCCAGGCTTATTATGATACATTTCACAAGACTTATTAAAAAGAAAAACCTGGCTGTATTTTGATTAATCTGTCTAAAACAAGATTTATAAAAACATCAGCCTGGATTTTCCTTTAGAGACGTTGATGGAATACCCCCTGGTCAGCCACTTCAGTTTCTATACAATAAGGTCTTCTGGTGCTGTTTTCATGTACAAAAGAAGAGATCTGGTGAGGCTGCATTCTCATGTTATGCTCCAGATTGTGTCTCACTGCCAGTTTACATTAGGGATGCAACCTCAGCACATTATGTTCAAGTCAAGACTAAAAACCCATCTTTTTAATATTGCCGTTAAATTACTAAATCATTACATTATGATCATATAATGATTGGAGCACTTTGAGCTGCAACGTTTGCAGGAAAAGCTCTATACAAATACAGTTATTCTGGTTATTTCCCAGTGGGGGGAGAGTGTTAACATTGCGTGTGTGTGTTTGGTGTTTGCAGCTGAAGATGGAGGATGAAGATACTATCGACGTATTCCAACAGCAGATCAAGGTATTTAGTATTTAGTTCTGGAAACCTTTCCCCACTGAGTATTTCTACCTTTTTTGTGTTCGATGTTAGGGTTTAAAACTGCTGAATGTAGCCAGACAACAAACACTCTTTTTACTTTTCTTCGAAGCGTATACTGGATCCTGTGCATGAACTCTGACCTCTCTGAGAAATGTTGTTTATAGCCAAAGAGACAAGTTGTCAACAGTGTTTTGTAGGAACACTCCAGGAATACTATCTGGTACTCCAGCAATACTGTATGTTGTGTTTTTTTATTATTATTATTTTTATTATTATTATTATTATTATTATTATTATTATTATTATTGTTTTAATCAGTTAATATGTCTCTGTAATTTTTGAATATTAGATTTCTGTAACTTAAGTCATTTGTGTGATGATTGGCATGTGTTCGTATATTCTCCTTCCTTTTCCAGTCACATGATGAATCTGGTAATCTGGATGATAATCTGGAAGATAACCGGTTGTGCCTCTTGGTTGCCTTTACCTGCCTTGCTTGCCTTGTCTGTTCATGTTGTATTTTATTATCAAAACTTGTCCAAACATCCCCCAGTCCCCTTAATACTACTGTAACTGTCTCTCTAACATGTGTCGTTTATCGCTGTGTTTTGAAGGAAGGTGTCAAGACCGGGAATGACCCAATCAACCTCAAAGTCGTCGGTCAAGATGGCAAGGTTGTCAAGGTCATAATCAGAAGGCACTTCCCGCTCAGCAGACTGATGAAGGCGTACTGTGAAAGACAGGTAAGAAGACTTCTCTTCTACAGTAGATGATGATAGAAACAGGGCTCCCACGGGTCCTTGAAATCCTTGAAAGTTTGTGAATTTGAGAGAAAAAAAAATCAAGGTTTTAAAAGTTTTTGAAAATAGACATGGGGTCATTGGAAGTGCTTGAATTCCCCCCTCTCTCTCTAAAAAAATATATATATATTCAAAAATGTTTTACTTAGCTCGTCAACTAGTAAATAAGTCTGTATTGCTTAACTTTACTCATATTTCACAATCTTTTGTTTTGCTGTGCTGTGGTAGAGAAGGCAAGAGACCATCTGGTGTTCAAGCCTCTACATTCAAGCCCCTCTTTTTAATTGTTGTCTGTGAGCGGATAGTTCCTATTATATAAATTCTCATCTAGATCTGTCTCAAACTATGCCGTGTTGGGTCCTTGAATTTGAGGGAATTGAGTCTTGAAAGTCCTTGAAAAGTGCTTGAGTTTGATGTTTCAGAAGGAGTGGGAACCCTGTAGAACCCCGTAGAACCCTGTAGAATGCATTGGGCCCTGTACAGTTGCAATCCCTGTCCCCTTCACCCGAGGTGCCTTGTAGATCAGATAGGATCTTATGGACCTCCCATAAGCCAGATGATGCTTGCTGCCCACCTGATCATAGATGGGTGCAGCCTAATTCTGTCATGTTTAGCTTGCACCTATTAAGTCTTTCAGACCAGTAAAGGTTTGTTTTACTTGTTGGTTGACAACTGGTTCTTTTTTATTCTTTTGTTTGTGTGTTTTTATATGCGTGTTAACGTTTTCTGTCTTTCAACAGGGTTTATCAATCAGACATATTTGGTTTATGTTCGATGGAAAGCTCATCAATGAGACGGACACACCTGCGCAGGTTAGTGAACATATTTCAGGAGGGGGGGGGGGTATTCCATCAATGTCGCTCAAGGTAAATCCTGGCTTATTATGATACATTTCACAAGACTTATTAAAAAGAAAAACCTGGCTGTATTTTGATTAATCTGTCTAAAACAAGATTTATAAAAACATCAGCCTGGATTTTCCTTTAGAGACGTTGATGGAATACCCCCTGGTCAGCCACTTCAGTTTCTATACAATAAGGTCTTCTGGTGCTGTTTTCATGTACAAAAGAAGAGATCTGGTGAGGCTGCATTCTCATGTTATGCTCCAGATTGTGTCTCACTGCCAGTTTACATTAGGGATGCAACCTCAGCACATTATGTTCAAGTCAAGACTAAAAACCCATCTTTTTAATATTGCCGTTAAATTACTAAATCATTACATTATGATCATATAATGATTGGAGCACTTTGAGCTGCAACGTTTGCAGGAAAAGCTCTATACAAATACAGTTATTCTGGTTATTTCCCAGTGGGGGGAGAGTGTTAACATTGCGTGACGTGTGTGTGTGTTTGGTGTTTGCAGCTGGGGATGGAGGATGAAGATACCATCTACGCAATCGAACAGCAGATCAATGTATTTAGTATTTAGTTCTGGAAACCTTTCCCCACTGAGTATTTCTACCTTTTTTGAAGAGCATTCACTCAATGCACACCCTGCTCTCTCTGACACCCACCCCCCCTCCCTGAGTAACACCCTGCTCTCTCTGACACCCCCTCCCCCAGTCAAACCCTGTTCTCTCTGCCCCCCCCCTCCCTCACCCACCCACCCCTCCCTCCCCCTCACACCCTGTTCTCTCTGCCCCCCCCCCCAGTCACACCCTGTTCTCTCTGCCCCCCCTCCCTCACCCACCCACCCCTCACACCCTGTTCTCTCTGCCCCCCCCTCCCTCACCCACCCACTCCTCCCTCCCCCTCACACCCTGTTCTCTCTGCCCCCCCCCCTCCCTCACCCACCCACCCCTCCCTCCCCCTCACACCCTGTTCTCTCTGCCCCCCCCCCTCCCTCACCCACCCACCCCTCCCTCCCCCTCACACCCTGTTCTCTCTGCCCCCCCCCCCCTCCCTCACCCACCCACTCCTCCCTCCCCCTCACACCCTGTTCTCTCTGCCCCCCCCCTCCCTCACCCACCCCTCCCTCCCCCTCACACCCTGTTCTCTCTGCCCCCCCCCCCCTCCCTCACCCACCCACTCCTCCCTCCCCCTCACACCCTGTTCTCTCTGACCCCCCCCCCCTCCCCCCATCCCTGGTACTGTGTTGTTCGTGTCGTTCAATGAGAAACAGGATCTTTTTGTAACTTTCCTGTAAAGATCCTGTAAAGATCCTGTAAAGATTTCCTGTAAAGATCCTGTTTTCTCTCTTGATGTTCAAAGCTGATTGTATATTCTGTGTATATCCTGTGTTCAGGATGCAATGTTGTGTAAAATACTGTACTACGATATGACTGATGTCTTCCATTTCATGGGTATAACCTTTAACCTTTAACAACCTCTTTCTTAAAGTCCATTCATTCATTCATGAATAAAGTCCATTCATTAATTCATGAATAAAGTCCATTCATTCATTCATTCTTGGTGGTGTCCCCAGATTCCCGCTTGTGGTTCAAAGGGAATTGCTGATATTTGTCTGATAATATACCTCTAGTTCAGCCCTTCAGGGCCAGATGTTGTATGTGAGGACGGTGGACCTGGCTGGCTTCATCACAAGTGGCCTGTGTGCTCAAGCACGAGGATACAGTACAGTTTTTTTTTTAAATAAGTAAATCCAGGCTTATTATGATACATTTCACGAGACTTATTAAAAAGAAAAACCTGGCTGTATTTTGATTAATCTGTCTAAAACAAGATTTATAAAAACATCAGCCTGGATTTTCCTTTAGAGACGTTGATGGAATACCCCCTGCTCAGCCACTTCAGTTTCTATACAATAAGGTCTTCTGGTGCTGTTTTCATGTACAAAAGAAGAGATCTGGTGAGGCTGCATTCTCATGTCATGCTCCAGATTGTGTCTCACTGCCAGTTTACATTAGGGATGCAACCTCAGCACATTATGTTCAAGTCAAGACTAAAAACCCATCTTTTTAATATTGCCGTTAAATTACTAAATCATTACATTATGATCATATAATGATTGGAGCACTTTGAGCTGCAACGTTTGCAGGAAAAGCTCTATACAAATACAGTTATTCTGGTTATTTCCCAGTGGGGGGAGAGTGTTAACATTGCGTGACGTGTGTGTGTTTGGTGTTTGCAGCTGAAGATGGAGGATGAAGATACTATCTACGCATTCCAACAGCAGATCAATGTATTTAGTATTTAGTTCTGGAAACCTTTCCCCACTGAGTATTTCTACCTTTTTTGTGTTCGATGTTAGGGTTTAAAACTGCTGAATGTAGCCAGACAACAAACACTCTTTTTACTTTTCTTCGAAGCGTATACTGGATCCTGTGCATGAACTCTGACCTCTCTGAGAAATGTTGTTTATAGCCAAAGAGACAAGTTGTCAACAGTGTTTTGTAGGAACACTCCAGGAATACTATCTGGTACTCCAGCAATACTGTATGTTATGTTTTTTATTATTATTATTATTATTATTATTATTATTGTTTTAATCAGTTAATATGTCTCTGTAATTTTTGAATATTTAGATTTCTGTAACTTGAGTCATTTGTGTGATGATTGGCATGTGTTCGTATATTCTCCTTCCTTTTCCAGTCACATGATGAATCTGGTAATCTGGATGATAATCTGGAAGATAACCGGTTGTGCCTCTTGGTTGCCTTTACCTGCCTTGCTTGCCTTGTCTGTTCATGTTGTATTTTATTATCAAAACTTGTCCAAAAAAGTCAAACCGATTTTTATTAAAAGCCTTTGATTTGACTTTGGTGTGGGTCTGTTTCTGCCACCTCGTAGGCTAGCATGTTGTAGGCTAGCATGTCGTTTAATATGCTGAATTAAAGTCCCCATTAAAGCGCTTGTTACTAGCGAGGGCTGTGTGCTATCGTTTACCGGGGCTGACGTGCGTAAAGTGTTGAAGCGTGTCGACATCAGTAAAGTGCCTGGCCCAGATGCACCCTGGGCCGGGTCCTCAGAGCATGCCTCTGTCCAACGTCCTTGTCCCAGTTTGTAACCCGGTCACTCCGGGTTTATACAGTTAAAATCATTCACATCCCATCCGACCCCCCTCTCCTCTGGTGTTCCCCAGGGCTCTGTCCTTGGCCCTATCCTCTTCATCATCTACCTCCTCCCACTTGGTCTGATTTTCCGTAAATACAACATTCATTTCCACTGTTATGCGGACGACACCCAGCTCTACGTTTCCTCCAAACCCACTTCCACCCTCCCTCCCTCCTCCCTCTGTGCCTGCCTACAGGAACTTAAATCCTGGTTCACTTCAAATCTCCTCAAACTAAACAGCAATAAAACAGAGGTAATTCTCATTGGCTCCAAACTCACACTCACCAAGCACCCCAGTTTCACCCTCAACATAGACAACTCCTTGGTTTCCCCCTCCCCCCAGGTTAAGAGTCTGGGTGTCGTCCTCGACAGCACCCTTTCATTCCACTCCCACGTTAACAACACCATCCGGTCTGCTTACTTCCATCTACGTAATATCAACCGCCTCCGCCCTTCACTCACTCCCAACAGCGCCGCAATCCTGGTCCACTCCCTCGTCACTTCCCGCCTAGATTACTGTAACTCCCTTCTCTTTGGTCTCCCCCACAAACTCCTCCACAAGATCCAACTGGTCCAGAACGCTGCTGCCCGTATTGTCACCAGAACCCCTGTCATCAGTCACATCACCCCCATTCTACACCAACTCCACTGGCTCCCCATCAAACACCGCATCAACTACAAAATCCTTCTCCACACTTTCAAGGCCATCCATAACCTCGCCCCTCCATACCTGTCCGACCTCCTCCACATCAACATTCCCACCCGGTCCCTCAGGTCTGCCTCCTCCATCAACCTGACCGTCCCCCCAGCCCGTCTGTCCACCATGGGGTTTAGAGCCTTCAGCCGCTCCGCCCCTCGCCTCTGGAACTCCCTCCCCCCCGACATCAGGAACATTGACTCTATCATCTCATTTAAAACTCACCTCAAAACCCACCTGTTTACGCAGGCGTATCCCTGTTGATTTGCTTTTCCCGTGCTGCTCTGCTGCTGGCTATGTTTTATACTGTATATTTCTATGTTTTTTGTGTTTTTAATTTTGTGGCTGTTTTTAGATTTGTTGTTGTACGGCGACCTTGAGTGCCGTGAAAGGCGCCATATAAATAAAATGTATTATTATTATTATTATTATTACTCCGCTCTCTACCTATCTGCTGTCAGGACTGCAGAGTCTCTACCTATCTGCTGTCAGGACTGCAGAGTCTCTACCTATCTGCTGTCAGGACTGCAGAGTCTCTACCTATCTGCTGTCAGGACTGCAGAGTCACTACCTATCTGCTGTCAGGACTGCAGAGTCTCTACCTATCTGCTGTCAGGACTGCAGAGTCTCTACCTATCTGCTGTCAGGACTGCAGAGTCTCTACCTACCTGCTGTCAGGACTGCAGAGTCTCTACCTATCTGCTGTCAGGACTGCAGTCACTACCTACCTTCCACTGTAGACTGAAGACCTCCATCTCTTCAGGCTGCACCTTAACTGTCCCCCTCCTAAAGACCTCCTCATCCCCACTACCCCCCTGTACAGACCTCCTCATCCCCACTACCCCCCTGTACAGACCTCCTCATCCCCACTACCCCCCTGTACAGACCTCCTCATCCCCACTACCCCCCTGTAAAGACCTCCTCATCCCCTCTACCCTCCTGTACAGACCTCCTCATCCCCTCTACCCCCCTGTACAGACCTCCTCATCCCCTCTACCCTCCTGTACAGACCTCCTCATCCCCTCTACCCCCCTGTACAGACCTCCTCATCCCCTCCTCATCCCCTCTACCCTGAGTAACACCCTGCTCTCTCTGACACTCCCTCCCCCAGTCAAACCCTGTTCTCTCTGCCCCCCCCCCCTCCCTCACCCACCCACCCCTCCCTCCCCCTCACACCCTGTTCTCTCTGCCCCCCCCCTCCCTCACCCACCCACCCCTCCCTCCCCCTCACACCCTGTTCTCTCTGCCCCCCCCCCTCCCTCACCCACCCACCCCTCCCTCCACCTCACACCCTGTTCTCTCTGCCCCCCCCCCCCCTCCCTCACCCCATCCCTGGTACATCCTCTTTTCTCTCTTGATGTTCAAAGCTGATTGTATATTCTGTGTATATCCTGTGTTCAGGATGCAATGTTGTGTAAAATACTGTACTACGATATGACTGATGTCTTCCATTTCATGGGTATAATCTTTAACCTTTAACCTCCCGCTTGTGGTTCAAAGGGAATTGCTGATATTTGTCTGATAATATACCTCTAGTTCAGCCCTTCAGGGCCAGATGTTGTATGTGAGGACGGTGGACCTGGCTGGCTTCATCACAAGTGGCCTGTGTGCTCAAGCACGAGGATACAGTACAGTTGTTTTTTTACCACAAGGGGGAGTATTTGCTGTCTGGAGCTTCTGATGGACAGAATTATGTGTGGTCCTGAATCATGACGGTTAGGAATGCATTAAAGACACACTTATAATCAGTGTCATCAAACATACCCTAATTACCATCCATGTATTTGAGGGATTTCAAGTGTGTTCAAGAATACTCAATAATGTTGAAGTTGAACAATAAGACATACAGTTGCTTTCTATATTGTGTCCCTGTGCATTCAAAGATTGACAAAGAAGATAGCTGTTGATGAGAAGACACACCATGCCTAGAGTATGAATTTGAATCTCAAATGCAGACACATGGTGGCAAGCAAGGCAAGCAGTCCAAGTGCAGTGTATTCCAGTAAAGAACGTGCTCTGAACTGGCAATGTCAACTCAAAACCACCAGATGGCGATATTGCCCTGTTTCAGACTCACATTTTCTTGACAATGCATAACAGTCAACAGTCTTACCAGCAAAACAATGGGAGTTGAATAATTGTAGGGTTGACAGTGTAGTTTAGAAAGGGAATAGGTCAAATGGATGTGGTCTTAGCTGGTACCCATGCTCTCTGTCTGTCAGTGACTCCAGCCTTGCTTAGCAGTTCATGGAAAGGGAACACTCTGGTGTCTGTCCACCATACTATAATAATGATGGTATCACATGCTTGAAGTGTGATGCTCTTGGAGATCTTCACAGGTTCCGCAGGAAGAACTTTGCTTACTACAGGATCTAGCGCTCCAAACTGTATGGTGGGCCATAGTGATGTAAAATGTTAAGCCACGGTGGCGAGGGGGCTCAAGGACACGACAACGGAGGCAGAATACTGTGAAGCCCCGTAGGGTATTTATTTACAGTGGAAAAACTGAAAGGATGAGTCCGGGGGTTTCAACCTGGCGGGCTGGCGGTAGTGGTTGGCGTGGGCTGTGGAGGAACAGAAAAACAGGGTAAGTCTCCACGGTAGGCCAGTACATAAGATATAAACGAATCACAAAGTTAGGCACGAGAGCAAAGTTCACGACTAGTCACAGAGGATACTTGCCAGGTCATTCTTAGGGAAGAACTGACGATGAATGAAGGGAGTCCAGGGTAGATGTAGCCAGAGGGTTGATTGGGAGTGGAGACAGGTGTGTTGGTTTGGCTGTGGCTGGATAACCATCCAATTACCGGGAACGAGCTTCACCTGCGGCGGAGAGCACGCTGTGCTCGAGTTGTGGGGGCGGGTGCTCGAGCTGTGGGGGCGGGGGAGGGCGTGTGTGAAGGCCCAGCCGTAACAGTAAAAGCTGTTAATAAGATGCCAAATCAAGCAGCTAAAGCTGACATGTTTTGATGAAAAAGTGATGAAATCCACTGTGCAGGGATTATATTGGAGAACAGCTTGTAGTATTTATATTCAGCAGACTATCTATGGAGCATTCTGTAGACGTACAAGGTTTTCTTTCAGTTCCATATTTCAAACGGTACCCTGTGTTGTGTTCCTGTCTAGTTGTTTGTTTGCACTTTTCTCGGTCTGCCTCCTGGTGGGATAAAAGTCAGATAAATCAAAGGAGAAGCTGAGAGGAAGTCAGAAGCGCTGATGCTGTGTTATTTTTTTCTTTCGATTTTTGCATTCTAGGTCCAAACCTCTGCTTCCTGTGTGGTCACTAGCAAGTCAATCGGCCAATTGCAGTAGAATTGGATATGCCAGGTCCCTGAACTCCTGCTGAGAGAGGTCTATGAAAGGGGAAGGGCTGGGGGTAACTCAGACCCAACCCTGGACGATTTATTGGCCTCGCCGGAGAGCTAAAACACCACCCACTCTGTAGTAGTCAAACAGCCATTTATGACTTCCAAATTCAATATGGAGGCCTCTCTCTCTCCTGCCAACCAGCCCATTTTCTCCATTTATGTCCAGTAAGAGATTTTGCTGCAAATGTAATGAAAAAATAATGTGTTCTTGGCACCGGTGTGAAGAACTAAAGTTTAAGAAGAAGTTGAGCTTGGCCAAGTTAATGGTTCTATGGCTCAGTAACCTTAGGTCAACAGTCTTTTCATGGAGCAGTTGACATTACGTCCTCAGTCATTGACGGCATATTCACCATGACCGACCTTCACAAATAACTGCGGGACATGAATGTGGCAGGCTTATGGAGAGAGAGAGAGAGAGATAGAGAGGGTTGGGGGGGGGGGGGGGGGGAGAGAGAGAGAGAGAGAGAATATAAGGGAGTGATTCTCTCTCTCTTCCTGTCTGGAAAAGTGTAGACAGGTTCTTCTTCCTCCTCACACAGCATCTGGAAACAGCTTCTCCCCTCTGCCTAAGGCTTCTCAGTGTATTTCTCAATAGAAAGACTGTGTGCACCACCAATTCAGTGCCACCGCCCAGTAACCTAGGTGTTATACTCATCTCATCTCTACAGTACTTAAGCGTAATCAAAAAGCACTTAGAGTTCTAGGTAAAATCGCCTATAATTTGCCACTACCTTGTTTACCTTAACCCTTAAAGATGGCTGAGAGGAGAGGAGTCATAAAAGATACTCTGCCACACATCAACCCCACCCTTGTTTAAATGGTGCCCCCCCCCCCTCTACCGAGCTCTTGGTTGCTACTGCAGCACAGCAGAAACTCATCAGAACTAAACTCCAATTTCCAGGGCGGGGGGATAATGAGAGAGGGGGAAAGAGAGAGAAAGAGAGAGAAAGACATGCTTTTCTCATCAGGCTAAATTAGACATGGACAGAGTGGAGGGCAGTAATCATAGCCAGCTTTTCTCCACTGTTTTCTTTCGTGTGGAGATTCTCCTCCTCAGACCTTTTCCAGTGAGTTCCCTAAACAGCAAAAGTCACGACAGGCAGAAAACTCTGACAAACAACTCGCTGATATCTGATGGTGAAAAGCTTCTAGAGGAAATATACTTGTCATCTTAAAAAAAAAAACATGTCTATTACTTGCAGTGGTAAATCAGAAATCAGACATTGTAAGTCATTGAATGTCATTCAGTCACAGTCGGTCAGTCAGTCACTGTCAGTGAAGCGTTGTTTGTTTGTTGTTTGTTTGTCTGAGTTTTCAAAGGGGCCGTGGCTTAGCGATAGGTCCATTGGTAAACAGAGAAGGGAGGGATTCATGGAGCTCTTTTCTGTGGTCATGGTTCTTCAAAATGGCGGTTCCTCCTCCACCCCAGTCACACACATCCCTTCTACATCCACCTCTACCTCCACCTCCACCTACATTTTTTCCTCTACTTCCACCTCAACACTCGAACTCTGAGGAGCTGTGGTAATCTTCCCAGAGGTCTCACCTCTCTCCTTCCCTGGTGGAAGTACTGGGGCTTATTATGATTCAAAGACTTCCTCTCTTGTCCTCACGGCTCCCTGCTGACAGCACTGTCTGACTCCCAGTCAGGAACGACCTTGGCATCACAGGAAAGACAGCAGAGAGAGTAAGAATGAAAGAGAGAAAACTTAACGCTCTGTCTCATTCTGCTCTGCTCTGCACTGCTCTACTCTCTCTCTCTCTCTCTCTCTCTCTCTCTCTCTCTCTCTCTCTCTCTCTGTCTCACTCTCTCTCTCTCTCTCTCTCTGTCTCTGTCTCTGTCTCTGTCTCTGTCTCTGTCTCTCTCTCTCTGTCTCTCTCTCTGTCTATGTCTCTCTGTCTCTCTCTCTATCTCTGTCTCTCTCTCTCTCTCTCTCTGTCTCTCTCTCTGTCTCTGTCTCTCTCACTGTCTCTGTCTCTGTCTCTGTCTCTGTTTCTGTCTCTCTCTCTCTGTCACTGTCTCTGTCTCTGTCTCTGTCTCTGTCTCTGTCTCTGTCTCTGTCTCTCTCTCTGTCTCTCTCTCTGTCTCTCTCTCTATCTCTGTCTCTCTCTGTCTCTCTCTCTGTCTCTGTCTCTCTCACTGTCTCTGTCTCTGTCTCTGTCTCTGTTTCTGTCTCTCTCTCTCTCTCTCTGTCACTGTCTCTGTCTCTCTCTCTGTCACTGTCTCTGTCTCTGTCTCTGTCTCTGTCTCTGTCTCTGTCTCTGTCTCTGTCTCTGTCTCTGTCTCTCTCTCTCTCTCTCTCTGTCACTGTCTCTGTCTCTCTCCTGCCTCTCAGTTGACATGTTGTTAAGCGATTCAAGAGCTCACTGGGATAGTTGTAACATTGTTAGAGGAAATCCTATGGTCTTTATATCTGTTTGGCATGAAACTGCATTTGTGTGTGTGTGTGTGTGAGAGAGAGAGAGAGAGAGAGAGAGAGAGAGAGAGAGAGAGAGAGAGAGAGAGAGAGAGAGAGAGAGAGAGAGAGAGAGAGAGCGATGGAGCAAGAGGGGGAAGACAAAACAGTGTGCAACTTGTCGTGGGGGCGAGATTTGTCCGTCACAACAAACCGGTGTGAATAATGAGAGATGGCACCATGTTCTCTCTATAAAGGTTACTGTAATAACCCTCTCAGATTGATTTCCCCAGTCTCTGAATATTCCCTTCGCGATACATCTGTATTGTACCCTGATATATGATAGTATGCCGGGCCAGTGGATCACACTCAGCACTATTGCCCGCCTTAATGTACAGCAGAGATTGGGCCTATAGCAATGACTCAGCAGGCATCCATCATCTCCGGAGAGAGCCAATGATTAGGGCGTCAGAGATTGCCATGTCAAAAACTGTCAGCGCACCACCAGCGATGATAAAGCAATGATAAACCGAATCTTGCACCGTGCTCCATACTGCCATGTAGAGTTTATCTACCAATGTTGGTCATAGCATTTAGCATTTAGCACTGAGCTAGGGAGAATTGTGCTGCTTGCAGGTTAATAACATTGAGTGTATGACATTGGGGGTTTACCTCAGGCGCTATGAGGTTATTAGCGGATAAGGGTCTGTATTTATTTACCATGTGAAATAGGTGAAATATTCTAAATGCTGTTCGTTTTTTTGGCCCATTCCCATCATCTACTGTATGGTGGAGCAACTCTACAACTGTTGAATATCCTCACTGCCTATTGATATTAAAGACATTTGAAAGAAACACACAGTTGGCAGTTGGCAGAGACAAATCCAGGTCGCTGCAGGTCGCTGCCACCTAGAGGTCGGTCAAAACATGACAGCTGAGCCGATTAGCACCAGCTGTGACTGAATGGGCACTCCTGACAAGCCAAACAGGCCTGGAGACAGACACCACACACCTGGACCGAACCAGAAGGGACAGCTTGTCTGTCTCATTTAAAATGCATACACTGTGACTGTGTATGAAATAGGAATAATTGTCTGACAACGTCAATGGATTCGGTACTATAAATAAACCTCCTCTTCTCTTCCTGTTGTAGAAAGGTCAGGCTGATATCGTACCTGTGTCACAATTTAGTCACTCTGATCCTGCTGGAGGCTTTCAAACACATGTACATACACACACACACACACACACACACCAAACTCACCCAAAACACAGAGCAACACTGTGGAGAGAGGAATTGTGTGTCTCCTGGCCTACAGCTAGTAGGTCACCCTCAAGACCACCAGGACCAAGCTCCGGACCTGGGGTGATCCTTTTCAGCCGCAGCCCCGTCCCTCTGGAACGCCCTCCCCAACCACATCAGACAGGCCAACACCCTGCCAACATTTAAACAGGCCCTCAAAACCCACCTCTTCATGCTTGCCTTCACCAGTTAACCCTCTCCCCCTCCCCTCCCCATGTGTCCCCAGCACTACCTTAATTAGGCCCCTATACTTTCTTTTATTTATTTTTTGTTTCTTTTTATTATTACTACTCAATCTTTTCAGTTTCTAAAGCGTCTTTGAGTGTCTAGAAAACCGCTAAATAAGTCTAATGTATTATTATTATTATTATTATTATTATTATTATTATTATTATTACAGCGTCCAGAGCAGGGGAGGCTGGTGGAGGTAGAAATCAACCTGAAGACGGGTTCATTGTAATGCAATGGAACGGGACGAGGAACGATATCAAACACGTGTCGGGGGGGGGGGGGGGGAGGCTGGCGGAGGTAGAAATCGGACGACAACGGAAATGAACCGTCAATGCGTTCCATTGAGCCCGCGTCCTCCGATTTCGACGTCCTCCCGAGTATCTCCTTAACACATAATGAACGATATGACCGGAATCCCTGGTGAGAGACATTGACATGAGAGGTGAGGCTGTAGTAGCTGAGGTTATTTGGGAGTAGTGTGGGTGTAGTGAGTGGAGGCGGGGGAGATGGAGGAGGTGCTGGATGTGACCTTATTCGGAGCGACAGCGTGAGACATGTCCCTGAGGTCCCTCGGCAGAGATGAACTGAGGAGGAGTCATCACAGGAATACAGAGCAGCCAATACATAAGAGCCCTGCCTGTCACTCACTAATAGAATGAAACCTCCTGCTAGGGTTGGGGGGCGTTTGGATAGAACAGTATGCCATACCCACACCTACTGAATGTGAACAGCTAGGGGAATGGAAAACACATTAGAGCATTAAAGATGCCCCTTACTTCCTGCCCCCCCCCCCCTCTCCCCACAGCTGTAATGATATCAGGACATACCACATCAGAGTCAGCAGGAGATGATCAGATCAGTCTTCATATATAATAACACAACATAATCACTCCACCATCACAGAGCCCTGGTCCCATGCTGTTTGTGTGTGTGCGTGTGTGTGTGTGTGTCTCTCTTCTTAGAAATGTGCAAGGTATGTGTAAGTGAGTGAGTGTGTGTGTGTGTGTGTCTGTATACAGTACATCTGTCAGCTAACAGCCCCCCCCCTCCTCTGGTGTTCCACTCTATCCCACCTGGAGAGGGGAAACAGCTACGCGAGACTGCTCTTCGTGGACTTCAGCTCCGCCTTCAACACCATCCTTCCAGACAGGCTAGTGACCAAACTACTAGACCTGGGTCTATCACACTCTATATGTGCGTGGATCAAGGACTTCCTGACCGACCGCCCCCAGAGGGTGCGGGTGGGCCCCCACACCTCCACAGCCCTCAGCCTCAGCACTGGGTCCCCCCAGGGCTGCGTGCTAAGCCCCATCCTCTACAACCTCTACACCCACGACTTCACCCCCGTCCACCCCAGCAACTACATCGTAAAGTTTGCAGACGACACCACCGTGGTGGGATGTATCTCGGGGGGGGACGAGGCGGCGTACAGGGATGAGGTAGAGCAACTGAGCAAGCTGTGCAAGGTTAACAACCTGCTGCTAAACAAGTCAAAGACCCAGGAATTCATCGTAGACTTCAGGAGGAAAAAGTCTGAGATCCAGCCCCTGCTCATCGACGGAGAGAGCGTGGAGAGAGTCTCAACCCTCCGATTCCTGGGACATCACATGCGGGATGACCTGGCCTGGAAGGACAACACAAAAGGCACCATCAAGAGGGCACAACAGCGGCTATACACCCTGAGATGCCTCAGGAAAGAACACAACAAGCAGGAGATACTGGTGGCCTTCTACCGCGGCGCAGTGGAGAGCATCCTCACCTACGGCATCTGCAACTGGTTCTACAGCTGCACAACAGCGGAGAGAAACGCGCTACAGAGAGTCGTGAGAACAGCACAGAAGATCACCGGCGCCCCCCTCCCCTCTCTTGAAGAGCTGTACAACACACGCTGTCTCAGGAAGGCCTCCAAGATCTCCAGGGACCCGACCCACCCTGGGCATGTACACTTTATCAGGCTGCCCTCGAAAAGGAGGTACAGGACCCCGGCCGCTAAGACAAACAGACTGAAGAACTGCTTCTACCACAGGGCCGTCAAGGCCCTGAACACAGCAAAGGCCTAAGTTCTGGGCCCAGGACAGTCCGGACGGATTGTATGGCAGCTAGTGCTGAGGCACAAACATGTACATTTCAAGCCTGCAAACTGTGACACTTTAAAATAACGTGAAAAAAATACTTTTGTGCAATATGACAACCCTAGTTGACTATCTGTGCAGTATAGTACAGTGGATTGTGTACATAGCCTTTATTTATGTAAACCAGCTCCTTACCTTCTTGTGATTTTATTATTTTTCTAAATGTGCTTTTTTTCCCTTTCCTAACACCAGGGGAGCCACCCCTCCTAAATTTCGTTGTTTGGTACCTGTACTGTAGCAATGACAAATAAAGTCCATTCCATTCCATTCCATGGCAGTGTAGGCTCTTCTTCTTGTTCTTCTTCTTTGTTTTCTTGTTCTTGTTCTTGTTCTTGTTCTTGTTCTTGTTCTTCTTCATTTTATTTTTCTTCTACTTCTTCTTCTACTTCTTCTCCTTCTTCTTCTCCTTCTCCTCCTTCTTCTTCTTCTCCTTCTTCTCCTCTTATTATTATTATTATTAATGGGGTAAGACCTTTATTGTAAACCATTTAATGTCAGAGTGAATGAGAAGAAGTTTTTATGTTATTGGGATTCCTACCTGAAAACAAAAGTACTTTACTCCCATTGCATCGTTGGAGTTCTTTTATTCTTTTATTCCTCCGGATAGAAAACCTGAGCGTTACAGCTGCATCACTGATGCATCATCTGCACCATCTGCATCATCTGCACCATCTGCATCATCTGCATCATCTGCATCATCGCTGATCATCGGGGATGCTAACAACAAGATTCTCATCTTAGCTTCTGCTCTATTTCTGAGAAATCTCCTCCTGGAATAAAGATTACTGAAGCACTACTGACAAACACCACACCCGCCCAGGTCATGTATCATGTGGACGCGTGGTTGTGGCGCCGACAGCTATCACTCCTCCTTCCACTTCGCTCTCTCTCTCTCTCTCTCTCTCTCTCTCTCTCTCTCTCTCTCTCTCTCTCTCTCTCTCTCTCTCTCTCTCTCTCTCTCTCTCTCTCTCTCTCTCTCACAACAATTGTGACATCAGTGCTGTTCGTGAGCTATGTGCTTCTCATAGGATAAATAGCATCAATATTGTAGACCAGTGAAAATACTAAGTGGGCCTAAATAATACAGCAGCTTATTATTTTTTGCTTTGGTGCTATTAAGGGAATGTCCTTATCTAGAGAGTCACAACAATTGTGACGTCAGTGCCGTTCGTGAGCTATGTGCTTCTCATAGAACAACAAAGGACGAGGACAGGGTGAGTCATGCTATGCTATTAATGGAAGCAGTACACAATTATATTCCCGAGGCCCATCATATATATATATATATATATATATATAATAGACGATGGATGTTGAGGTCACCTTCATCTTGTGCTCTTCACGTGTTGCATGTTCTGACGTTGTTGTCTACACTGGCCCAGGATCTGCCTCTTCTTATAGTGTTCATGTGTTTCCTTTCCCTACAGTCCATAATGGTTTTGGACTCTGCGTAAGAGTTGATGTCACACTTTCTGCAAAAACACTCAAACCTCCTGGGTTTGACCATCAGTTTTATTGCTGTGAGTTGTTTTCCAGCTCTGGCGAAACAAATTCTAAATGAAGTGCATTTTCTGAACAAATGAAGTTTCACTCCAGATGGCTCGGTCCACATCTTGATGAGATTTCTATTATTTTATTTTTTTATTCAGCAATTGGCCAGACGCCCACTAATGTAAATGGATTATCTGGGCTCACAGCCCAGAGGGTTGCCTGGTAGTTTAGACTCTGCCCCCCCCCCCCCCCCCCCCCCAAGCCTATGCCCTCCCCCCCACCCCCCTCCGCCCTGCATTGGGCATTCACTGCCAATAGCATTTGCCTTCTGTAATTAGATGCTCACTGCCATTCTTTTTTTCACTAATTCACAATTTTTGGAAAAGACCCTCTGGCACTCTCACAGATCCTTTGCGTGGGAACTCAAGGTGTTACACCGGGAGAGAGGGAGTGAGAGGGTGAGCTGGAGACATGTTTATTTAACTTTCTGCAAAACATCCAGGCTTGGTGGAAACAGTGAAATGTCTAGAAGTACATA
>NC_137682.1:19995018-20002518 GCF_963989245.1 Nansenia antarctica
GTGGCCTCGGCTGCGCCAGATCATTGTTCTGTTGAGAAAAAGAGGAATTCAGAGTGTTACCAGAAACAACAACAACATGAGGTATGATTTCATTGCTAAATCAGTTCATGAACCACCTCCACTGAGGTCTTCAACGTGGCAGGATTAGTGAGGGAAACAAATGACTGTATTCTTGTGTTTAGGAGAAGGTAGAGAAACAGGTTTGTCCTTCCAAAAGTCCAAATACTGTTCATGACTCCTGTACAGTTCTGTTGGTATTACTCCGCCTGCTCTTTAGGGTCAGGTCTCATTCCTTATGTTCAACTCTGTTTTCTATTTTCATTAAGGTATTATATGCTAAAAGAAAAACCCATCAAAAACTCCCCGAAGTCCATTTGGTATTTTCTGCTCGTGCATGCATTACTTTTTCACAAGCACCATAAATGACCCACTTAATGTATTCTGCTCCATTATTCAATACGTCCTTGGTTGTGGGGAAAAAGGCTCAGACAAATAAATCCAGCATTGAATTAAAAGAAATGTTGAAAAAAGTATATTTTAAAATGATCTAGGGTTATAATTGATCTGAGGGTTATAATTGCCTATAATACTGTAATTAAACATGAAACACACATGCATTAAGATTCCAGATCTTCACCCAGATGGAAAATCATTTCTGCACTGCAAAACTCCTTTTCATGTTTCAGTGAAAATTCTCATTATAAGCCCTGCAGCTGTTGTATCTATTGGCCAGATGAAGATGATTGCTTTGGATAGAACATGGAGAATGTCCGTCAAGAATGTCCACCACAAATATGGGTGCTAAAACAGCTCTGTGACCACATGAAAAGCTCAAAGAGAGTTGGAGCGTTTATTCCATAGAGGGTATTTTTGTTACAGTGGCCAAATATGACTGCTAAGTAGCTTACAATGAGACTTGTTCCTGACAGAAATAAGTGTATATTTCCAGGTTAATGACATGTTAACCTAAATACATCCATTCCATTCCCAAAATGACACACTTGACCACCATACCACTGGCAGACATATTTATTCCAGTGGAAACACTAAGAAGAGACATCCAAGGTAGTTACAGACTTCCTCTGACTGCTGAGCTTGACTGAATAGCTTGTAAAACTGATTACCTGTGTAGAAAAGTCCACGTTTCCTCTCCGTCTGGACGTTTCTGAGGACCTTTCACTGTCAGGCTTGTCTGACATGCTTGTAAACTGTTCTCCCTTTGCAAAAGACAATTAAAACCCCTTCTCTGTGCATTTGAAGAAACCAGGTTACCTTTTTCTATTTCTATGCTTAAATCTCTTCCTCCTAAACACAGACCCAGTGGAACAAACACCAACCTGGTGAAATGAACCAACCCTCATTCCACAACCAACCCACAACAACAACAACAACAACAACAACAACAACAACAACTTCAACAAGCTAAGCCCTTACCTTTCCATCGGTAGTCTGTTCGATTCTACAGTTGCTCCCCTGTGAGGTCCCTGAGCAGTCCAGGCCATGTGTGTGTGAGAGCAGCAGGCTTCCCTGCAGACAGAGCAGACACACCCAGAAAGAGAGCTCCATGATGGTTCAGGCACAGGCACCACTGAGGACCAGCTCTGGTTGGCTGCCCTGCTTTATACTCCCTCTCTCCTACCCTAATGGGGACCAGATGCAGAGGCAGAGGAGGCCATGCCAGTTTCACACAGACAAACAGCTCCACCGCAAGCCCTGCGTTCTGCACCAGCCAGCAGCCTGCGGTCTCTGCAGAAACATGTCAGACATCTGAGGGGCCTCCCCCCCAAAACCACCCTCGCCACCCCCGCACCGCAGCATAGCATAGGACCCAGGCTGGGGCCAGGCCAGGGCTGCCGAAGGCATGTGAATGACATTTTCCACTGATGCCTGTACAGTAACTGCTGCCAGAGAGAGAGAGAGGAGTAATACAGATGAAAAGTATTAAACCGCTGTTGACAACGCTTGAAAGATGTGTGGCTTTAGTTTTCAGACCAGAGTATGAGCGGTGGTATTGAGTCGGTTCCTCACATCCTGGGTTCACTGGAGAGCTATTCGAGAAGGTATCTTCTGACCAGAGAGAAATACAAATATAGTTCAAACTCTTGGACATGTACCCATTATGACACATTCCTTCATGTTCAATATTCTGTCTTACATTTCTCTCAACAGTGTTAATCCATCTCGGAGTGTTTTAAACATGTTCTGTTGAGTTGGACCTGTGGATTTTGTTGACAGAATCTGTGGTACCCCACGGAATTGACTTAAGTGTCCAGAAGTAAGAGACTGTGAGGATATTTGGTCAAAGTTACAATGGGAAGGAAAGTGCAGTGCTGTTACATTTTCTGAGCTGTAATAATATGACGTTTAATTCAATTAAATTTCAATTTCCCTTGGGATTGGGTTCATTTAACACAAATTGGCAAGGATGTTGACGTGTCCAAATATAGTGAATAGGACGCAAAAAGACCTGTCTAGAAGGTCACGAAAGTTAGTCACGAAAAGCTAAACGTGCCATAATGGATCAATGTCCTGATGCAGGGAACCGGAGAAAAAGAAGAACAGTCACCCTGTGTGTGAAGGTGTATAAAAGATGGAAAGAGTGAGGGAGTAACACGTCTGTTCCTCTTGGCCAGAGAGGAATGTCAAATTATCTAGAGAGCTAGGATGGGAAAAAGTGTTGCTGTGAAAAACTTCTGTGAGAATATTGTGTGCAAGTTTCCGTTCCAAGCAACCATCATCATACATCATAGTCTCCCCTTGGCCAGGTGAGTATTAGTAGAGTGGATAAGGGGGAAAATCTTTCATTTTCTTACAAACATGAAATTTGGCATGAACATTCTTCTGGGTCAACTCTTTAACTTTAGAAGCTGGGCCATCCAAAAATCCAATATGGGGGTAATTTTTCAAGATGGCCGCCAAATCAACATGTCATAACTATATTTCTTGCACATTTTAGGAAATATTTCACCAATTTAGATAGATAGATAGATATATAGACAGATTCAAAATAATAATATATATATAACGATTGTTTCAATGTCAAGTCAAAAGAACTTCATTATAGGCCTCAAATTTCTTAGTGACATTCACAGCTGCACAATGCTGTACAAGACAGACAGTCAGACGAAAACATTTGCACCATTTTGTCACTTCCTGGCAGCTTGCAGCAATTGGTGGAAGTGTTGTCCAGTTCACCAACCACCTTTGTCCTTCCAGTTTCCATCCCCATTCTGCAGGACCCGGTATATCTGGCTGAGTGACAGTTGCTTAGCCCCAGACAGCTCCTGATTGGTAGGCTGCACGTGTTCCTTGAGGGCAGCACTTGTTGGTGGTATGGCATCATATGGCCTTTGCTTGCGGGCGAACAGATGCAGTCGTGCGTCATTCACAGATGTGGCTGCACTTGATCGGTCATACATTATGACCACAAATTTCTCCACCATTTGGAGGTCATCATCATCAACGGTTGTGGGCCAGTGACTGAGCTTGGTAAATGTCCCTGACACTTCATCACACATATTCCATGTTTGCCATACAGATTTCTTAGCCTTGCCACGGAACGCAGACACAACATCACATCCTCTAAATGAATGGAAAAAAAGGTCCACTGGATTCTTCTGGCCCAATTGACACATCCAAACAATGTCATGGATTGGAATCTATCGTGAATGGGCTCCCTGATCAAAAGCAATCCACAGCTTCTCCAAACCTATTGCTTTGAAGGATTGGAAGGATAATATTGCTATAATAACAACATCAGTGTCGTTTGTTTTGATTGTCACTGTGGTACTCCCGTTTGCTGTTGCATGTCGCCTATGGACGAATATTCTCGTATCTGCCTCTTCTTGGGAGCAAGGGGCCAGGTCTGAAGATTCTGTGATTTCACCCTTGTCACTGACTATCTCTTCTCCATTTGTCACCACAATAGTGCTTTCTGCTACTACTTGACATATTTTGCTTTCCAGAAAGCTAAAGAGTTCGGTCTTATTGTCATCATCTCGTAGGAAGTTTTTCCCAGTTTGATGGAGCTTTATTAGATTGTTGCCTTCCCACGTTGTGCTTCAGGCTGGACTTTTTGTTAACGTTGAAGATGTCTACTCGCTTGTACTTCGAACAATATGCCGCTACCTTAGGAAGGATGTCTTCTGCAGCATAGTCTTTAAATGTTTTTGATCCATGTGGAGGGTTTGCAATAATAATTATAGTGTCAGCCTGTGGCTCTACATCAGGCTTGGTGATTCCAGATTCCAGTATTTGCAGAAGTTCTGACTTCTGGCATGAGTGAAACATTCCATTATCACTCAGGTAAGCAGGAGCTGACTGGTTTTCATGCATGAAGAATTCTTCCAATTCACACTGCCTTGTCTGGCAAGAGATGAATAGTCATGAAAACAACGGACAATCTGTTTTCTGGGCATTCTCCTTGGAAACAATGGTAGGTGCTTTAGGCTTGAAGAAAGCAACTGGATTCTTCTTGATTGCTTTGTAAAATGCTGATTGCTCGTGATTTTTCAGTCCTTCCATAAACGTCCTGAACTGTTCTTTTCCATTTGTGTGGTGAACAATGACCATTGTTGCATTGGCTGGGTCAGCAATATCCTTTGTGTCCAACACTATTAGGTCAGACGATTCCTCTAGGAAAGGATTGCTACATGCCTGAAGAACTTTGTGAAGAGCATTCACCTTCCCAAAGAAAGATTTTTGAGCACTCAGACATTGCTTGTGTTGCTTGGTGACTGCTGTTGCATCCTTTCTAATGGATGCAGCCTCATATTCAGCAACAATGTTTTTTCCAAAGTGAGTGACGCACCAACCGCCAGATCATAAAAGTGACTAGCGACAAATCTAGCTACTATTTTTACAGTTGTCCTATACTGTATATCCCCCAAATATCCTCTGAATATCCCCAAATACCTCTATCCCTCTAACTAAGCCTAACCTTCACCTAGTTTGCCTGTGAACGTGGTTATACAACGTGTTCTAGATGGTTATAACTGGTAACTCCTGTTTGAAAATTTTCAAAAACATACTATGGGAGAGCTATATTATTGACATCACCAAAGTATAGGCAAAGATATGCAGAAATGCAAAATGTGTCTAACTTTGACGGCCATCTTGGAAAAAAATGGAGGCCATCTTTGATTTTCGAGTAGCCCGCCTGCCTAAATCGAAGAGTGACCTCCAAAGATGATTTGTACCAAATGTCACGCTTTTATCACTATTTGAACGATTCCCCCAAAATATTGCTGTTATCTGCTCCACTATAATATGGTGGGGTCACCTGCTCAGAATAATTTGGTATAATAAAAATATATATAAGATGATATTCAATTGACAGTACCATTGTTGGTCTGGGGTCTTGGTCTTGACTTTGGGGACAAGAGAATGAGCTTGGTGGAGTTCTGTCTTTTCCTCTACATGTTTGAAGACAAGCTGCTGTATAGTCACCCATCAACAGCATACTGCTGGATTCTTGACAAGAAATCCTGCATCACACATTGCTGTGCAATCCTGCATTGTTTGACTGATTTACACACATACTTATGTGTGTTTATATATAGATATTTATATCTTCCTTAATTTCCACAGTATCACTGTAGGCAGCTATGACAGTAAGAATTGCGTGCTGCTGGGCATTTAAACAGATATTATATTGGGTATGCTTTTAACTTGCATCCCCACTGACATGCTGGCCACATGTTGAAGTGTCCTCTGGCAAGACACTGAACCCCAAATTGCTCCCAATAAGCGGGCCGGCGCCTTGCTTGGTAGCTTGCCGCCATTGGTGTGTGAATGTGTGCGTGAATGGGTGAATGAGAGGCCATTGTAAAGTGCTTTGGAATAAGGTGCTATATAAGTCAGTCCATTTACCATTTACCATTTACCATCAAAACCAACTGTATGAAAGAATGAAAAATGATAGTTATTTTGGAAGCTATGTCTTGCTTGGAATAGAACCATTAAGCTGTTTTATAGAGGCAAACCATACAATTTACTTATTGTATTACTTTGTATTTTTAGCCTTTTGTGCAACATGCACTCACCATCCATCACTTCTGACAACGCTTTGGAAGGCATCTTGTATCAAGGCATGGAAGAAAGCCCTTTCTGTTAGGTGTTCACATAAACCGTTACTGAACCATTGCCACAGAAAATGACAGTTTGATTTTGACGAATCAGACTTGTTGGGATAAGTGCTAATAAAAAAGAACCCAGACAGTGATCAACTTCATTGTGATCAAAGTTATTCATTTTAGATTGTTCGTCCAAACTTGTTCTGTATTTCACAATGACTTGAGCAATGAGATTGCTCATCATACCTGGAGGGTATAGTAGATGATTTAATCTAGCTGCTGTTGATACGACAGGAGCCGATCAAACAGGGGGATAGAATAGTGTGTGGTTATAAGAGCTCATAGATATATAAACATATCGTGGCCTTGAAGAGAGAGAGAGAGAGAGAGAGAGAGAGAGAGAGAGAGAGAGAGAGAGAGAGAGAGAGCACATGCAGTATCTTAGCTTCTCTAATGGACTGTATCACACCTAGTCCACAAGCTTTACGATGTCATCAAGAGTTCAATAGCCTCGGAACATCACCGTCTGCTACAGAGTTGTGCTTGGATGGAAAGGATCCATCTTGCTGTTATATCAGAGCATCGTGAATTCTTTTTGATCATTTCTGCACTTATAAAGCACCTTATTCCAAAGTGCTTTTACAACGGCCTCTCATTCACCCATTCACATACACATTCATACACCAATGGCAGCAAGCTACCATGCAAGGCGCCCGGCCCGGCCCGGCCCGCTCATTGGGAGCAATTTGGTGGTTCAGTGTCTTGGAGGACAGGAGGTCAGGAGGACCACCGACCTTGCGATCATTAGACGCCGGCTCTACCTCCTGAGCCACAGCCTCCCCTCCTCCTCATGAGTAGCGCACATTAAGTTATACAGTAGTTTGAAAAAGATGTCGGTTTTTCACGAAGTACATCACAACTTTGAAACTGAACTTTGGAATACAAGTGAGCCATTTAATAATTGATATCAGACCCGCTGTGTCTCCCTCCTTCTGCCTCCACGTTCTCTGCGGCCGTCTGGCCTTGGCAGAGATGAGCTCTGTGAGGCTGATTCTCTGTGGCAGCCTGTCGACCTTGTATTTTCGTTTTTTCTTCCTCTCATAGGGTTTTGATCGTAGATGTTGATGTCTGAGGAATCATCACGTCAGAGGGAGGAGGGACAAGTCATTCGTGACTCGGTAATGTGTGACACACGGCTGCGACACCGGCAGAGAATGGGATCAAAACAAACACAGGAAATGTCATTTAGGAAGTGTCACCGGCTTCGAGATTGGAACATAACTGGATTGTAATAGTTCACGACTTTTGAATGGTGTATGAATGTGAAAAAAATACTTGTGAAAAAGATGTCATATTGACCTTCTACTGGAACGAGACTGTAGGCCTATACTGTATATCTGTAAAGCACAGCAGATATCATAGGCTT
>NC_137682.1:20005018-20007518 GCF_963989245.1 Nansenia antarctica
GCTCGAACCAGACGTGGCTCTGGTGCAGCCACAGCCACTGGTGGCGGCTCCACGCCTTGGGGCTGAGCCTGGTAGGCCGGGGTTGCTGCTTCATCCAACCGTGCGGCTGGCAAGACTGTGGAAGAGGCCACACTCAGCGCTGGGCCAGGGGGAGGCTGCACCTTACGCAGGCGGGTAGCATGCCAGCGAGTGCCGTCGGCGAGCCTAAACGAGGCCGGGCCAAGCTGTTTGCTGACCTGGACAGGGTCAGACCAAAACGACTGGAGTTTGTTGTCCCGATGAGGTCGTCGGATCCTGACCCAGTCCGACACAGCGATGACAGGTGGCCTAGCACGTCTGGCCCTGTCGAAACGATCCTTCATCAAGCGCTGGTGTTTGGTGACTGTGGCTTGAACTGGATGGACCGGGGGCTGAGCTAGTATAGGGCGGAGCCTATCGAGAGGCAGCTGGAGCTCCCGCCCCAGCATGAGGGAGGCTGGGGAGACTCCTGTAGTGGCGTGTCGCGTGGCCCGATAATGCAACAGCGTCTGGAGGAGGCTGGTGGTGAGCGTGCACCCTTGTGCCAGGTGGGCCCTGATGCCATTCTTCAGTGTTTGGTTCAGCCGTTCCACCCCCCCGTTCGCAGCAGGGTGGTAGAACGCTGTGCGGATGTGGTGGATCCCTTTACCCACTAGATAGGAGGACAGTTCATGGGAAACCATTTGAGGACCGTTGTCAGTCGTGATCCTCTTGGGCAGGCCCCAACGCGCAAACAGAGCGTCGAGAATGTCGATCAGCACCTTTGCTGTGACCGAGCCCACAGGTGTCACCTCTGGCCACTTAGAGTGGAGGTCGTAGGTCACAACGAGAAAACGCTGGTGATGTGGTACCCCATGCAGCTCGCCGCAGATATCCAGTTGCAGGTGCTCCCAGGGTTGAGATGGCCAGTCCAACGGCTGCATGGGCGGGGGTGGAGCTGGAGCCCTGGTCTTACCACTAAGGAGACAGGCAGTGCAATCCTTGACCAGGGTTTCGAGTTCCCTGTCGATGCCTGGCCACCACACAACCTCACGACAGCGCTGTTTGAGCCTGACTATGCCCAGGTGACCCTCGTGCGCCATAGCAAGGATACGCGCCCGAAGGACACCTGGGACCACAGTGCAGAACCCGCGAGCGACACAGGTGTCATTCCAAACCGACAACTCCTCCCTGATCCTGGAGTAAGTGAGTAGCTCGTCAGGTACTCTTACCGGCCACCCCTGTGTGATATAGGTCGAGAGTGTAGAGAGGATGGGGTCATCGGCTGAGGCATCCCGGAGCTCCTTCAGCGACACCGTCTCCTGAAGGGGTGTGTGGAGGAGCTGGACGAGGTCATGCTCAGCCTGGTCCAGTCCGGGGGTCAAGGTTGGGGCTGTGGGTGGGCTGGGGATTGCGCGTGATAGCAAGTCGGCTACCACGTTGTCTCGTCCTGGCGTGAACTGTAGCCGATAGTTGTACTGTTGCAGGCGGTCGGCCCAGCGGTGGAGGCGGAGTGGCTTGTGACCGGTGCCAGACGTGGCCAGGAGGGTGATGAGGGCCTGGTGGTCTGTCCTCAGTGTGAATAGCCGTCCATAGAGGTACATGTGCCAGCGCTCACATGCCCAGAGGCATGCTAGGGCCTCTCGCTCCCCCACCGAGTACTTCTGTTCCGTGGGGCTGAGAGCACGGGAGGCGAAGGCGATCGGTCTCTCCACCCCCCCTTGCAGCTGGGACATCACCGCACCAATGGCTGTGGCAGAGGCGTCGCACGTGACAAGAGTGGGGCTGGCCAGGTCGAAATGCGCCAGGACCGGTGGCGAGGTGAGTTGGGCCTTCAGGAGGCGTACGGCGTCTGAGCAGGCAGACGTCCAGAGCCAGGGCTCGTCATGCTTCAACAGCTTCCGCAGCGGTGTGGTTGTGGCCGAGTACTGTGGCAGGAAACGGAGGTAGTACGCCGTCATGCCTAGAAAGGAGGCCACCTGAGCGGCTGTGGTGGGCTCCGGGACATGATGGATGGCCTCGGTGTTCGAGTGCAGCGGGTACGTGCCATCAGCTGAGAGGCGGAACCCCACAAAGTCGATGGCTGGGGCGGCGAATACACACTTCTCACCATTGAGTGTCAGGTGATGCTTGGCCAATGCACTGAACACACTGTGGAGACGCTCGTCGTGGCTCTCGACGGTGGCCCCGTGAACCACGATGTCATCAAGATAGATGGCCACACCTGGGATCCCAGCGAAGATGGAGGCCATGATCTTTTGGAAGCAGCTGGGGGCGGAGCTTAAACCGAAAGCCATGCGTTTGTAGCGGAAAACCCCTCTGTGAGTGATGAACGCTGTGAGGTTGCGGCTCTCGGGGTGTAGTGGCACTTGGAGGTAACCCTGACGGAGGTCCAGTTTAGAGAACATGCTGGACCCGTAGAACTGGGCGGTGAGCTCCTCTATCGTTGGCAGGGGGTATTTGTCAGGGATGATGGCCTTGTTTACCGCTCTCAGATCCACGC
>NC_137682.1:20012518-20020018 GCF_963989245.1 Nansenia antarctica
CCATCACGAGAGCGTCCCTGGCACGGAGAGACAGTGAGCCTAGCCAAGTCCGTTGTGGTGACTCAGTGGTTTTGTCAGTCTATAACAGAGCGAGCAACTTAGTGTATGGCTGCATTATTCACCACCTCATTTCCCCCCATTTACATTTCCGCTCCCTCCCTCCCTCCCTCCCTCGCTCACTCTCTGCACTCTCTTTTCTCTCCCTTACCCTACCCTCTCTCCTCTCTTTCCATCCCTCCGTTTCACTCCCTCTATCTCGATGACGCTGTTCTAATCATACCCCAGCCCCCCCAGTGCCAGCCCCCACTGAAAACCACCACTGAGCCTCTTACAGGAAGCCATCACACAGCAGTATGAGCTCTGAGTCAGAACTGAAAAAAATAAACATTTCCCATGATGCCAAATGACCAACATCCTTCTCGTCTCCGTGAACAAATAATACTGCTCTGAGGTGTTTTCCATTAAGGTTTGATGCCTGGTGCTTCCTAGTGTATCCCTGCGCCTCTTCAAACACACACAGTGACCCTGCCTGTCCTGCCTGTCCTCAAACACGGAATAGAGCCTCCGGCTAGAAGCCTATAGCCAGCAGCACAATAAGTGTCAGGCCTCGGGTCCAGAATGATAATCCTCCCCCCGTCCCCCCCCCTGTCCCCCCCGTTCCCAAATCCCCCCGGGCAGGAATGTTAGAAAGAAGGTTTATTATTACTCTGCAGCGGACGTAATACGAACGGTCTGAGTCATTCAGTGTGATGCTGGTTGAGAGGTGTCATTTGTTCTGTAGCCTTTCTACTGGAGTGTAGCCCCACCGCTGTGAATCATAATGGATCGACATCCAGAGGAAAAAGAGCTTTTCGGTGTGGAGGAAGCAAAAATGATGGCGTTTTTTTTATAACCCTTTTACTGGTTAATGTGGCTATGGCTATGGGGAAGTGTTGCCGTGAGCTAAGATCAGAAGTCAAAGTCAAAGCGCTGTAGCCCCATTTATTCTAGTTCTTATCGCTCCTCTTGGTGTTATACTGTTGTATGTTAAACACAACACAGGAAGTTCCATGATATTCATATGGTGTGGTGCTTTAGGGAGCTCTACATGAAGCCCAATAAATCATCATGTGATGTGTGCATGCAGGGAGGTTTAATGCACATGATCTATCGCTTTAGGCTAGACTTTGACTGTCCCCCCTGAGGCATCTACTGTACATCCACTCTACAGTTTCTCTACTGTTAATAAAAAAAAAGAAAGAAAATAATTGCCAATGGCCCCCTGGCCTGAGCATAGACTTTTTCCTGCTATGACAGGTGGATAGATGATTCACTTACTTTAGTCAAATGTATTTGTTGTAAGTCGCTCTGGATAAAGGCGTCTGCTAAATGCCCTACAATGTAAAAATGTAACCTCTCACTATAGTATACTGTATGGTAACCTTCTACGGTAGTTGAGCCAGACCAGTAGGTTCCTCAAAACATCGCTGGATTCTTCTATTCTGGAATCCTCTTAAGTTTCTGCTCAGATAGTTTGGGTGTTTCCTGTCTCATGAACACTTGTGTATGTTTTTGTAGTCTATTAAATCGAAGACTACAATTCCCTTGATGCGTAGTCACTAGGTGACATTTTTGACATAGGTGTTGTGCATTGGCAAAATCAAGTGATGTGATTTGAACCCTTAAAACCACTGCATTCACTTGTCTGCTTTATGCCTGAAGAAGGTCTATGACCGAAAGCTCGCAATAAACTACTTTTTTTTGCACAGTGATTGAGTGTGCGGATGCTGTTATTTTGCACTCTGCTCAGATAGTAAAAGTGTTTCAACATGGTTGCACTGGCACTGCCACAGACAGAGATAGGTCACAGAGAGGATGAGGGTAGCAGCTGAGAATCTGGCAGGTGTGTGATTGAACCTCCCTGCCTCCACTCTCCTCGTAGGAATCCGTCCGACCCGGAAATGCCCCCCCCCTTCCTGGAGGTTAGGAGAGGAAAGGAAAACAGAGCTGGATGATGGAGTGTGTCCACTGCTGAGATGAGGGCAGACTGCTGAGTGGATATGGGGCTGAAATGAAGAGGCACAGGTGCATAAGCTACTGTGTGGTAAATGCATCAGAGATGCCTGGAGCGTGTTGTCTCTCTCTCAGGTTGGCTGAGGGAATGAGGTACAGAGGTTTATCTCTCGATACATCAATTCATGTGTTATAGTTATGGGTTATACGTAACATGAAAATCCACTTCAGGATGTAGTATCTGAACAGTAAGTGTGTGGGTGTTGACTAAAGGGGAAGCATGTTGCTTTGCACGTCGCTGCCCTCTTTGGCCACACTGAAAATGTAAGAATTGGTGCTGTTAATTGATTACAAATTTGAATCAAGTTAAACACAATAATAGGCTGTGATTAATCATGATTAAAAAAGTGATGATTAATCACAAGTTTAGAATACTAGTAGGCTGTTTTTTGGGGGGGCGGCTGTGGCGCAGGAGGTAGAGCCGCCGTCTAATGATCGCAAGGTTGGTAGATCGGCGGTTCGAGGCCCGGCTGGCCACATGTCGAAGTGTCCTTGGGCAAGACACTGACCCCAAATTGCTCCCAGTGAGCGGGTGGCGCCTTGCATGGTAGCTTGCCGCCATTGGTGTGTGAATGTGTGTGTGAATGAGAGGTCATTGTAAAGCGCTTTGGATAAAGGCGCTATATAAGTCAGTCCATTTATAAAACAAAAACATGTGTGGTGTTGAATAAAGAAATCCCTGACAAACTGGTTAGAGGAATCAGTTTTTTTTTTTTATTCCTTTATTATAACATCTCTTAGTTTTGATGATTTCTGAATAAGATTAGAATCTCTTAATTTGCTGAGTAAAAAAGTCTCGGGGAGTGCTTGGCTTGGTAACGTTTGCTATAACGTGAACGTAAACAGCTTGCCTGTAAATTGAACACTGTCTGTCTTTTGAACCTAGCTCTCTACTCCATTCATCAATTATTCACCAACTCCTAACGTTAGTTCGGCACCTCCGTTGTTATTGAAGCTAGTGTCGCTGTCCCAGTCTAAAATAGATGATATTCCTGGTCCAAATAAACCTTTGAAGCCTTAATTCAACCATACTAATCGACAGGTGTGTATCGATTTGATGGCAGACAGGATGTCTGCTAGGTGTGATCATTCATCTGTAACACAAGGACCCAGAGAACTTGTAAAGGGGTATCAGATGGGTCAGACAATTCCTTTGACTCCCAAGCATAGAGAGAGATTCACCTCTAAACATAGCCTAAACATCATAAGTGGTCACGAATGTAATCATTTTTACAACCCAGTATACAAATCAGTCTGTCTTGAAACCCTCTCTACAGTGTTATCTGCATTTGCCACGCATGTCAGTAGAAAAACAAGTAACGCATTAAGGTTTCCAGATTAATCGTGAGCATAATGCATTAACATTGACAGCCCTAGTAAAAATATACAAATGTTACATTTTCTATGTGCATATTCTTGTAAACAAACAAAATGCTTGACCTCGACACCATAGAGACTGCTTTATTTTTGGACCAAAACAGAACTCTTCACTGAACAAAGAATGTTCTTTATCATGTGTTTTCATTCCTCCACCGCTACCAATGTATCAAGGCCATTCAGCACAATTGGTTTTTTTTCGTTATTTTTTTCCTGAGTGGGGCAGTCCCACTCATATTTTTCTTTTTTATTGTGATAGAGACAGTAGAGATTTGACAGGAAGGATGGGTGAGAGAGAGAGAAGGGATGACATGCAGGATATGTCCGCGGCCGGAATCGAACCGGGAACCCCTACGCTACGCCACCTAAGCGCCCCCAGCACGATTTTAAAGCTCAAATCTAGATACTGGATTTAAGTTCTAAACGTGAGTTTCTTGTACAAAGAAGCCTCTTTCTAACTGTAGGTTGGTGGAAGAGGTATCCACAGTAACCTGCTGTCTACTATTATGAAGAAGAATTATCCCCACAAAATACCTGCTTAAGATTCATGAATCAAATCGGTCCTGCTGTCAACAAAGTTGCATTTCATTGGCCAATTACATTGTTTTGAAGTGTGACATTTTGCTGAACAAAGTTCACACAACGTGTAGAGCACACCCTGTGAAAAAAGCCCTTCAAATGCCAGCATTGTGGTTGTGGGGCGAAGATATTTCCTGACAAACAAGAGTTCTAAATGTCGCTGCACACGCACACACACACACACACACACACACACACACACACACACACACACACACACACACACACACACACACACACACACACACACACTCACTGTTCCTCCTCCTGTGGGCGGCATGTGACAGGGATGGAAGGAGACCAGAATGCTTTGCTTTCTTTATTCTGCCTTTAATCCCACTTCAGCCATCCTGCTTCACCAGTATAATAACTGTGAGAACATCGATCACGCACTGAACCTCTGACCTGTAGGCCTGTTGAACTCTGACCTGTAGGCATGTTGAACTCTAACCTGTAGGCCTGTTGAACTCTGCATCTTACAACTGCTTCTACTGTGTTAGTGGTTGGCGTGTGGCTTTAGAGTTAGGGTTAGGGGGGGGGGGCTAGCTGGGACATTATACTCCTCTTCTTTCTTGATGGGATGCCAAATAGTAGAATGTTTTAGTTAGTTATGTAGTTCTTGAGTCGGCATTCCTGTGTAGTTTTGGCTTGTAGAAGCCACGAGACAGTCAGATGCTCAAATTGGGAGGTTGGAATTTTGTCACATCTTTAGACAGATTTTTTTTTGCATCTAAGTTGCTACTCACAGTCACCTCTGCATAATGTGAAACATTATAGTTTTGTAATAATTGTAATCAAGAGGTCTTGGTATAGTATGGTGGATTTTGCATCTGCATGTATTATATCTGCATTTTGCACCCTTGACTTCTGAAGCAAATGAAGTCAAATGTTATCAACTCGCCATTCACACAGCAGCATTGTTGATTAATTTCGTGTATATTGAGTTATTTGAACCACGTACGGATCTCCCGTTAATAAGAGGACAGACAGACATTGTGAATGGACTCACCGCGCGAGTTAATTCTGCGGTAGAGGCAAGCGGTGAGCGCGTTTCCTCGAGACGTCACCAGTTGTTTTCACAGATTATTTGTTTATTTACATTATCTGTTTTCTATTGTTGGTAAATATGTAAATACGTAAATAAATTTGATTTAATTAAAAAATATTATATTAATATTGAAGTTAACTGCATATTATTAATTATTAATCTCTGAGTATTGGAGAAGGGGTAGGATTAAATAAGTTTATGCTTCTTCCTACTCCTTTTCGGACATGTTAAGTAAATAGTTTTTTTGTTTTGTTTTGTTTTTTCTTGTTTTTGTTTTGTTTTTTGTTGTTATAACTATTTCTTTTTTCACATGTTCGAAATAAAGCTTTCATTCATTCATTCATTCATTCAGACGAGAGTAGCGGTGTCGGTTTGAGGCGCTCTGATTGGCTGTCCCGCAGGATGCCCAGGTGATTGGCTGTCCCGCAGGATGCCCAGGTGATTGGCTGTCCCGCAGGATGCCCAGGTGATTGGCTGTCCCGCAGGAGGCCCAGGTGATTGGCTGTCTCGCAGGACGCCCAGGTGCCGGCAGAAGGATGGAACAGCATCTGGATCTCTGCGCGAAAGGGAGGCGGACCCGAGCGATCTCTCTTGTTGTTCTAATATAGCCCATCTCTCCATCTCACAGCGAGCTGTGTGCATAGGGCTGTAGTGCCTTGTCATTAAAACACAGGGAGAGCATGTGAGATATGTCAATCCTGCACCTCGCCCGGTCTGCAACCCAGTGTAATGCAAACCTCGTGACTCCTCAACGGTGCTGTGTGTTACCGCTGCTTGGGGAAAAGGACCCGGAGACAAGGCAGTGAAAGTGTCTGGGAGACTGATGATCTAAAGACTGATCTAAGATCTGATCTAAAGGAAGTTTACACTTGTCCGCTCATCTGAACGCATCCTCCTCCCACCTCCAGTGATTGTGAGAGAGCTCTATTCTATTTGCAGACCGTAGCTGGCGGTCATCCGGCGCCCACTGATCTCGTGTAAGTGATTGATTATCAAATCAATGTATTGCATTTATATCTTTGCTAGTTCATTCATTGCACAGGAATTGGCATGCTCTGATTCAATACGAACTTTGTCTCTGTTTACCAAAGGATCTGGATACATGACAGGTGTCTTTATGAATGAAATCATTTCATTACAGTCAGCAGACCTCGCCATAATAAGGATTTCAGAATGCAAAGATATCAGGCCTAGCCTTCCAATCCTTGCTTTTTTATTTATTCTATTGCTTATTAACCTATGTTGATCACCTGCCAAACTGTTTATCCACAATCTGTTTAGGCTATCAAACATTGTAAACGTGGCAGCCTGAATGACGATGGGGTAGGCTAATCTGAAAGGATTGGTCAAATTCGATTGTGTGGATAAGATGGTCCTTTTAGATCATTGCGCTCCTGAAGGTAAGATAGAAACCTGTGTGAGCTCAGAGAGCTCCACACATCATTTACATTTAAGTGCATCAGTGCAGCTGGATGCATTGAGGATGGAAGGAGAGGTCAATGCAAAGTGTTGTTTGGACACTGTCAGAGCATTGGGAGGAGGGGGTGGAATAATGCACGAGAGCGGTTGTGCGAGGTGAATTGGGGGGGGGGGGGGGGGGGGGGGGGGGCGGGTGGGCCATACCTTTAGGGGGGGCGTGTCGGTTTTGGACGGAGGGGACCAATGGACCATTATTATGGTTGTTCATTTCAGAGTATGAATGAATGAATGAATGAATGAATGGTCTTTATTGTCATTAATACAGTACAGGTACCATACAACGAAATTTAGGAGGGGGGGCTCCCCTGGTGCTTGGAAAAAAATACTAAAAACAAGAAGGGAAAAGAGCTGGTTTACATAAATAAAGGCTATATACACTATCCACTATACTATACTACTATACTATACAATAAAACACTGTGCTGTACTCTATGCTATGCTATAAATATCCTAACATTTCCTATCTCTGAACCTTATGTACACAAGGGTTGTCATATTGCACATAGTGTTATTGCACATTCATTTAAAGTGTCGCAGTTGGCAGGTTTGAAATGTTCACAGTTGTATTTCAATATTGCACTTATGATTACAATCTAGTAGCTGCCATCAAATTGTCTAGATTGTCCAGGGCCTAGACCCTAGGTCTTTGCTGTGTAGATTGTATAGGTAAAGGAACGTTGGATATTGCCAGGGTAACAGTGATGACAGCAACAGTAGAATCCTACTACAGTCACATCACCTTTAGTAGCATCACTGCTCTGCCTATGACGTGGTGTCTTGACTCCCATGCAGACAACATGCACAGGGGACTTGTTGATCACCAAGGACATTGTATTGAAGTTGAAGAATTTGATGTATGACTACAAAATGTGTTATTATAATCGGGAAACATATCAGCGACCCCATCTATGCTTAACAGGCTACCACATTACCTCGTTCAAAACATAACAGTGGCCATCTATGCT
>NC_137682.1:20025018-20030018 GCF_963989245.1 Nansenia antarctica
GAAATGGGATTGTTTTCCAGCCTAACCACAGTCTAAAAGCCGCCCAGTGTGATCATAAGTAGCCCAATTGGGGGGGAATACGCCCAATCTGGCAACACTGTACGTCAGAGGCTCTGGTGGGGTCGTGGCTGTGAAGGGGTCAAGAGGGCCAGGCGACTCTGGTCTCATACCCCCCCGCTCTCTCACTCCCTCTGATACACGACAGCTCCGCCTCCTTGTGACAGATACGACAGGCCCTCTCCCTCTCTTCAGATACGACAGGCCTTCCTCCCTCTCTTCAGATACGACAGGCCTTCCTCCCTCTCTTCCTCTGGTTGCTCCCTCCTTCCCTCCCTCCCTCCACCTCCCCCTCTATCTATCTCCCTCCCCCCTCCACCTTGTTCCTTCTCTTCCTCCCTCCCTCCCTCCCTCCCTCCCTCTCCTCCTCCACCCCCCTCTCCTTCCCTCCCTCCACTTCCCCCCCTCCACCTTGTTCCTTCTCTTCCTCCCTCCCTCCCTCCCTCTCCTCCTCCAGCCCCCTCTCCTTCCCTCCCCCTCCCCCTCCATCTCCCCCCCCCCCCCCTCCACCATGTTCCTTCTCTTTCTCCCTCCTTCCCTCCCTCCCTCCCTCTCCTCCTCCACCCCCTCTCTCCTTCCCTCCCTCTCCTCCTCCACCCCCTCTCTCCTTCCCTCCCTCCCTTCCTCCCCACTCCCCCTCTCTCAGTGACAGGCGGTAGTCAGGGGGATACAGTTGTGGGAGGTTGGCAGGCTCCCCCGGGGGGTGGGTCCTGTCCTCAGATTCATGGTCAGGACCGCCTGTCTAGTTTTTGCGACGCATCAGCAAGTCTTTGTCTCTTTTTGGTGAGCCCTGAGGAAATCTCCGGCGACTGCAGAATAAAAAATAAAAATAAAATAAAATAAAATAAGGAGGTTATTTATCTTGGCGGTTGTCAAGTCGTTCTTATACTCCAGCGCTTTTGACTTTGTAAACATACAAGTATTATGTTCCCCCAGTCTTCTGACTTCTCTGAGAGCATTTCTGGTCCTATTCACTGTATCAGCGCTTTCTACCACTGTCGATCTCAGACCCTGCTATGCTGCACCACAAAGGTGGTCTTACTGGTGGTCTGGAATGAGGTTTTTTGTTGATGACGACTGCATTGGACACCATCCATAGGTCAGTTTTGCTTTTACCCAGATCAGCAAAGTAGAGTAATTAACTGTAGAACTTTGGAACTGGGCAAGCTCTGAGTGAACAAAACGTTCATTTTTTGTCCCTTCTAGGTTTTCACCCCATCGAGGTCGGTGTAAAAGAACCTCTTTTTCTTTGAGTTATTGAAATACTGTACACAGTGTTCTCTCTGCAAACACTTTCCAAAAAACGATCACAGAAGAAACAAAACAACCTGTTTTTACGTTCAAAGATGCCTCTCGTGAAGAACATGCATATTTTCGGTGGGAAGCGACGCGTCATTGAAAATCAATGTTCTGTCTGTTGCCTTGTTGAATCAAACATGAGTTGGAAGCAAAATGTTTTTCAAGTAATTGCGCATCTTGTCTCAGACAGCAGATACTCTGCAGTTATTTCCTTATTTCTCTTCTCATTTGGTTTGCTGTGTATGTATTCATAAATATACATGATAAATATCAGATCACTTTTCATTTTCAACTCACTCCCACACTACAGAATCAACAAGTACGCAATTACTTCTCTAGAGCGATCGATCGTTCCCAGTAGAGTCCCGCCCATACACACACACACACACACACACACACACACACACACACACACACACACACACACACAACCACACACACACACACACACACACCCACACACACACACACACACACACACACACACACATAAACACAGACACACTTGTTCAAACTCTTCAATGCCCATCACACTCTTCTGGCTTACTCTGAAACTGCTGGGCGCTCTCCACAGCTCCAGTTTCAAGAGTACAATAATGTCTTAATGGCCGTGATATTGCTCCGACAGTAGCTCAGGCCAGGGAATCTCAAGAGCCTGATGATTGCTCCCAGTCCCTCACTCAGACTGTGACTTATGTGTGATCTCTGTTCATATGATGACTTTTCTCCACTTGAATATTCTGACACTTACTGGTGCAGTGATCTGCATGACAATGATTCAGAGATGCCGGGTATGCTGTATGTATGAGAATGGCTGCTTTTTTTTTGTTATCAGAAATGTGTATGTCTGTGTGTGTATGTGATGTGTATGTGTGTGCGTGTGTGTGTGTGTTCAATCCTTCATCTATTAGTGCTGGTAAAGCACAATAAGACATTTTTCATTTCACAATGTTCCAACCGACTAGATCACACAAACCAAAACCAATGTCCGCTGTTCACTTTTGGATGGATTTGCAGTGGCTGTACTGTATATGGATTTGCAGTGGCTGTACTGTATAATGGAAAGTGGAATTTCGAACATTACAGTTGAACGTTAATAAGGATGGATATAATAACTATTATATAGAACTGTGAAAACATTGAGCAGATGGTGCTGTAGTGTGTCAGGGTGATTCTGTCTCCCCTGAGAGCTTTTCCTCCATGCCTGGCTGACATTAGTTTTTTTCTCTTTGAAGTGAAGATGACACTTTAGTTATAAAAGTGTACCATGAATCCTTCACATGGCTCATTTACAAGCCTCAGCAGGCATCTTAAACGCTCCATCTTAATTTCCCAAGCGTTGCCTACTAAGAAATGCTGGGGAAACTTAATTGATATTACCTTCTGTTACATAAATACTGGCCTGTCAGAAACAATGATTCACACTTTCAGAAAACTTGGGAACAATGTCAGCCTTTCTGGTTGAATAAAGTTTTGCTGCAGTGCTAGATTGCATGTGCTATATCTATCAACTGTTGACATGATGTCTTAGGCACTGGCGGACTCGGGGGGGGGGGAAAACGTCTTGCTTAAGTGCCCTTTTGTGTGGCAAAAATGAGAGGACGTGCCCTATTGGTGCCCCTCCAATGGTCTAAACTTGACCATGTGCCCCCACAGTTGAAAAACGTTGCACTAAAGTGCCCTTTTGAGTGGCAAAATTAGAAGATGTGCCCTATTGGCTGCCCTTCCAATGGTCTAAACTTGACCATGTGCACTGATGGGGTCCCATGTTGTGCAGTAGGTGCCCTTTTTTTCTTTTCGCCCCTGCCCTTCAAACAGCCTGAGTCCGCCACTGTTCTTAGGTCATATTGAGTCCAGCTTTCTCACTAAATAAGAAATAAATCCTATCATCCTGAGTGTTGGTGTTCCAAATCGCCTTTCATTCACTGGTGTGTTCCACTTGATGATGTCTGTTGATGATGTCACGGCTTTGTCGAACACTTGATTGTGATTGGTCGAGAGAAGAGTCTTGATTCTTTTTCGGTAAAAAAGCACACAAAATGCCAGTCAAACAGCCAAACCTATAATCTAAGATTAAGACAGTACTATTGTTGACTAGTGATGAACTGTCGTACACGTCCTGTTATGATGGATGTGAATGTGAGATAGGTAGCCAATTATGTCGTATTATCTGCTCAACCTCTGGCCTGGCTGTCCTCCTCCTCAGACAGACAGCTGGAGGGTGGATCATTAAACCAATGATGGGAACAGAGCTGAGGCAGGGGAGGTGCTTTAACAGACACTACAATGACTCCCCTAGGAGAACTCAACGGGAACCCTAAAAAGAACAATATCCATCCAGCAATGTTTCTGAGATAACTCCTGAGGAACGCGGAGAGGGCGAGACGTACGAAAGCTTTCTCCGCCTTTTTCCTGACATAATAGTGCCAATTACTAGCATTGCTCACTTAAAAAAAAAAAAAAAAAGAGTTCTTTCTGAAGTCTATCTTTGTCGTCGGTGGGGCAAGTGAATAAGAGGTCCGTGGAAGGTAAAAATAGCTGGATAATTGAACAATGTTCTGCGGCTAATAGCTATTCTTTGTCCCAAAAGTAGACGGATAGCTTCTCTCCAACAGTTTTATGCTAGCTCAAGCATTTTCATCCCCCTTCCCCCCCCCCCCAATGTACCGGTAGATAACAAATCTGAAGATGATTATTGAACGGTACAGTTTTATGGGGGTGATTTTAATTGGTCAACCTGGATCGTAGATCTTTTTCAAATGAAGTGGTGATAAAACAAATTGCCACGCTCAAGCGAGTGCCCAACCTGTTTAGGCTCAGCAGACAAGCCTTTGAATTAATGAGACGGTAGACGATCATACCATTCATCATACAGCCGAGGTGTAGTACAGTACACCCGGATTCATGACATAACAAAAGGGAGAAACATACAAGTAGACCTTGTCATTGTCCACAAAGACTAAACGGTTCATCAACAGCTTTTTCCCCATAGCCATCAGGACTCTGAACGCCTCCCTCTAGCCCCTCCTCACTGTCATAACCCACATGCATACGATTGTCTGTTGTTGTCTATTTATTATATTTTTTGTCTGATGTCGTCTATTGTGCACTTTTTTGTTTTGTCATTTGTGTGCTGCAGAGATCAATATGCTGTACCGAGAACGAATTCCACCGGCTCTATCTATCTATCTATCTATCTATCTATCTATCTATCTATCTATCTATCTATCTATCTATCTATCTATCTATCTATCTATCTATCTATCTATCTATCTAGACCTATTGTATAACCAATCACTGTTAATGTTGTAATTGCTATTACCGGAGCATCATAAATACTATAATGGTGCTGAAGTAGACACCGTGTACTTTAATTCAACTTTTAGTCTTTTTGGATATTGTCATCCCAGAGAGGTGAGTTTTGTGTGAAACCTTCTAAGACCTGATACCATCTTCTATTCTATTCTATTCTTTCTTTCTCCATCCTCCATCCTCCATCCTATTTCCCCTTCAGTAAATGTGACAGACTGTTCTCGACGTGCGCGGCGCAGGTGTCACATTGCGAGGGCACAGCCTTGTCAAGAGAGACGGGCGGAGGATGTCTTCCTGTCAAGTGTAGTCTTGACCCCCCGAGTCCTCCTGCG
>NC_137682.1:20037282-20049782 GCF_963989245.1 Nansenia antarctica
CATTTTCCCTCTGCTGGGTCTCTTTAAGAGAAGGAGGTTGGGAGAGAGAGAGCTTGTGTGTCTCCCAGTGGGAGAGAGAATATGGGGCTGAACCAGATCAATATCTCCCCCAGGACTAGGACGCTCGCTCATTCCATCACTCTACACCACACCCCAGCTCCAGCCTCCTGCCCTCCACCCTCTGAGGTTTGCACTCTCTCTCCCTCTCCCTCTCTCTCTCTCTCTCTCGCTCTCTCTCCCTCTCTCTCTCTCTCTCTCTCTCTCTCTCTCTCTCTCTCTCTCTCTCTCTCTCTCTTTCTCTCTCTCTCTCTCTCTCTCTCTCTTTCGCTCTCTCTCTCTCCCTCTCTCTCTCTCTCTCTCTCTCTCTCTCTCTCTCTCTCTCCATCTCTTAATCCCTCCCTCTGCCACCCTATGTTTCTCTGTCTATCTCTCTCCCTTTCTCTAATAATAATAACAATATAATAATACATTTTATTTGTATGGCGCCTTTCAGAACACCCAAGGACACCTCACAGAGCAATACACAGTCAAATACAGTCAAGTTAAAACCAACCACACTCTGCCACCTTCCCTTCTCTTTCTTGTTTTTCCTGACTTCCTCTCCTCTCCCTGTGCACACCCCACATCCTCCTTTTATTTATTTTCCAGTTGAATTCTCTGTCTCTCTCTCTCTCTCTCTCTCTCTCCTCCTCCTCCCATTCCTCTCCCTCCTCTAGTCTCTCTATACAGTAGAATCCGTCCAGTCTCTGTTCTGTTTGATTCGGTGTGATCCTGACATAACCATACTGCTGACATAAACCATACTGCCCCCCCCCCCCCCCCCCACTTCTTCTCCTTCCGGCTTGATTCTAATGGGCCGTAATGGAGCGGCCCGCCCTAGACATTGACCCTGCTGAACCCAGAGAGCCACCCAACCCCCCAGGAGCCAATGACTCCTCTCTCTCCAGTGAGCAGGAACAACATGAAGTGAGGACACAACAACATACGCCCAGATGAGATACACTGCAACCCCTAGCCTAGCAGAACCACCAGCTGACACAGCTGGCCTTTTTAAATTTCCTATTACAGCCTTCGGTTTAACAGTTTGAACACTTTTTAAATTTTATTATACTTTCCGAGCAGCTGGAAAAAGGACAATAATGTTCCGTCGTCGGGCGACAAGTGTTTGTGTATTTGTCACTCCATCTTCTGCTCTCTGTGGTGATGAGTGCCACACGAGAACCCTGAGTGGAAAAAAAAGCGCGAACAGTCGTTTTTCCCGCTAATTGAAACAACAGCGGACGTCTCCTCCGTGTCAAGTTCTGAGGATGATGTTTTTTGGACACAGACAGAACAGGTGTTGCTTGTTAGGCAGACAGACAGACAGACGTGGCAGTGTGCGTACCTAAATTAAAACGCTGTACAAGTCGACGTAACATAATGTCTGTCACTCGACCCTCCTGTAGCTGTCGTCAGGGCTGTCTGACTCATAATGGCTACTGTGGCATCATCGAAAAAAGAGTGCTGCACATTGGTAGTGATGAGATGAGATTCTCACCCATACAATCTGAGCGCTTTGGGTGTGTAGTAAGGCGCTTTATGAACACAATCGTTTTTTTTACCATACTAGGTAGTACCACGCTACGACAAGGGGAAGGATAGGAGGGCCGTGATCCAGGAGGAGGTGCGAGCGTCAGTCGAGGAGGAGGTGCGAGCCAGCCGGACGGTTGGAATTGAGGCAGCAGGGAGCTTGGACAAAGATGGGAGCAAGCGATGGAGTGAAAGACGTCATGGGCCGAGCTTTGGAAAAGCGTCCCACCGTATCAAGTTCTTGATCCAGGCTGTGTATGACGTTCTACCGAGCCCGTCCAACTTTACACATCTGGGGGAGGGTCGAGTCGCCGGCATGCCCTCTCTGTGCCAGAGGAGAGGGATCCAGGAGCACATTCTCATGCTGCTGCTCGAAGCCGTGGGAGAGGGGAGGGGGGCGGGGGGGGGGCTCTACCGTCGGCGTCCTCAAGGTCATCACCGCCACCAACCTGCAGCGGAACCGACCATTGCAAGAGCGTCCGCCCAGCGAAGAAACGACCCAAGTTCCCGGGAAAATGTCGTTGTCACAACATTGAGGTGAGGTCAGACATGGTTGAGGCCTCCGAAGCCTCAAAGCAGGTCGTCCTCCTGGAACTCACCATCGCTCTGGAAGAGACTGCATCAAGAAGAAAGCCAAGTACGCCGAGCTGGTGCTGCTCCAACGAAGTAGGGGAGCAGAGGACTCTCTGGTCAGTCCCTCTGTAGGACCCTACAACATGCTGGGCATCACAGGAGTAAAGCAAGCAAAGGGCCACACACAGATGGTCACAGAGGCAGCTGAAGTTTGCCTGAAGTTTGGCTGTGGATCAGGAGAGGAGAGGCGTGGGTGAGGTGGTGCTAACCTGGACACAAGCCAGGGACTTGAACAAATCCCGGCTGGGTCGCTTGGGTGAGTGGTGTGTCTGTTGCAAGACCCCGAAAAAACATCTGATGAACCCAGGATACAACACCACGGTACATGAAGATGTGTTCAGGACAGGTGCATCACGAGATGTGTTCTACAAAGAGATACAAGACAAGCCGTTTAAACGAAGCGCTCTTGTTTCGGCCCATCTGGCTCTCCGTAGGTCGCACCGAGGAAGTCGAGGAAGAAGTGAAATGTGACGTCTCGTGGCTGTAGTGTCCCGTAGCTAGCTGAGGAGAGGAGGACGGACCATAATGAGCGAAAAGGCATGACAAGACAAATGTCTGAGGGTGATTCTCATATGTTCACTCAATGAGAGATGGGAGGGCTGCAGATGCTGCCTGAACTCCCCCCATTAGCAGAGAGGCTGCTGCTTACAACTCCACAGCTGCTACTGGTGTGTGTGTGTGCGTGTTTGTGTGAATGTGAGTGAGACAGTGTCTTTGTGTCATGTGAGTTAAAAAAAGCGGTATACCTCCAGCAGGGTGATATGTGGCTGAGATGCTGCAGACTTTATCCATGGTTTGTTTCAAAATGTGTTCGAAATGTACAGCCATGTGTCACAGTCCCTGGTGTAGGATCGAATACAAACCAGGTCTAGTATGTGGCGGATACATCTGTGTTACATCTATGATGCATTTGCATTTATCATCGTTTTTGTTCAATGTATTCCTTATTCGTAAGACGAATGTAGTGTCCCCACCTCCGCCATCCATACCGGTTGTACACTGAAGGATGTGGCATTACAGGGATGAATAACACACTCTCCCTCAGTCAGCAGAAAGACACAGCGGCTGTCATCATGCCTCTGTCATCATGATCCATCAAGAGCTGTCTCTCTCTCTCTCTCTTTCTCTCGCCCTCTCTCTCTCTCTCTCACTCTTTCTCTCTCTCTCTCTTTCTCTCTCTCTCTCAGTCTTTATCTCTCTCTCTTTCTCTCTCTCTCTCACTCTTTCTCTCTCTCTCTCTCACTCTTTCTCTCTCTCTCTTTTGCTCTCTCTCAGTCTTTCTCTCTCTCTCTCTCTCTCTGCCTCTCTCTCTCCCTCTACTCTTCTACTTCCTCTAGCTGAGGAATACTTCCCTCCTCTCTGAGGTGTGGCGGTGGGTGAAATGTATATAAGCCAGCCATCCAGCAGGGGAGAAATATCCCGATAACAAGCAACTTTTGTGATTGATGTCTCAGCAAAGTCCCCAGTAATTCAAGCCAGCGCTCTCTCTCTCTCTCTCTCTCTCTCTCTCTCTCTCTCTCTCTCTCTCTCTCTCTCTCTCTCTCTCTCTCTCTCTCTCTCTCTCTGTCTCTCTCTCTCTCTCTCTCTCTCTCTCTCTCTCTCTCTCTCTCTCTCTCTCTCTCTCTCTCTCTCTCTCTCTCCACGGTGGGGAGGGAGGGAGCAACAACATCAACGTTGCCCCAGTCCAATTATTTACTGCGTCAGTGTGTCTGTGTAGGGGACTTGATTAAAAACGCTGGCCTAAGTTACTGCCGGGGGGCTTTTTTTTCTTTTTTTGTGATGACTTGGCGTATCTAGGAAATCGCTGCGGGCAGAACGCTGGCTTCGGCTTCAGTTTCAATTTCGACGTGGGGTGTTACCGTGTTTCTCCTTCCCTCTTTTCAAAGGGTCGAACCGAACCATTGTTCTATTGACAATGGACCTTAATCGTTAAGCCACGCCCCCTTTGAAAACTCGGACAAACAAACAACGCTTCACTGACAGTGACTGACTGAATGACATTCAATGACTTACAATGGCGGGAGTTGGCACATTTCTGATTTCTGATTTACCACATCAAGTAATAGACTTTTTTTTTTTTTTTTAAAAGATGACAACAATATTTAGTCTAGAAGCTTTTCACCATCAGATATTAGCAAGTTGTTTGTCCGAGTTTTCTGCCTGTAGTGACTTTTGCTGTGATATGATTGGACAATTTATATTTTGTGGCGTGGCTTAGCGATAGGTCCGTTTCAATGTGGGGTGTTTCTCCTTCCTTCTTTTCAAAGGGTCGAACCAAACCGTTGTTCTATTGACAATTGCGGAGAAAACAAAACAATTGTCTGCCATTTTCTCTGCAATTCGGGCAACGGTTTGGATAGAGTTTCACACGTGGTGCTCACCATCCATGACGATCTCGACACCACGTTCCACGTTGTTTTCATGTACCGGGTGGGTACCCTAAAAGAGTTTGCATGAAAACGTGGGTATTTGTCTTCGGCCCCTCTGTTGTCTAGAAAGGTTTCCCCCTCTAGCTTCGGGGATAATGTCTTAGAGACTGCTCACTCCTTCCTCCTTGCTCTAGCTTTGACCTTCACCCCTAACCACTACAATTACCCAGCGTGTAGCTGTAGTTTGTCACCACAGGGCAGTCAAGCTACAGCCAGCAGAAACACATCCACTCGATGTTATGTATTGACTAGCGAACGAGCCTTCCAGCATTGAGGCTACTATTCTAGGAATATGGACAAGTAGTCTGAGGTTGACTGAGTGGAGAGAAGCGTTCAGATGACCCTGGCTGACCTCCGACTCCTTCAGTTTAGATGGATGGTGCTGTAGTATGGTGCTTTAGTATGGTGCTTTAGTATGGTGCTGGAGTAAGGTGCTGTGTTTGCTAACGGGGGCTAGACGTAGATGGTGCATTAGTGTGTTGCCAGGTTATCAGTGGCTAACCTGAGTATGTTAATGGTGTTTGCTGCTGCACTTCAACTGGTTGCCAGGTGTCACTGTGGGTTAAAGAACTCGAGGCAAGGCAAGTGTATTTGTATAGCACATTTCATACAACAGGGGCAATTGGGGGCAAAGTGCTTTACAGCATTAAAAACATACAGCAAGAGGAGGATAGTAAAAAAATAAATAAAAAATAAATAAATAATAATAATTAAAAACAAATCTTACTATCTTCCTCTTGCTGTATTTTTTAAATTCTGTATGTAAATGCGTCTATATATAGAAAATAAATAGATAAACATTTAACAAGATAATAGACAATGAATAAAAATATATAGTGTTAGTACTGCAACTGTATTCAACCGCTATCCTTCCCGATATGGTGTGTGAGATTGCATGTACTAAGTCTGTCTCTAGTAGGGATGGGACGATACACTCAACTCACGATACGATGCACCTCTCGATACAGGGGTTCACGATACGATACAGTCATGATACGATATCATAAATAAAACAAGATCAGTGTTTCCCCTAGGTTTGCTCTATACGATAGAGCCATACGATATTTGGTCCCATCCCTAGTCTCTGGAGATGGCTAGGTACCGTAGTTGGGGATGTGCTGTAAAGTAGGTTTGACACAGCTCCTTACTTGGAGAGTTGCCAGTATGGGGGTTCTCCATTCTAGATGGGTCATACTGTAGCTAGGGTCAGGTGACTTTCCTTTTCATGTAGACCTGACCAAAAATAAATCAAAAGAATCCAGACTATCCCAGTTGTTGGGTTCAGCGTGGTTGCCAGGTTCTGTTGGGTTCAGGGTGGTTGCCAGGTTCTGTTGGGTTCAGCGTGGTTGCCAGGTTCTGTTGGGTTCAGGGTGGTTGCCAGGTTCTGTTGGGTTCAGCGTGGTTGCCAGGTTCTGTTGGGTTCAGTGTGGTTGTCAGGTTCTGTTGGGTTCAGCGTGGTTGCCAGGTTCTGTTGGGTTCAGCGTGGTTGTCAGGTTCTGTTGGGTTCAGTGTGGTTGCCAGGTTCTGTTGGGTTCAGCGTGGTTGTCAGGTTCTGTTGGGTTCAGCGTGGTTGCCAGGTTCTGTTGGGTTCAGCGTGGTTGCCAGGTTCTGTTGGGTTCAGGGTGGTTGCCAGGTTCTGTTGGGTTCAGCGTGGTTGCCAGGTTCTGTTGGGTTCAGTGTGGTTGCCAGGTTCTGTTGGGTTCAGTGTGGTTGGCAGGTTCTGTTGGGTTCAGTGTGGTTGGCAGGTTCTGTTGGGTTCAGTGTGGTGGCCAGGTTCTGTTGGATCAGTGGTTGGCAGGTTCTGGGGACTGACCTTTCTCTGAAGGACCCATAGGGAGCACTGTTGTTCAGGTCCAGACTCTGCTGCAACCCTCCCTCCAAATCCAGCTCATTCACTGTCAACACCCAAGCTTCACTGGTTGGCTTTATGCTCAGAGGGAGTGTGTGTGTGTGTGTGTGTGTGTGTGTGTGTGTGTGTGTGTGTGTGTGTGTTGACTAATGGAATAATTAGCCCAGACGGAGCAGCTGGTTGTTTTTAATTGTGTTTCTTTGTTGTTGCCTGAAAACACATTATAAATCAAAAATCCAATGTAAAGTTTAACGGTCATAAGTACAGAATACAGGATGTAAACGGCGCAATGAAATGCTTACGAGCTACTCTCAACAGTGTAGTGAAATATCAAGGAGAAACATTTTATAACAATAATAATGGTAGAAGCAGGTCTATGACCAACCAGCTCGCAATAAACAATGTTTTTTTGCACAGTGTTTGAGTGTGCGGATGCTGTTATTTTGCACTCTACTGATACTCTTCAGTTCCAGCACCTCAGCAAAGTCTGATAACAGATGAGCGGTGGTATTTTTGCTATTTGGATAACAGTAATAATGGTAACAATGACACAATAGGCAAAACCTGATACGGCGCAACAAAGTACTAAGTCAGTATAAGCAGATAAATAATACCGGTACTGTAAATAATACTTGTCTGGGGCGCTTAGGTGGCGTAGCGGGTTAAGCGTTGACCATGAAACCGCAGGGTCCCCGGTTCGATTCCGGCCGGGGACATATCCTGCATGTCATCCCTCCTCTCTCTCTCACCCATCCTTCCTGTCTAAATCTCTACTGTATCTGTCAATAAAATGAAAAATATGAGTGGGACTGCCCCACTCAGAAAAAACAACTTAAAAAAATAAATAAAAATAAAATAATACTTGTCTTTGAAGCTCGTCTTGCATGGTGATGGTACTGACTATGCCACCCTCTACTGCGCTACCTAACAGCCCTCCTGTCGTGTTCGGGTCAAATCTGACCGATTTGCAACTTTCATCGATCATAAATATTGTGTTTTACATTTGATTGCCTCAAGGCCTTATGGTATCCTCCACACTAGGCATTTGAACATGGAAAATTGCTGATCGCCACGTTCATTGAATTTTGAGAGGTTTAGTCAACTTTGTAACACCTGTGGTGTTCCCGGTCCAAAATGACCGCCATAGGAAATGAATGGGTAACCCTAGATTATGTTCATCCATCAGATGGAAAACATCCCCATACACACCCACACATACACAACCAGTACATTTTCAGTGTCTATTCACTGCAGTCATTCATTTTAACCGATAGTCTGAGACATTGTTTACAGCTTAAAAGGGTGTTAAATAATATATATATATTTTTTTTTTTATGTTTTTTGTCTTAATGTAAGAGCAGTTAAAACAAACCGGTCACATTTGACCGGGAACACCAAAGTTAGGGGGGGAGAAACGAACACGACAGGAAGGATAGAGGAAGTCTCCTCTTCTTCTCTTTCTTTCTCTCTCTCGCTTCTTTTCTCTCTCTCTTGAAGTATCTCTCTCTTGATTATTAATCACACATGTGACCCACAGAGCTGTGGTGGGTCAGAAAGACATTCTCAGAGTCACTTGTATATTAGCCCACAATTAAAGCATCGAAGGCCGTCTTTGTAGTCGAGATCTCGGCTTTCATCACCTTTGTTTTGTCTTTCAAAGTGAAGGTCTTGATTGTGAGCATTTCACACTGTTTATTAGTGCCATCTGTTGGAATAGGGTATGATTACAGGTACAAACCAGAAAAGAATACATTTAGGGTTGATTTCCCAGACAAGGATTGAGCCTAATCCTAAACTAAAAAGCATCTTCAATGGAGATGTTTACATTGGAGGTGTGATTAAGTCCAGGACTAGGCTTAAGCCTTGTTTGTGAAACCGGCCCCTTGTAGATAGATAGATAGATAGATAGATAGACTTTATTTGTCATTGCTACAGTACAGGTACCAAACAACGAAATTTAGGAGGGGAGGCTCCCCTGGTGTTTAGGAAAGGAAAAAGAAACACATTTTAGAAAAAGCATAGATGCATAAAATCACAAGAAGGTAAGGAGCTGGTTTACATCAATAAAGGCTATGTACACAATCCACTGTACTATACTGCACAGATAGTCAACTAGGGTTGTCATATTGCACAAGAAAGTATTTTTTCACATTATTTTAAAGTGTCACAGTTTGCAGGCTTGAAAATGTACATGTTTGTGCCTCAGCACTAGCTGCCATACAATCCGTCCGGACTGTCCTGGGCCCAGAACTTAGGCCTTTTCTGTGTTCAGGGCCTTGACGGCCCTGTGGTAGAAGCTGTTCTTCAGTCTGTTTGTCTTAGCGGCCGGGATCCTGTACCTCCTGTTCGAGGGCACCTTGACAAAGTGTTCGTGCCCAGGGTGGGTCGGGTCCTTGGAGATCTTGGAGGCCCTCCTGAGGCAGCGTGTGTTGTACAGCTCCTCCAGAGAGGGGAGGGGGGCGCCGGTGATCTTCTGTGCTGTTCTCACGACTCTCTGTAGCTCGTTTCTCTCCGCTGTTGTGCAGCTGTGGAACCAGTTGGAGATGCCGAAGGTGAGGATGCTCTCCACTGCGCCGTGGTAGAAGGCCACCAGTATCTCCTTCTTGTTGTGTTGTTTCCTGAGGCATCTCAGGGTGTATAGCCGCTGTTGTGCCCTCTTGATGGTGCCTTTAGTGTTGTCCTTCCAGGCCAGGTCATCCCGCATGTTGTGTCCCAGGAATCGGAGGGTTGAGACTATCTCCACGCTCTCTCCGTCGATGAGCTGTAGTAACATTGTATACTGTATTTGTATCATTAATCGCAGAGCACACACGTCTTTCTCCTTGAATACTTCAGTGTTGTTTCAAGTCATCTTGAATACAGTAAGAACATGAGCGTACAGTGTGTTACAGTCATGAGGTGACCTTTGTGCTAGACCTTCCCTCCCACTTCCTGAGGAATAGAATAATTCATGATGCTCTGTTCTCATCCAACATCAATGAGGCCACAAAAAAAGTGATATGACACATTGCAAAGCTTCCTACTGTGTGTGTGTGTGTGTGTGTGTGTGTGTGTATGTGTGTGTGTGTGTGTGTGTGTGTGTGTGTGTGTGAGCGTATATTTGGGGAATAGAATTGAGGTTTCTCACAGCTTTGGGCTCTTGGCCGAGGCTGTCCCTGTGAAAACTAATCAGCTCTCTCCACTCACCCTGGGCCTCCTGAGGACACACACATGTGTGTATGTGTGTGTACGGGCGCGCGTGCGTGCGTGTGTGTGTGTTTACACCTGAGGCATTGTGTGTACCGTTGATTAAAAAAAAGAAAGCAACCGAGGAGCTGAAAAAAAGCAAATGATGTATGTAATGTATTGTAACATGTGATGTATGTTGTCACCATGAACCCAAACTGTAAGTGTGTCGGAGCCACACAAGGATTGTTAAGTGTTTCAATCAGCCTGAGAATACCTCAGGGCACACAGTATAGTACAGTATAGTACAGTCTCTCCTGTCCGTTGTTGCTGCTTTGAGCTGGGTGGTGTTACAGAACCCCACAAGAGCCACATTGCCACGTTGTACAACTGTAAATGCACAGTGACTGTTTTATGCGGCGTCTACTCTACTGTGTGACCCATTTGAGATTATTGCATTAATTAACTATCCAAATGAAAAGCTGAGCAGTTAAGAGTTTCAAACTGACATTACTGGAGCAAAATGAACACAACACACTCGGCCTGGGTGGGGGGGAGGAGGGGAGGGGGGGGGGGGGGAGGAAGGAGAGTAATTAGCTCATCTTGTCAAGCTTGTGATTATACACTGATTTGGGTGCGTGCTCCATGGGTGTGTCGAGTTAGATTGGCTCTGGTACTGTTTAGCAGTTACATGACATCAGTGCTCTGGGTCACATAACTGCGCTGCAGTGTTTAGGCGGCGGTAGCTGCAACACACACCGACCCAATGGACCTAGCGCTAAGCCACGGCCCCTTTGAAAACTTGGACAAACAAACAACGCTTCACTGACAGTGACTGACTGACCGACCGTGACTGAATGACATTCAATGACTTACAATGGCGGGAGTTGGCAAATTTCTGATTTACCACAGCAAGTAATAGACATGTTTTTTTTTTTAAAGATGACAAGAATATTTAGTCTAGAAGCTTTTCACCATCAGATATTAGCGAGTTGTTTGTCCGAGTTTTCTGCCTGTCGTGACTTTTACTGTGATATGATTGGACAATTTCTATTTTGGGGCGTGGCTTAGCGATAGGTCAATTGTTCTCGGGAACATGACGTCACGGTTGCTATGTCCGCCCACTGCTGCTATATTCTTTGGTACATAATTTTGTTATTTATTTGTTATTTTCGTTATTTGGTATATCATTTTGTTATCGTTTCCGTTAGCTATCTCGAAGCATGACGTACAGAAAATATAAACAGTTGGAGGCGCTATAATGTAAACGGTTGGGAGAGCAAAGAACATGGCGGCCATATCCCACAATGCAGCGTCATGACGTTGATTCCCAAGCTTAATAGCATCCCATGCTCTGGCATGAGCCCAGAAATAATGAAATTCAGGTGGCGATTTTTAAAATTGGTCGTAGTTGATGTTCTGATGAATAACCCCTTTATAAAGTTTCCTGAAGTGAATAATATGACATCACCTCACACTTAATTTAAATAAAATGTCCCTTAACACTAGAACACACACGGCTGTAGCCGTGCCTTTTTACCTACTATAAGAGCCGCCTTTTTACCTACTATAAGAGTCACCCCTTCTTTACAATGCTAAGCTGCTATTTACTCACAACGACCACTAGTTGGCTGCTTGTAAATTAGCCTGCCTCCTATACAACTGCAAGGTATACTAGCTTATCCTGATTTTGAAAATGTAAGGATACTGGGTGGTAGAACACACATACCTAATGATGGGTAATGGCTGAAAGTTAAGCTATGTATTCATCTAGTTGTAGTTTTGTTATATTTCACTAAACACTAAAGAGTGTATTTTGTATAATGTGTAAGTGGTTCCACATGTTAACTCTCCCTAGCAAGTTGACAAGCTTTATTTATGTCGTTGAACTGTGATTGGACTTCTCCCGAACTGTGGTTGGGGCCTCTATCATCTGTTGTTAGAAAGGGCCCTAAGACAGACCATGACTTTACTAGAGAGTTACAACCACTCTAAAGGTGATCTTTGACCTGATGTGTCTCAGTGTCCAGCATCTGTGTGTTACCTAACAGACTTGAACCATTAGGTAACCACTGCTTAATATTCATATAGGAATGCTTATGTAATTGAGCGTGTACAAATCCTATAGGCTGAATAACAGTTCTTTGTCTCTGAACACTATAAAAACTCATGTATGTGAACCAATACTTTGAAGACTGTATCTTGTACCTCTTCCCGACCGGTCGTATTCATTAAACTGAGAAAGGTTTTTCTGAGTCTGTCGTTTGTAATCTGTATCTTCAAGACCATCACTTTTGATAAAATCCCTACACTAGGAAAGGTCATGAAAGGAGGGTCCTGAAATTAGATTGAGTGCAAAGATATAAAACATGTTTTACTCACAAATGACCCCACCATGGCTGTTCTAGTGTTGATTGTTCAAGACGTGGCCAGATGTACTAGGTAAGGTAGCTTGCTAGTGATCCATTTAGATGTTACTTGCTAGATTCTCTAAATGACCTAGCTACTGTAGCTAACGTCAACATCTTCAGCTATCGTACAGCTAACAACCAGCAAGAGAGGGGCGAGTCAACAACCTGTTTAAAGTCAGACTTGTCAGGATATAAGCTTATAAAACTATGGTTTACATTGCACAGATACTCTAAGAAAAAAGGTTACTCTTCAGAACCCCTTTAAAAGTGCCACCTAAAATTGATTTAGCACTATTCTATTTACTTTTTATATGGCTTATATTGTATATACCCTAACCCATTTTATATGGCTATATGTTTTTTGGGGGGCGGGTGAAGAAGCCCTGCACAGATACCGTATTTAGCCTATAATATATGGCATTATAGTATTATGACTTATAGATT
>NC_137682.1:20054782-20059782 GCF_963989245.1 Nansenia antarctica
CATGGCCTGGTTGTCATGTCAACTTTAAGGCTCATTAGACTTGTTTTATTCAGGCCACAGTGAATCCACAATAATAATAATAATAATAATAGCCTAATAATAATAATAATAACTTTTATTTGTATAGCACTTTTCCTGCAAATGTTGCAGCTCAAAGTGCTTCAATCATTATCTAATCATAATATAATTATTTAGTCATTTAAAGGCAATATTAAAAAGAGTTTTTAGTCTTGACTTGAAAATATCTGCTGAGGTTGCATCCCTAATGTAAACTGGCTGCATTCCACAATTTGGGTGCATAAAATGAGAATGCAGCCTCACCAAATCTCCTCTTTTGCTACACAGAGAAAGCCAGCGTCAGAAGACCTGAGAGCTCTATTGGGCTGATATGCTAGCAAAAGGTCTTTTAAAATGTCAACTTTCACAAGACAACTTCAATATTTCTTTTGAATGTGGTTTGCATGGTGGAGCAAAAGATCCACGATGTATCCACGTATATTCAATATATAAGCTCTTTGAAAAACACAAACTGTGATATTCGAATGACTCGAAAAAATCCTGACTAAACACAACCAGTTCATTACGTTCCGTGTGGTATTGATCTAGTTGAATGATTCCACTGTTACACTACCAACTGTCAACAGAGGGAGGTCTCCAGGCGTCACTCTGGGAGCCCTGGTGAGTAATGATGGCCCGGGGCTTCTAGTGTTAACCCTCTATGTGCCGAGCTGGACCAACACACACAGTACTAGCTGGTAGAGGGAGAAATAGATGTGTGTTTGATACCATTCCTTATCCGTTCCATCAATTACAATAAGCCTGTTCACTCCAGCAGCCCACAACTGCTACTGTCCTCTCTCAACCTCCCTTTCTAAACATAGGAGGACCCAACGCACGCACGCAACGCACGCACTCACACACAATCACACACACAATCACATACCCTCTAACGCAGAGGTACAGAGGAGGAGTACAGACACACACTCGACGCAGTTGAAAAAAGCAGTTAATCACGTTCTGCAGGGGCCTTCATGCTGTGCTGGGAGGAAGAGGAAGAGTATCAAGGGAGAGTCTCTCTCGCTGCTGTGTCTTCTCCGTCTCCGTGGGGAATAATTAAATAGCGACACAAGAGCGGTGTTTCTTCTCCTTTTATGACTCATTAAAAGAGCTGCATACATAACCCTTCTCTTTGTTGTGTGTTGTGTCTGTTTTTGTGAGAAGCTTGTTTTGTTTTCCAAAGCGGTTTTCCCCAGAGAGACGGGGTCTAAACCACACGGTCACACAGAGCCTGTTCTCTCTGGGAGGTCTTTGTTCTCTCTACGTTGACTTTTGGGCTTGTGTGTTTGGCATTGTTGCTCAACTTTTGAGTGGATTTTTTTTGCTCAACTTTTGCTCAACTCTTGAACATAGCCCCCCCCCACATACACCACTGAAAATACTAACCATATTATGGCGCGGTGTACGTAGGCTGCACAAGATGATATTCCTTATTCTTCTCAAAGTCGTAGATAAATAGTTGCCACCCTTGCTGTGTGTGGAGAGAGTTGAGTGGAGATGGATGACGGTGTAATAATAGTGAAGCGTGCATACAGGGTTGTCAGCTACCGGTTGAGTTTTGATGAATTTGTGTGTGTGTGTGTGTGTGTGTGTGTGTGTGTGTGTGTGTGTGTGTATGTATGTGTGTGTGTGTGTGTGCGCGCAATTTTGACAATGTGTCAGTGAGACCCGGAGCATCGGAGCATCTTATTTTAGATCTGTGAATGGAATATGTGTGTGAGCGTGACAGTGTGTGTCTCATTATCTTTTTGTGAATGATGAATGATTCCATGATTGTGATTGGGTGTGTGTGTGTGTGGGTGTTTGTGTGTGTGTGGGTGTGTGTGAGTGTTGTGTGTGTGTGTGTGTGTGTGTGTGTGTCTTCATCACTTCATGCGTGTGTGAGAGTATGACAACAGTGCTGCAGTGATTTATGACGTGTCATCTCCCCTTGGTGCTGCCTATCCCTCTCTGGGATCTCACTATCTCCCCTCAATACACACACACACACACACACACACACACACACTCACACACACACGCACACACGCACGCACGCATGTACGCCCGCCTGCACTCACCCACCCACCCACACACACCCACCCACCCACCCACCCACCCACCCACCCACACACACACACACACACACACACACCCACCCACCCACCCACCCACCCACCCACACACACACCCACACACACCCACACCCACACACACACACACACACACACACACACACACACACACACACACACACACACACAGACAGACACACACACACACACACACACACACACACACACACACACACACACACTCATCCACCCACCCACCCACACACACACACACACACACACACACACACGTGGATAAACACAGAACTATACGGGGTGTGTAAGTCCCAGTGACACACCTGTCCTCAGGTTTTTGTTGCCTCATTAAATGTAGTTATTGAGGTGCCTGATTGGATAAAGAGTGGAGTGCCCTGCTCTCCTTGGCCTGAGCGCAGCATGCTGATTGTGAGGTCACCATGCTGGAACATCCCTTGTCTGGCCTGGCCTAGTCAGTGTGGTGGTCACCCTTGAGAATAGACTCCAGCGCTTTTGAATGATGTGCAATGATTGAAGTGAAATGAAAAAGATGGACTCAAATAATGTGTTCTACGTACTTAGGTTTTGTAATCAGGATCATTACAGGATTTCGTCCACCACCATGGTGGTTTGAAAGCCATGACGTTTTTCGGTTATTTATGTTTGAAAGTCTGAACATTCTGTTCTGCCCCCCCCGCTCCCCTCTCTATCTCTCTCGTTGTACCCGTACAATGACAATAAAGATCATTCATTCATTCACTCTCTCTCTCTCTCTCTCTCTCTCTCTCTCTCTCTCTCTCTCTCCCTCTCTCTCTCTCTCGCTCTCTCACACACACACACACACACACACACACACACATATACACACACACACACACACACACACACACACACACACACACACACACACCATACTTCTCATTACCATACATTGTATGTGAATATGAGATGGGCTGTCATCCTAACAGTTTGTCTTGCCACCCACACGCCACTGGTTCCAATCTTGCTGTGGACGATATTTGCCCATTATTTTTGCTGATGCTGATGCCTTCTCCTGACCACATGCCCTTGCCTTAACCTCTCAAAACTAATGCCTAATACTACCTAACTGACACATCATTCAAAGTTAATAATAATAATAATAATAATAATAACTTTATTTGTATAGCACTTTTCCTGCGTTTTTGCAGCTCAAAGTGATTTAATCATTATCTAATCTTAATTTAATAATTTAATAATTTAGTAATTTAAAGGCAATATTAAAAGGATGGGTTTTTATCATCTTAATTTAATTATTTAGTAATTTAAAGGCAATATTAAAAAGATGGGTTTTTAGTCTTGACTTGAACATATTTGCTGAGGTTGCATCCCTAATGTAAATTGGCAGTGCATTCCACAATTTGGGTGCATAAAATGAGAATGCAGCCTCACCAAATCTCTTCTTTTGTACATGTGGTACACACATAAACAAGCAGAAGGATCTTGAAATCTATTCTGAACTTTTTGTTGTTGTTTCTAAAATAGGAGTTGAGTAGGAGATAGGAGGAGAGTTGAATAGGAGAGTAATGACTTCACGTACCCTCACATAGCATTTCTTTCACTTTATGTGCGTGACCCAGGACACATCATTGGGAATGCGTACTATCGTGTACAGGTGCATCTAAAAAAAAAGTATATTGTGGAAAAGTTATATTATATTTTACGTAATTCAATTCAAAAAGTGAAAGTTTAATATATTCTTGATTCATTACACAAAAAGTAAAATATTTCAAGCCTTCTTTGTTTTAATGTCGATGATTATGGCTTACAGCTCAAAAACGACTATTATATAGTATTATTATGATTACTATTATTATTACTATTATTACTATTACTAATATTTCAGTATTACAGAAACTTCCTAAATTGCATATCCTATCTTAACTGTTTGGTAAGCATGGTAATTAGGATTAGGACCAAAAAGCCATTACAGATCACTGTTCCTAAATCAATGTTCCTATCCTAACTTGAGATAGGAAAAGTGTATTACACAAGCTTCCTAACTTCACAAAATCTTAAATAAAGTCACCTAACTTTAGGACAACCGTTAGTTGGATTTAATATTTAGGTTGAGATAAGATAGGATGAAGTAAATAAGATAGGATTCCTAAAGTTAGCTTCTGTAATACCAAATTGAGATAAATCCTATCTTAACTTAGGACTTAAGTTTCTGTAATACGGCCCCAGGAAAAAAAAGGATTTATAATACAAAAATGTCGACCTTCTGAAAAGTATGTTCATTTATGCACTCGATACTTGATGTGGTGTGGCATGGAGGCAATCAGAATTCAGAATTGCCATGACAATGAAATGGAATTGATGCAAACTGTTTCAAATCAAAACTGGCCTAGAATAATTCTAAAACACAAAATCAGTTGGATTGTTTGATTGTGATGCCACAATGTTACAACACCAGCCATCAGGCTACCTCTCTCATTCCACATCTACAAGGAGCCTAAGCAGGGTTGCCAGATAGGATTGACAATTTCCAGCCTAACCACAGTCTATCAACCACTAAATCCAGCAAAAACAGCCCAAAACCTATATTGTCAGAAAACCGCTAATTACTATTGGGCAGGTGCCCATCTCCTGCCCCCTAAACTGTATGTCTGTTACAATAATGTTTGTAAAATAAAATAAAAACCTGCCCCATCTGGCAACCCTGAGCCCAAGGTGACCACAGCAAGGACACACACTCACCATGTGATTCTCTCTTTCTCTTTTTATCCCCCCAGAGGTCCCTCAGGGACGTGTGTGTGTGTGTGTGTGTGTTCACGCGTTTGTGTGTGTGTGCGTGTGTGTGTTCACGCGTTTGTATGTGTGTGTGCGTGCATG
>NC_137682.1:20069782-20092282 GCF_963989245.1 Nansenia antarctica
CTCTCTTCACCCCCCCCCCCCCCCCCACCCCCCCTCACCGTTCCTTCTCCTGTGCGTAGCGGCGTAATGACACACAGCGTGCTTCACTGCTGCCCTCCACGGACATGCTCCATCAGTCACAGGAGTGGGAGACCTCTGGAGGGTGGGGGGGGGGCGGTCCTTATATACCGACGACAGTACAGAGACTGGCCTTATTTACTGAAATGCCACTTAGTTCAGCGGGCTCGAACACAAACGGGTGGCTGTCACGCTTCTGAGGAGATGGATGGGGGGCGGGGGGGGGGGCAGCCTTAGTACACATGCTTGATGGTGTGGAGCAGAACTACTGTAAAATGGGGGGGTGGCGGGGGGTGGGGGGGTGGATGGAGGGATTATTTCTTCCTCCTTAAGAAAAGAGAAACTCCTTCTCCACTCTCCGTGTATCCCTCTATCGTTCCCTGCTTCTTCTCTCTCTCCACTCTTCTCTATCTCTCTCTCACACACTCACACACTCACACACTCACACATACCACACACCAGAAGCCCTACTGTATTATTAGAGTATTCTCTCTCTATCTAGGCTGAGAGGATCCTGCTGCCTGTGGTTGCTGAGTACAGCAACTCTCTTCGCCACACTGAGATCTTAGTGGGGAGGAGATTTCTCGGTTCATCTCACGGTTAACATGGCATCAGCACCACCCACTCCACCTGCACGATTCATCCTGAGAGGAGGAGGGGGAGGGGGGGGGGGGTGGAGACCACAGCTGTGTGGAGGTTATGGAGAGAAATGTAGAGGATGGGTGGAAGGAGAGAGAGAGAGAGTGAGAAAGAGACACAGAGGAGGGAGAGAGAGAGAGAGACAGAGGGAGAGAGAGAGAGAGAGAGAGAGAGAGAGAGAGAGAGAGAGAGAGAGAGAGAGGGAGAGAGAGGGAGAGGGAGAGAGAGAGAGAAAAAGAATGGAGGGAGAGAGGGAGAGCCTTCTCCCAGCTGTGGGAGTCATCCAGAAGTCATCCAGCTTGTGGGAGATAGCATAACATATGATGATTGACTCACTTAGACATCACATATGAAGTAAATCACCCTAGAGATGGAGGCAATTACCTCATGGGCTGATTCACCTCTGCCTCAACTTGCTGACGGGGATGTTTCCCTGGTTCCTGTAACTACATTTGATATACTATTATTTACCTTGACGTTAGCTTAGCGTGCTAGCCTGTTAGCCCAGCATTTGGTGGAGCGATGCGTTTACCTTGACGTTAGCTTAGCGTGCTAGCCGTGTTAGCCCAATTTTGGTGGGAGGATGCATTTACCTGGACGTTAGCTTAGCGTGCTAGCCGTGTTAGCCCGGCTTTTGGTGGGAGGATGCATTGACCTTCACATTAGCTTAGCGCACTGTTAGCCTGTTAGCCGGGTTCTATTAAATGAGCTAATGTCCCAGGAGAGGAATCATCCAACAAGCAGCTGCCATCCCTTCCCCAGCTGGGACCCAGCCTCACGACCTCCTCCTCAATCAACAGCACGGAGACAGCCCCCTGATAGCTGGGCGCCGATAACCCCCCCCCCACACACACAACCCCCCCCCCCCCCACACACACACACACAGCTCGATTTACAGCTGTCGCGTGTCGCTATCTGCTGATTCACTGCAGAGAAAAATAGGTGAGGCCGAGATTGTCTAGTCTGCTCTGCTCCAGCATAGGAAGTGATCGTAGAAAACAAACAGGAAGTCAACAACCTAAAAACGTTCACCTCCTGATCCATTGAGACCCGATTACGTTCCGGGCCTTTGACAGCAGATTTGGGATCAACTTACCACCATCCCGCCTTAACCGTGATCAGCTAAAATCATACAACTGATTCTGGTCTAATCTGAAGAAGAAGGAGAAAAGAACTGGAAGTGTGTTGTTGTTGTTGTTGTTGTTGTTGTTGTTGTTGTTGTTGCGTTGTTGTTGTCAGAGCTCAGGGACAAAGAGATTCAGCTCACATGATCCCACCCTCGTCCACCTGTCTGTCCCCTGTCTGTCCCCTGTCTGTCCGCTGCTCTGTGCCCCTTTTTTTGGAGGGAAACAGCCCCCTTGCCTTTCCATAAGGGTGTGCATGGCCCCCAGTACAGAGAGATTAAAAACCGCCAGTATTGATTATGTAGATGAGTCACTGCACTGTATTTACCAATGAGCACAAGAGCGTTAACAGTGCACTAAGGGGAACAGCAGAATGCTAATTGAGTACGCATATTTAAAACAGGAGTTTAATGACAACGTGTTTACGGCTGCTTGGCGCATTGGGCAGAGAAAAAGCTTCTGTTAGTGATAAACCCCTGCAGCTAGTAATTGTTTAGTAATTCTTCCTCTCTCTCTCTCTCTCTCTCTCTCTCTCTCTCTCTCTCTCTCTCTCTCTCTCTCGCTGTCTCTCTCTATCTATCTCTGTCTCTCTCTCTGTCTCTCTCTCTCTCTCTCCCTCTCTATCTCTCTCTCTCTCTCTCTCTGTCTCTCTTTTTCTCTCTCAATTACATTTTCGATTTTAAATGGCTTTATTGGCATGGGAAACATACGTTTCCATTGCCACAGCAAGTGTGAAGATAAAAACAAAAGAATGTAATTACATACAATTTAAGATAATAAAGAAATGATTAAACGTATTTACAGTCTTATGGCGGTTGTATTCCATTGGACGTCCTTTTAGTGTGAAGTATGTCGTAAGACAGTCTGTCTTTTCTTGGGAGCCAGGTCTGCCTGTGGCGGCCTCTCTCGATGCGAAGGCTGTGTGTTCAATGAGTCTGTACATCGTCAAAAATGTCCTCAGCATTGGATCTGTCACAGTACGCAAGTATTCTGCCACTGTGTATTCTCTGTTTAGGGCCAAAATAGCATTCCAATTTGTTCTGGTTTTTGGTTGATTCTTGCCAATGTGTCAGGTTTTTTCTTCTAATTTGGTTTAGTCTAATAGGGTCTCTGTCTATCTCTCCCTCTCCCTCTCTCTCTCTCTCTCTCTCTCTCTCTCTCTCTCTCTCTCTCTCTCTCTCTCTCTCTCTCTCTCTCATCCACACGCCCACGTGAAGCTTAGTCCCAGGTCTGCTTCCCTGTCACAACACACCAAAACAGGAAATCAAACGCAATATCTTGTCTGTCTCACACACACACACACACACACACACACACACACACACACACACAAAAGGTTCTTTGAAGTCAGAGGTTTGAGAGGATGCTCAGACGCTGTCTGTTAGTTCTGCCTGTGTGCACGTGAACCTACACGGAGGAGCTTGTTTTGTTTGTTTGTTGTTTGTTTGTTGTTTTGTTGTTAAGTCAGCATGTACATATCCCCCCACCTAGATAAAAGTATACCCCATTAAATACAACTTTAGTGCCGTAAAGGTGTCTCATTCCTGTAGGTGCAGTAATGCTGCATATCGGCCCAGGCCCAGTCTGACTGCAGAGGGCAAACGATAAACATTCTCATGCATTGGGAATGAGTTAGAGAATGAATTATCGACTAAATAGTAAAGTAAAAGCTAATGAAATGACTCTGGCCCCAGTTAAACGCCACACAGGAACCTGTTAAAGATACGTATTACCCCAGCCACGTTTTATTCATAGCTTCATATACATAAAGTACATACTGTACATACAGGCATGCACACCAACGCACGCACGCACGCATGCACACACACACACACACACACACACACACACACACACACACACACACACACACACACACAGTGCCTCATCGTAAGCATGTTTAATTCATGACAGCAGGTTGGGGAGAGTGCGGTCCCCTTGGCAGTGTCTGACCCCAGACGTACGTGAGTGTGTGTGTGTGTGTGTGTGTGTGTGTGTGTGTGTGTGTGTCTGTCTGTGTGTGGAGGATGGGCGAGGTCATTGACTGCTCACTACAGTTGTGGTTCCTAGTGAGTGTGTGACAGAGTGAGTGTGTGACAGAGTGAGTGTGTGACAGAGTGTGTGTGTGACAGAGTGAGTGTGTGACAGAGTGAGTGTGTGACAGAGTGAGTGTGTGACAGAGTGAGTGTGTGACAGAGTGAGTGTGTGACAGAGTGAGTGTGTGACAGAGTGAGTGTGTGACAGAGTGAGTGTGTGACAGAGTGAGTGTGTGACAGAGTGAGTGTGTGACAGAGTGAGTGTGTGACAGAGTGTGTGTGTGACAGAGTGAGTGTGTGACAGAGTGAGTGTGTGACAGAGTGTGTGTGTGACAGAGTGAGTGTGTGACAGAGTGAGTGTGTGACAGAGTGAGTGTGTGACAGAGTGAGTGTGTGACAGAGTGAGTGTGTGACAGAGTGTGTGTGTGACAGAGTGTGTGTGTGACAGAGTGAGTGTGTGACAGAGTGAGTGTGTGACAGAGTGTGTGTGTGACAGAGTGAGTGTGTGACAGAGTGAGTGTGTGACAGAGTGAGTGTGTGACAGAGTGTGTGTGTGTGACAGAGTGTGTGTGTGACAGAGTGTGTGTGTGTGTGACAGAGGTTATTTAAAGATATGGGGGGTATTCCATGAAACTCGATTACAGGTAATTCAGGCTTGTTTTCATAATTCGCGATAATTTCAGATCGAGTTCCGTTCCCTGAATGTGGCTGACATAATTCGCTGTTGCGTTGCTATGCAACCAATCCTTAAGAACAAACCTAGTAGTTACAAGGTTTACGGTGTGGTGGTGTAGCGGTGGTGTAGCGGTCTAAGCACTGGCCACTAGTGCATGCTGCCCACCGGGGACTGGGTTCGAATCCCAGCTCGCCAGATCCGGATATGGCCGGGGCACACACGGGGAGCGGCATATTGGGCGGCCGCTCCCGAGGGCGGTATAGGAGTATTTCCGGACAAGGATCCGTCGCGCAACAGTCTCACAGGCGGAAACAAAATCCCTAACGACAGTTCCTCAGGTGTCTTTTTGGAAATATTAGGTCCCACCTTTTACGAGATAGATAGATATATCGATATTTTTTTATTTTTATAGATAGTTGGATAGTGTGCTAGGTAGATAGCTAGATAGATAAAAAGTCCAGTTACAATGCTAGAAGAACATCATTTACTAGTCAGAAAAGCTTAACACCGTTGTAGTTAAATTAGCCTACACCATCATTTTAAACATACATTTTTAGATTAGATTCAACTTTATTGTTATTGCAGAGTACAAGCATCAGACAACGAAAGGCAGTAAAAAGTGTATGTCAGAAGCGGGATTTGTACCGTCTTAAAAGAACACTATGATGATGGCAGCGGCTAATACCACTGTTCTGTCCTGCTGCTAATATCACCGATATGATATCAGTAGTGAATGGTCATAAAAAAAAAAGGACCAAAAAACAATAAGTAGGGGCTAGTATTACGTACGCATTTAATCTGTCAGCAATTTCTTGCCGAACCATTTCCCTCGCCTTGTTAATTGCAGAGCACTGCCCTGTCATTTTCCAGTCATAGTATCTTCTTTTCGACACTCGGCTATTCTGGGCTGCTTATTACTCTGTGCGCGCGCCCAAATGGAGAATTTCCAAACCGGACTTGCGTGAACATTGATGACACAAGGCTGATTGTAATTCGAGGAATCACTTGAGGCTTGAATCCCAATCGAGAGTTGCTCGAACCAGGCTTTTGTTTTTAAACATGAATGTACTTATCAACGTACGTGGAATACCCCCCTGGTCTGTGAGAACATTCAGATCATGTTCACCTGAGGTGAGTGTAGGGAGAGAGACGGTCAGAGAGAGTTCCACATCACAGGCAGCCTTTTTTCTTTTTTAAGCTAGTTTTTTCTGAGTGGAGCAGTCCCACTCATATCTTTAATTTTATTGGACAGATATAGTGAAGACAGACAGGAAAGTAAGAAGAAGAAGGGAGAGAGGGCATGTCAGCAGGGCATGGGCCGGATTCAAACCTTCGAACATGGGCATACGTGTGCAGTGTAGACCGCGGTGCTAGACCACTGGACCACCCTAGGCCACATCACACGCTTTGATCAGGCTTTTTTTTTTTTACTGTTGATGGGGACAGGTGTGGGAAAGGGCTAAGCTTCATGATGTTGTGTGTGTGTGTGTGTGTGTGTGTGTGTGTGTGTGTGTGTGTGTGTGTGTGTGTGTGTGTGTGTGTGCTGTGAGTGTTTGAGTTTGTGTCCGTGTGTCTGTGTGTCCGTGTGTGTGTGTGTGTGTGTGTGTGTGTGTGTGTGTGTGTGTGTGTGTGTGTTTGAGTTTGTGTCCATACGCGTGTGTGTGTGTGTGTGTGTGTGTGTGTGTGTGTGTGTGTGTGTGTGCGTGCGTGTGTCGGTGGATACTGTACGTGTCTGTGGAGGAGACGTGCACCAAGGAATACAACCTTTGGTAAACAAGGTAGTAAATCCCGGCGCTCCTGATGAAATATCTGTGCTCTGGTCTTTTCCTTGCTGTTATCCAGACACAATTGATGGTCCCCAGATGCTGTGAGTTAGCAGAGGGATGTGTTACAGTCAATGTGGGTCTCTCACATGCTCTCTGTAGCCCCAGGGCCCTACCAACCACACTAGACTTAGGATTCAAATGTATATCAGTCACACTCCAATTGGATCCATGACATTTGTATGTGTGACGTTTGAAAAACCTTTGTTGCATGCATTGATTCCACATGATGTTGGAAACATTCCTTTGAGATTCTGGTCCATGATGACATGATTGCATCACGCAATTCATGCAGCCTGATTCTCATTCGAGGAATCACTTGAGGCTTGAATCCCAATCAGGAGTTGCCTGAACGAGGCTTTCCTTTTAATCGTGAATATACTAATCCAACGTACGTGGAATACCCCCCTGGTCTAGCCTAGCATGCTAACCTTCACAACAAGGCACCTGGTCTAGCCTAGCATGCTAACCTGTAACTTACGTTTTTTTGCATATATATAGGCGCTGTCTGTTGTGCTGACATACAGTTTAGTTCCGATTGAATAAAGCAAATGTCTTCAATCCGCAGAACTTAAATCATTCAATGGCCAGGGTCTCATCTCACCCACAAGACCCCAGTTCACCTCAGAGTCTCAGGCTGCTGTAGCTGCATTCATATTTCCGTACAACAGGCTGGAGAGTATTACCAAGTCTTAACTTCCAGTGGAACGGCAGAGCATGAATGTGAATGAAGCAGAAACCCTGGGTATGTGATGAAATATGCAGAGGTGGATTGGAGGGTGTGTGTGTGTGTGTGTCAACTCAAGGCATGGGGATCTGGCTGTCACACACACACACACACACACACACACATACACATACACACACACACAACAAATAAATTGTGTGTGTGATAGCCAGTCTTGTCCATGCTTGAGTGTCTGTGTCTGTGTGTGTGTGCGTCTGTGTGTGTGTGTGTGTGTTTGTGTGTGTGTTTGTGAGTGTGTGTGTGTGTGTGTGTGTGTGTGTGTGTGTGTGACGGCCGTGTGACAGCTGCCCACCTCTCCTGAATTATTCACCACATCAGCAGCACCAGACCTCCATCTGCATGGATAAAAGAGGAACCTCCCCGCCTAGGAGGAAGACATTATAGAGACCCTCACACACACTCACACACACACACACACACACACACACACACACACACACACACACACACACACACACACACACACACTCAAATACACAAACACACACACACACACACTCAAGCATGGACAAGACTGACTAACACACACACACACACACACACACACACACACACACACACACACACACACACACACACACTCAAGCATGGACAAGACTATCACTCACACACGATTTATTTGTTTTGTGTGTGTGTGTGTGTGTGCGTGTGTGTCTGTCTATGTTTGTGTGATAGCTAGTCTTGTCCATGCTTGAGTGTGTGTGTGTGTGTGTGTGTGTGTGTGTGTGTGTGTGTGTGTGTGACAGCCAGCCTCGTCCAGCTATAAGTACGGATTGCGTTCCCCTACTCTGAGGTCATTAGTGGTGGTGTGGTGGTGATGAGCGCGGGGGGACAGTCGTTTGGGGACGTTTATTATGTCTAGTTAAAGCAGGAAGTGAGTTAATGCAAGGGGACGGCAGGCGTGACCGGCCTCCCTCCCTGTCCTTGGGTGTGTGTGTGTGTGTGTGCGTGTGTGTGTGTGTGTGTGTGTGTGTATGTGTGTGTGTGTGTGCGTGTGTGTGTGTGGGTGTGTGTGTGTGTTACCCAGCTCATTTACTGTAATGGCTTATCAGTGCTACTGTATCATCCAACTGGGCAGCTCATCCAAAGTCATTAAGCCTCCGTGCTCGTGATTTGCAATCTCACACGAGCACACACTTTATGATACCCCGGGCCCTATTCAATCAAACACGGTATGTGGGCGTCGCAGATACTGTTAGGTTCAAAAAGAGTGACCCTTTTTGTCCTGGTCTCAGAAAATAGCACGTTTGAAATGGTGTTGCTCTTTGGTATGTTCTTTGTTTTTTTTCATTTTGGTATATAAGTTATCAAACTTTCTTATGAATTCTATCACGGCTCTGCGTCGGTCCTGGAGTTGAGATTCAGTGTTCATGACTCCTGCCCTTCTCATGCCCTTCTACTCACATGGATGTGTTTATTTATCCACCGCTTTGGTTGATCTTTTGATGTGGTGTGTGTGTGTGTGTGTGTGTGTGTGTGTGTTGTGTCGTTTTTGTGTGTGTGCGTGCGTGTGTGCGTGCGTGTGTGTGTGTGTGTTATTAATATACCATGGCTAATGATGCAATCAGTGAAGCAGCAGAGGATCTGCTGGAGGAAGAGTATTAATAACTGAGGGATACAGTAGATTAGATTCCTGCAGGCAGCACACACTGTCTCTGTGGGCTGGTCTATACGCTGGCTTCAGCTCTCTGTGGGTTGGTCTATATGCTGGCTTCAGGATGTGGGCTGTTTGTTGTTTAAATAATCCCATTCTTTCAATGATAGATCTATCTTGTCTTGACAGGTGCATATGGATGAATGGGTAGAGGTTGTGTGTGTGTGTTTGTACAGGATCAATGAAAGCTGTGTGAGAGTTTCCCAGAGCACTGTCTGTAAATCCTGGTGGAGAAAGAGATGCTTGAGTCATTTATTTTGGGACCAAGACAAGAGCTAAACCCACCCCTTTCTCTCACCTGTCTATACGCCCTGAGGGCTCTGTGTGTTCCAACATACTGTAATACTGTGATACTGTACACCAGGGGGTGGCTGGGGGTGGTAGGAAGTAGAGGATGGGGCTCACTACGGGACATGTATCTGGGATCTACCTCTCCATCACTCTGAACGTGTTTTTCTTTGAGTTTGAGTTTGAGTTTTTATTAGGACCTCTTTTAGCCAATGGCTAATCTAATTAAAACATTGCAAAAATCTGTATTTCATTACTTCATACACTTTCAGTACATGTCAATAAACCTTCTGAAACATGGCATTAAAACACATTAATACACAATACATAACAATAGCAGAAAAGCAATACATTCACTTCACAAAGTGAGTTTTGATGTGTTTCTTGAAGTCTCTCCTAGGTAGGCCTCTGAGAGAGGCAGGTAGCCTATTCCATAAAGCTATTGCTCTGTAAGAGCAAGTTAAACATACTGTATGTATGTTTGTTTGAACTGTGCTGTATATCGTATGTTTGGAGAGACACACTCGTGGGCAGTTTACAGGCCTCGTACGATAAGCTGTATACAGTCATGTAGGTGTACTGAAATCCACAATTTGTGACTAAATCAAATCCATTAGCTCAGGAGTTTCTAGAATTTCCATTGGTTTAAACTGTGACTGACAGACCAACTTTAGCCCCGCCCATGGTGGTATGTGTGACAGATCCACACGCGTTCCATGTTGTATGTCATTGCGGCCCTGTTTAGTACATCATAAGATTAGATTACTTTAGATCAGATTCAACTTTATTGTCATTGACAGTACAGTTACTAAGACAACGAAGCGTAGTTTGGCATAACCAGATGCAAACAGTGTGGTATGACAGTATATAGTATTACAGTGAGTATAAGTAATTGAATATAAAAAGTCAATATAAAAAGTCAATATACATACAGTCAATATACATGCAATGAATATCAATATGGTATGTACAGTTAAGATGATGATAATGATCGCAAGCTTGGCAGATGTCGAAGTGTCCTTGGGCAAGACACTGAACCCCAAATTGCTCCCAATGAGCGGGCCGGCACCTTACATGGTAGCTTGTCGCCATTGGTGTGTGAATGTGTGTGTGAATGAGTGAATGAGAGGCCGTTGTAAAGCGCTTTGGAATAAGGCGCTATGTAAGTCAGTCTTTTTTATATGGTGGATGAACCATCATAATGATTCATTGTCTCTCATTCTTTAGGTTTCAATTCTGAAATAGTTCCACGGGATCAAACAGTAACCGAAAGGAAAATAATGGATACTAGAATGTCAAACCAAGACCTACATTGTGGTCTAAAGTCGATTCATACATGTGTTTGTGTGTGTCTTATCCTCATTACTGTATACGCTGATATCGAACCAACCTGTTATTGTTGGACCAAAGCCCTAGTTCGATTAAATGCTCATCATTAACACAATTTATTCAATGCCTGTGTGTGTGTGTGTGTGTGTGTGTGTGTGTGTGTGTGTGTGTGCGTGCACATGCGTGTACGCGTGCGTGTTTATGCTAAAGCCTCCCCAGTCGCTGACCTTCAGCTTCATCGCTGTTTAATGATCATCATCGTCATCATCGTCATCATCATCATGCTGGTCATTAAACAGGAGCGTGATCGGTCATTAGGGAGAACACTCCCCAGGGGAGATGAGAGGTAGCGTGGGGGAACCACTGGAATAATTCATTTGATTTGTTATTCGTCATAATTCATCAAGGTGGTGTGTCCGTTGGTAGGGGATTAGAGAGGAGCCCAGTTGTCTTACAGCTCACCCTCAGTGATCACCTGGTGTTGTTACCTTGGGAACAGGGGAGGCTGGGAGAAGTAGAAATCGGAGGACGAGCTCATTGTACGTACACACACAAACACACACTCACACACGTACTGTACACACCCACATGCACTCACCTGCATACATTTTAAATGCTTTATTTATGTCCACAAAAATGTACAATATCTAAAGGACATAAATACTATCAGTGCATTTTGACATTATGAAAACAGTCAGTTACAGTAGTGCTGAGCCAACAACCAGTTATGCCTACACATAGGATGTTAATCACACCAAATGATAACAGTGGATTGACAGATACAGTATCAATATTGTAAAACAGACAGTATCCAGCTCATGGGTACAAGAAGCACCGCCTTCTCCTTATTGAGCGTCTACCAATAATAGCAGATACTGAGCAATACTTTTATACACTTATACACTTTTAATACACACACACACACACACACACACACACACACACGCACACACGTTCGGGTTTGATTGATGTGAGAACACAAGCCGCGACAGGCGCTCCGATTGAAACGCCCGCCGTCACGTTAACGAGATCAGCGTAAAAGAGAGAGAGCGGCACTCTTTCTTTTTTCTTCTTTTTTTTTTTCTTTTTCCTCCACCGTCCCCCCAATTATTCTGCATCTCCTCTCCTCCGCCCTCCGCCTTCTCACATTCCACCTCTCATTCAGACGCTCGCTCACTCTCTCTCCCCCCTCCCCCTCCCCCTACCCTTCCCTCTCCCACTCCCCCCACCCCCCCTCCCTCCCTCTCTCTCTCTCTCTCTCTCTCTCTCTCTCTCTCTCTCTCTCCGGCACAGTGAGATGAAGCAGGAGCTGGCGGAGGAGGGCAGCAGATGCTCCATCCTCTCCAAGCAGCACCGCTTCAACGAGCACTGCTGCATCCGCTGCTGCACGCCCTTCACCTTCCTGCTCAACCCCAGGCGCCAGTGCCTGGACTGCCAGTACAACGTGTGCAAGACCTGCAGCACCTACGGCAAGAAGGAGAAAGCCTGGCTCTGCTCCGCGTGCCAAAAGAGCAGGTCAGTAGACAGTAGTTGTTGAGGAGGAGGAGGAGGGCACGAGGACCGTGGTACTCTGCCTGGCTGGCTGGCTGGGGAGGGGAGGTGGAGGGAGGCTGGGGAGGGGAGGGAGGGAGGCTGGGGAGGCTGGGAGAGAAAGGGATGGGGAAGGCTAACCGGTGGGAGAGAGGAGGGTGGGATGGATCAGGGAAAGAGGAGAGGGGTAAGTAGAGCCGGACAGAGAGAGAGAGAGAGAGAGAGAGAGAGAGAGAGAGAGAGAGAGAGAGAGAGAGAGAGAGAGAGAGAGAGAGAACACCGGCTGGGGGATAAAGAGGGATGGGTGAGAGAGGAGGGGAAAACACCGGTAGGGAGATCTGGGGAAATGAGGGATGGAGAGAGAGAGAGAGAGAGTCGGGGGAGAGTCGGGGGAGCGAAGAGGGAGGAGAGTGCATGGGAGAGAGGTACGATACTACTGTGACGGCTCCTACTGTACTGACTGACAGCGCTGGCTGGACACAGTTAGTTTCGGTGAGTGTGGAAAGAAAGGGGGGGGGGGGGGGGGGAAGAAAGAAAGGAAGAAGGAATATTTCAAAAGAGGGAACTGAGAGAGAGAGAGACAGAAAGGGAGAGAGAGAGACAGAAAGAGAGAGAGAGAGGGATTTGAAGGGGATGCCATGTGGGTGTTGTGGAAGGGTGTAAGAGTAGAGGGATTTAGCGGAGCTTTTAAGGATTGGCGGTGGGGGGGAGAGGGGGGAGAAGGGAGGAGGAGAGAGAGAGATGCTTTTTTTGGCTGCTGTGGCTGCCTCTGCAGCTGTTGCTAGTGTGTGTCCACGCCGTACGGAGGTGAGAGTCTCTCTCCCTGCTGTCACAGCCACAGGCTCTATCTACACTCACGGCAGCACGGGGCGAGGGTTTGAATTCAGTTCATAGTAAAGCCTCACGCCAGAGTGGCATAGCACAGGAAGAGGCTGTGGTGCTGTGTGAGGTTGTGTGAGGCTGTGTGAGGCTGTGTGAGGCTGTGTGAGGCTGTGTGAGGCTGTGTGAGGTTGTGTGAGGTGTGAGGCTGTGTGAGGCTGTGTGAGGCTGTGTGAGGTTGTGTGGTGTGAGTCTGTGTGGTGTGAGGTTGTGTGGTGTGAGGGTGTGTGAGGTTGTGTGTGTGTGTGTGGTGTGAGGTTGTGTGTGTGTGTGTGTGTGTGTGTGGTGTGAGGTTGTGTGGTGTGTGTGTGTGTGTGGTGTGAGGTGTGTGTGTGTGTGTGTGTGTGTGTGTGGTGTGAGGCTGTGTGGTGTGTGTGTGTGTGTGGTGTGAGGTGTGTGGTGTGTGTGTGTGTGGTGTGAGGTGTGTGGTGTGTGTGTGTGTGTGTGTGTGTGTGTGTGGTGTGTGTGTGTGTGGTGTGAGGTTGTGTGGTGTGTGTGTGTGTGGTGTGTGTGTGTGTGTGTGTGTGGTGTGAGGTTGTGTTGTGTGAGGCTGTGTGGTGTGTGTGTGTGTGGTGTGAGGTTGTGTGGTGTGTGTGTGTGTGTGTGTGTGTGCCGCAGCCTTTTGACGGTTCTTTAGATGTGCATGTGTGGAGGCGCCTGGGGGGGGGGGGGAGCGTGTCTATGTGGGTGTGGGTTTTTGTGTGTCGGGAATGTGTACGAGAGAGGCAGAAAGAGAAGGAGATAAAAAGTGAGAGAATGTGTGTGTGTGTGTGTGTGTGTGTGCAGGTGGTGGCGAGTGAGGATATTACTGATTATGACGAGGCGGGGAGAGGAGAGAACGTGACGTGACCTTCACTCTCCCTCGTTCTTTATTTGGTTCTGTCTCCCATTCGTTCTGTGTGTGATTGATTCTGCTGCATAGTATTGAGTTAGACCCCCCCAGCCCAAACTCAAGGTTTTTTTTACGAGTGGAGAGGAGAGGAGAGCTTGTTATTGATCTGGTCAGAGAATCTCCTCCTCTCTCTCTCTCTCTCTCTCTCTCTCTCTCTCTCTCTCTCTCTCTCTCTCTCTCTCTCTCTCTCTCTCTCTCTCCCTCCCTCTCTCTCCCTCTCTCTCTCCCTCTCTCTCTCTCCCTCCCTCCCTCTCTCTCTCTCCCTCTCTCTCTCTCTCTCCCTCTCTCTCTCCCTCCCTCTCTCTCTCTCTCTCTCCCTCTCTCTCTCTCTCTCTCTATCCCTCTCTCTCTCCCTCCCTCTCTCTCTCTCTCTCCCTCTCTCTCTCTCCCTCTCTCTCTCCCTCTCTCTCTCTCTCTCTCTCTCTCTCTCTCTCTCTCTCTCTCTGTGTACTACCCCAAGGCAGGGGTGCGCTAGCCTGCTAATGATGCTAATATATATATATAGAGAGAGACATCGATTCATCCTCCTCCACTTTGTAATATTCAAAAATATTCTCATAACATAACGCCTCAGCCCTTAGTCACTGGTGGAGACAGGATATGAACCAGGATATGATGCGTTCCTAAGCAGCACTTTTCATTACTGCTGTACTGGGCCTGCTAACCCTAATCACAACATCATGAGGTAGAAGATGTGATGGCGATTCTAATACACAGTCGCCAATTGTTGTGTGCTGTTCAGCTGTGTGCTAACTCTAACTAGGAAGTCATCACTCTGTGTCTGTGTGCGTGTGTGTGTGTGTGTATATGTGTGTCTGTGTTTGTGTGTGTGTGTGTGTGTGTATATGTTTGTGTGTGTGTGTGTATATGTGTGTCTGTGTTTGTGTGTGGGTGTGTGTGTGTGTGTGTGTATATCTGTGTCTGTGTTTGTGTCTGTGTGTGTGTCTGTGTCTGTGTTTGTGTATGTGTGTGCGTGTGCACGCGTGTTTGTGAGTGAGTGTGTGTGTCTGTGTGTGTGTGTGTGTGTGTGCGTTTTCCAAACATCCACATAAGCATACCACACATCCCTGTAGAACGAAGCACCGTGCCGCCCGTACGAATGTGTCCTCAGTGATAACAGAGCCAGGGTGACTGACTAATCGGTCGCCAGACCTCCATCGCGTGAAACAGACGGAGAGTGTTCTCCCAGTCGTCTTATCTAACGGGCGTGCGAGGAGGAGAGAGGAGAGAGCCGCACGGAGGAGCTTCACACGCACACAGGCTGTCCGTCACCAACACCTACGGCCGGCCGGTCGGTGAGCGTGGTCGCCGAGGGATACGATCAGCCCACTGGAGCAGCTTGACGCCGGTGAAACGCTAAACGCTAACAGCCTCGCTCAGACTTCTCAGACAGGGTGAAGTCAGGCAAAAGAAATGATGGAAATGTGAGCAGGATGTATTTAACACTAGAACAGCTGTGCCTTTTTACCTACTATAAGAGTCAAATGACCCCCTCTTGACAATGCTCAAGCTGCTATTTACACACGACGACCACTAGTTGGCCGCTTGCCGCTTGTAAATTAGCCTGCCTCCTACACAGAAAAACTGCAAAATAGCTTTATACTATCTTATCCTGATGTAATTTTGAAAATGGAAGGATACTGGGGTGGTAGAACGCACATATCTAGGAAAAGTCATGAAAGGAGGGTCCTGAAATTTGATCGAGTGCAAGTATAAACAATGTTTTTACTCACAGTTTACTCACAGCTTACTCACGGTTTACTCAGAGAGAGTATTAAGTGTCTTGCCTGTTACAAGTTTATCCATACACTCACCGAAGACTTTATTAGGAACACCTGTACACCGTCTCATTCATTCAGGTGGTGTAATGGTGTGGGGGATGTTTGTGTCTTGGCACACTTTGGACCTGTTAATACCAGTCAGTCATCGCTTGAATGCATTTACATTACATTTCACATTTTAGCAGACACCTTATTCCAAAGCGACTTACAATCGATACATTTGACGAAGCAAGTGAATCATCAATTCACCAGTCGTAGCAGGAAGAGTGATCTAGCTCAGGCCCCGGGCCATTGGCAGGCGTCGTGGTAGAATAATGATTTTAGTTTAGTTTAGTTTAGTTTTGTTTCATTTTTTAGACACAGTGTTTTTTAGACACTGGAGAAACAGTACAAGGGGGGCAGAAGAAGTCTTAGGAGACACAGTATGGGGGAATAACAGGTGTCTCAGGAGACGCAGTGCTGGGGGGTAGTAGATGTCTCAGGAGGAGCAGTTAAGGTGTCGCCTGAAGAGATGGGTCTTCAGTCTCTGGCGGAAGATGGGTAGTGACTCTGCAGTTCTGACAGCCGAATGCCACAGCCTATTTGAGTATTGTTGCTAACCATGTATATCCCTTCATGGCCACAATGATACGATCATACCCATCTTCTAATGGCTACTTCCAGCATGACAATGCACCATGTCACAAAGCAAAAGTCATCTCAAACTGATTTCATGAACATGACAGTTCAGTGTTCTTCAGTGGCCTCCCCAGTCACCAGATCTGAATCCAGTAGAACACCTTTGGGATGTGGTAGAACGGTTCAAAGTTCAAAGTTCAAAGTTTATTTTATTTGTCACGTGCATATCGTACAGGTACAATGTACAGTGAAATGTTACTGCCGGCTCCTAAGATGTGCTACAATTCAATTTCACAGCTTGGAAGTGCACCTGAAAAATCGGCAGGAATTGCGTCATGCAATCATGCAAGAATCTCAAAAGAATGTTTCCATCCTCTGTTGGAATCAATATCATGAAGAATTGGGGCTGTTTTGAGAGCAAAGGGAGGCCTTACGCAGTATTAGCATAGTGTTCCTAATAAAGTGTTCGGTGAGTGTACTTCCCTATGAGTTGTTGGCAGGCCTGACCATGTTGACTTGGGTGAGATACAGATACTGTAGAAACTGAATGGTTTGTTACAGTCACCAGGGAGGCTGTGTGGAGGTAGACATCGGAGGACGGGCTGATTGTCATTGGAGGGAGGAATCGTATCAAACGTGGTTCGACGGTAGAGGTGTGTGTGTGATGGGAGGGTTCTAGGTTTAGGTGTGTGTGTGTGTGATGAGAGGGTTCTAGGTTTAGGTGTGTGTGTGTGTGATGGGAGGGTTCTAGGTTTAGGAAGGCTGAGACACACACCTCTGTAGCGCCAGGGTTGTCACAGTACCCGCACACACACACACACACACACACACACACACACTCACACACACACACACACAAACACACGTACACACACATGTCTACACATACACACTCACACACTCACACACACACACACACACACACACACACACCTCCAGTCCACACATATACACACACATTCTCTGTCGTAGACACGCACACAAACACAAACTAACACAAACACACGTACACACCCATGTCTACACATACACACATACACACACACACACACACACACACCTCCACACATATACACACACACTCTCTGTCGTAGACACACACACATACACACACACACACACACACACTGTCCCCACTAGTCCTAGGTGAACGGGCACATTGAGTGTGACAGCCATGACAGTGTATGGTCCAGTCATATTAGCGGCCGGCCCGTCCCCACGAGAGGTGCTCACACCCCAACACCCCCGCTACAGCAGGCTGAGACACACACACACACACACACACACACACCCCAACACCCCCGCTACAGCAGTCTGAGACACACACACACACACACACACCCCAACACCGCCGTCACAGCAGGCTGAGACACACACACACCCCAACACACTCCCTACAGCAGGCTGAGACACACACACACCCCAACACCCCCGTCACAGCAGGCTGAGACACACACACACACACACGCTCTTCACACTGTCTGGACTCTCTAACTATCCCTCCCAGGAGTCACTTTGTTTCTCTCTATCTCTTTCTCTCTCACACACACGCACATACACTCTCTCTCTCTCTCTCTCTCTCTCTCTCTCTCTCTCTCTCTCTCAGATACTTTTACTATCTCTAGACCTTCTCACAGGCCAGAGGTCTCTCCAATTACCTTCAACATCATTAGATGATGTTTGGTTAATGTCATAACTGATGCTGTGGATGGATGGGTGGGTGGATGGGTGGGTGTGTGGATGGGTGGGTGTGTGGATGGGTGGGTGGGTGTGTGGATGGGTGTGTGTGTGGATGGATGGGTGTGTGGATGGGTGTGTGTGTGGATGGGTGTGTGTGTGGATGGGTGTGTGTGTGTGGATGGGTGGATGGATGGGTGTGTGTGTGGATGGGTGTGTGTGTGGATGGATGGGTGTGTGGATGGGTGTGTGTGTGTGGATGGGTGGGTGGATGGGTGGGTGTGTGGATGGGTGGGTGGGTGTGTGGATGGGTGTGTGTGTGGATGGGTGGGTGGATGGGTGTGTGTGTGTGTGTGGATGGGTGTGTGGATGGGTGTGTGTGTGGATGGGTGGGTGGAAGGGTGTGTGTGTGTGTGTGGATGGGTGTGTGGATGGGTGTGTGTGTGGAACGGTGGGTGGATGGGTGTGTGGATGGGTGTGTGTGTGGATGGATGGGTGTGTGGATGGATGGGTGTGTGGATGGGTGGGTGTGTGGATGGGTGGGTGTGTGGATGGGTGGGTGTGTGGGTGGATGGGTGTGTGGATGGGTGTGTGTGTGGATGGGTGGGTGTGTGGATGGGTGGGTGTGTGGATGGGTGGGTGTGTGGGTGGATGGGTGTGTGGATGGGTGTGTGTGTGGATGGGTGTGTGGATGGGTGGGTGGATGGGTGGGTGTGTGGATGGGTGTGTGTGTGTGGATGGGTGTGTGTGTGTGGATGGGTGTGTGGATGGGTGGGTGTGTGTGTGGGTGGGTGTGTGGATGGGTGTGTGTGTGGATGGGTGGGTGGATGGATGGATGGGTGGGATGTTTGAGAAATGCCTGTGTTATGTGTTCTGGAATATAATAATCACATAATCTCACACAACGGTCCCGGCACATTTATGTATGATGACGAGATTATGCCATCCACTATATGAGTGACCATATTATGGTACGTGAGCATGCAAACTAACATACAAGCACACACAGATGTACACATGCCTACACTCACATGTGCACCAAGACGCACACAGACACACATGCTGACATACACACACACACACAGCCCCCCCCCCCCCCCCCCCCCCCACACACACACACACCCCTCCACACACACACACACACACACACACACCCACACACACACCCCTCCACACACACACACACACACACACCCACACACACCCCCCTCCACACACACACACACACACACACACACACACACACACACACTGTACACATCCATCCACAGCATCAGTTATGACATTAACCAAACATCATCTAATGATGTTGAAGGTAATTGGAGAGAACAACCCCTGGCCTGTGAGAAGGTCTAATAGAAATGGACAACGGCTCGCTGGGTTGGGAGCAGACACACTCAGCCCTCAGATGTAATTCTCTGCCTCCCCTCTATCGTCAGGCTCATCTGAAAGGCCAGACGCAGCAGACAGACTTCCTGATTGGCTCGGGGAATAAAGAAACATGGTGAATCCCCACAAGCGCCTCTCTCACGAGACACTCAGATACTCCCAATTGTTTTCATTACACCAATCACCCTCCTGTTGTCGTCGTCCCCCCCCCTCTTCTATCTGAATGAATGAATGATCTTTATTGTCATTGTAACAGGTACAACGACATTTAAATGCAAACCCTAGGTGCTAACAAACAAACACAGTGCTAAGATAATAAAAAACAAGAATGAGACATAAATAGACATAAATAGGGGGGATATAAATAGGGGGATAAGTGATGGGGAGGAATCTGAGAATGTATCTATTATGTAAACTTATATACTTATATACACGATATGGCCTATTCACAGGGGGTATATAGACAGGGGGGAGTTAGCATGTAACTATGTACTTTTATAAACATATAAAACCTATAAACATAAACATATATAAACATATAAGCATATGAAATAGTCAACTTATATACAGTGTATGCACACTGTCACTTCGGCTGTTGAATCAGAATCAGAATCAGAATTGCTTTTATTACATCGATGTACGGACACAAGGAGTAACATTCTTGGGTTCAGGTTCAAATAGGCATTGGCATTCCAGTAGAAATACAAAATCGATATAATAAGATAATATAATAAGCAGGATGTGGCAAGATGTTGGAGATAAACGCCGCGCCGTTAAAGACACCGAGCCCTCACACCCTCAGGTTATGAATTGGGCAAAATGTTTTGATCTTTTCAGGACTTCTAGTAGGATATGACATTAAGCAGAGGGGACATGTTCTCGTCTCCTTTACGTTTCGTATCACGTTCGTTCTGGCCCGTCTCTCTCAGACGTCCGCGGTTTCAGCGAGTACTAGTCGGTACAGGAGATGTTCGCGTGCGTATCGCGTACGCTCGCTTCGACGTGAAGATCCCATATTTGTGATTAAAAAAAAGGATGTTTTATATCTAGGTTTCCATGTCATTGTCGTGTCTCAGGTTTCCAACTGTCTCATGTAAATCCTCTATGCCAAATGCTCTAAGACTAGCATACACCCAGTTAGACTAGCATACACCCAGCTGGCTCTGAGCTGTGTACGATCAGATTGTGACCTCTCATATCTGTCTGTCTCCTGTCTCCAGCTGGGCTGGTGTCTACCTCTACAGGCATCAGGGTCTCTGGTATTCAGCAGACAGGCATGTCATGTTTGGTTAATGGACTGTGGATGGATGGAGGGTGGGAGGGAGGATGGGGGGGGAGGGAGGATGGGGAGGAGGGAGGGAGGGAGGGAGAGATGTGGTGTGGTGTTAGTGAATGGCAGGGTGTAGAGCTGGGTTTCCGTTAACCGGCAATTACGGTCTTTGTCCGGTAAAATTTGGTGAGTCCGACAAGTTGAAAAGTCGTCGGACATATTGTCCGGTGAAAATAATTCCCTTTGAATACAATTCGCTAAAGCTGGCTGGGTGCGTTCGTAAACACGCTCTGGAAATCCGATCAGCACTCGCGGAACGCCTCTCGTCCAATCGAACGACTCGGTCGCTCTGTGACATCGAAGCCAGCGTGCGCTCCGGCGCTCTCAGAGCGTGTTTACGAACGCACCCCTAGAAGTTTCCAGCCAGCTAGCTGAAGCTGCTACACACACCAGAGCCATGGCGACCGAACGGCAAGTTAAACAACATACTATAAAAGTGACATTGTTTTACTCATTACTCATACGTTTGTTGTCATTCGGCGGTGCTAATAGTCGCTTTCTTTTTTAATTTATTTAATTTATTTTATTTTAGCAGTTTCCCCGAAAGTTAAGTGTTTGTTTTTATATCACTATTTGCACTTCTGGTTAGATGCTAAACTGCATTTTGTTGTCTGGTACTTGTACTCTGCAATGACAATAAAGTTGAATCTCACCTAATCTAATCTAATCTAATCTAAAATAATCTAAGATAATCCCATCACTATTACTCCCTATTTTCATCAGTGTTTCAATCCTTGAATCTGTGATGGAAATCAAGCAAAGCCACTTCAAGTCTCCCCACCACTGACAGCGCTGGGTGTGCCTTTCCTTACACTCTCGGTTATTCCCTGTGGATTTAAAAAACGGTGTTTTGGTTTCTATAATGTGGTCTATTCTCAGTGTTGACGAGCAGCTCAGGGGGCTTTGAGATGGCTAACAGCTAATTAAAGGAGTAATTCCACTCAAAAGGGTAGAAGTAAGATGACTGTCTGTCTGTCTGTCTGTCTGTCTGTCTGTCTGTCTGTCTCTCTGTCAGTGTGCTGGACTACCTATGACTTCCATGGTACCTGGGAACGCGTTGTCGGAGAGAAACGCCCTCTGTACAAAGGACCTACTGACCAAAATCCCTGTTCCCCGTAGCCTACATGCTTGCACTGTTACTGTTCAATAAAATGTTATACATCTAGACATTGTGGTATTTCTTTATATACGTATCCCAGACTGCCTATCAATTGTTTCTCAATAAACAGTTATGTTCTTCCCATTGTCATACTCCCCGAGCTAAACGAAATGCCTTCCCAACCAGCGAGACTTATAGAAATGACGTTGTTTTATTGATAAAAAAAAAAAGGGTAAAACTGTAAAGAGAAAATAGAAAACTCACATTAATCCCAAACAATTTAACAAACTTCAGTTAACGTAATGTGGAGTCCGTTCATTGATCGATGCTGTCTGTTCAGTTCCCAGTGAGGCGCCCGTTCAGTGCTGGACCTGTTCAGCGCTGGATTTGACGCATGGCATAGCGCGCATGCGTCAAATCATGTTATATTATTATATATTATATAGCTCGCATCTAATCGTATCGGATGAGAAATAGACATTAAATGGCATATATAGGCCGCTACACAACAGTAATCACCGCGACAAACAGCTATATTAGATTTGGAGAAAAAAAATATATGATTTTGAAAAAAAAATTTTTTATTATATTTTAATATGATGACCGGAATATATCACGTTTGTCCGGTAAATCGAATTCTTCACGGACACGATGTCCGACGGCAAATTTTTCTAACGGAAACCCTGGTGTAGAGCGACATGCCCTGTGAGCCCTGAGTGCTTTTACCACTGAGGCTAAGGAGGAGAGGACAGAGGGAGGGAGGGAGGGAGGGAGGGAGAGATGGGGATGGTTATCGGCTACAGTGTGGTGTTAGTGAATGGCAGGGTGGAGATCAACATGCCCTGTGAGGCCTGAGTGCTTTTACCACGGAGGCTAAGGAGGAGAGGACAGAGGGAGGGTGGGAGGGAGGGAGGGAGGGAGGGTGGGATGG
>NC_137682.1:20097282-20099782 GCF_963989245.1 Nansenia antarctica
GCTGACATGACTGACTGCTTCAGAGAGCATAGATCAACCGCCTCCTCCCTACGTGTTGGCCAAACCTTGTTATGGCGGTGTGTGTGTGTGTGTGTGTGTGTGTGTGTTGGCTGCTGCTATCCCAGTAGCTCTCCTTGATGGAGTGTTCAAAGCGCTTGGTGTTGGTGTGTGTGTGCTATCCTGCAGTGGCAGGTCTGCAGCAGGTCACTGATGTCGGTGCTACAGTAGCTCTGCCCTGCAGGATCTGGAGTGATTGCCATGCTGACGTGGACCCATGCATTTTGAATGAAGGCTCTCTCTCATCCAACACAGTCAGAAGCTTCTGTGTCTGTAGCGCTCTAGTCAAGGTCGAGGTATTTCAATACCACGGCAATAGAATTCAAGTCAACAAGCTTAAAACTTAAAAGTCAACTTGTTAACACTAGAACAGACGTACCTTTTTTACCTACTAAAAGAGCCACCTCGGGGGCCCCTTTTTTAAAGGGCGAAGCTGCTATTTACACACGACGACCACTAGTTGGCCGCTTGTAAATTAGCCTGCTTCCTACACAGAAAAGCTGCAAAATAGCTTTATAGTAGCTTATCCTTAGGTGATTTTGAAAATGTAAGGATACTGGGTGGTAGAACGCACACATCTAGGAAAAGTCATGAAAGGAGGGTCCTGAAATTTGATCGAGTACAAAGATATAACTTTTTTTACTCACAAATGACCCCTCAAATGACCCCTCATGGCTGACTAAGCGTTAAAACGTCAACTTGTTAAAGGTATACCCAGCAGCCCTCAGTTTACACCTGGCCAGTTGTCTTCTCATGGCGCCCAGTTCTGTCAGTGTTGAATCTCTGCTGCCGTCCCCTGAGACTTCCTGCCTACTAGCAGTACAGTGGCCCAGGGGGGTCATGCAGCCTTACTGCAGAGAGGCTGGAACAGTGCTAATTCCACCTAGAACAGTGTGTCTCTTATCTACAGCACCCAGCCCTCAGGCTGACTCTGTAGTGCTCTTCACAACCCCACACTGCAGCAGCACACATGCTAGCTAGCTAGCAAGCAGTTTTGTTCCACTGTTGATGTCGTTTTGTTCTCTAACGGCGCACGTTTTGTTAGGATGTTTATTAAAATAGTTTATCGTACTCATTATATTGTGTACAGACTTACCTCTGTTTTTCCTCTTGACCAGGTCGTCGTTGCAAATGAGAATTGGTTCTCAATTGACCTATCTGGTTAAATGAAGGTTAAATATATTAAAAAAATAAATAAAATAAATATGTTTCTTTTGGTGGAGTGGAGCCTCTTTAACAAGTCAAATTCAGTTCATTTGTTTTCCTCACAGCTGCACATGTTTATTCATCAGCCTCCTGGTCCACAGGGGTCAGCTAGCGAACAGAGGCTTCCCCGTATCGCTATTAAATAACCCCCCTCTCATTCACTCTCTACGGGGAGTCTCCTCCTCTCTCCCCGGCTACAACCCTCCTCCCTCTCAGACACGGCCCGACCGTCGTTGAACCTTGACCGCTAAGCAATCAGTCTGAGTGGGGCTTTCACATTAGAGTAGCTCTCTAATCTTTTTTAGTAGCGTGTGACGCAATCATATGCAATGTGGTTTGTCCCACATCGCCTGTTGTGTGAGCCTCGAGCGACGCTGTGTTGTGTAAGGCTGAATGACGGCATTGAAGCTAACCACTCAACTCAACACCTTCACTGACATCTTCACCATCCTAATACGTCAATTCTCTTCCATTACCGCTGCAGTTGCTGCTGTAGTATTTATTCATGTTGATGAGTTCTCCAGTCTTCCCCCCCCCCCCCCCCCCGTCTCATTTAATAGTGAACTTTCCTCTGACTGGAGAGAGAGAGAGAGAATCACCTTGGGTCTCAATTGCAGCCGGTGGTGGAGGTTGGTGGAGGGGGAAATGGGAAAGAACAGGCTTGTTGTAATGCGTGGAACGGAATGAGGAATGGTACCGTTGATATCGTTCCTCATTCCCTCCGTCCCCATGCATTACAATGAGCCCCGTCCTCCGATGTCTACCTCCACCAGCCTCCCCTGCTCAGAGGTCACTGATAACGATCCCAGCAATTTATACCGAGAGCAGAATTCACATGGAGCATTCTCTCCCCGTAAGCCACTATTACTCAATCAATCATTATATTAGATATGAATAATGCAAAAGTGTTCTGCCCTCACGTGGAATACTATACAGCATATTATGTAGACATGAAAGAGGCGCCGGGGGGGTATGAAGGTCTTGGAAGACATGAAACATGTTGCTGTTCTTTAAGCTTAGAGCAAAGTACATGATTAGATGAAAATTAGCCTCCTGGCTAAGTCTGGCGTATTTACACTTGTTGTCAATTGATATGCATTGTCCCTTAATTGTTTACAATCGATTCCCAAAAACTTTTTTTTTTCTCTTGTCAGTAAACGCCCATGTATGTAACTCGTTTTTCGAGTCAGAGTACATTTGTTTTTGAGATGAGCTGATGAGCTGCATGTTCACACAC
>NC_137682.1:20104782-20107282 GCF_963989245.1 Nansenia antarctica
GTGCAGCCTGTCTCAGACAAAGTCCATTAGATACAGACGGGGGAGGCTTAGAGCTTTTTTGTCTCATTCCCAACTGTCCCCCTTTCTACAGCAGTGGAGGCTGGGGGAGGTAGAACACATGGGGAGGCTGGGGGAGGTAGAACACCAGGGGAGGCTGGGGGAGGGAGGTAGAACACCAGGGGAGGCTGGGGGAGGCAGAACACCAGGGGAGGCTGGGGGAGGTAGAACACCAGGGGAGGCTGGTGGAGGTAGAACACCAGGGGAGGCTGGGGGAGGTAGAACACCAGGGGAGGCTGGGGGAGGTAGAACACCAGGGGAGGCTGATGGAGGTAGAACACCAGGGGAGGCTGGTGGAGGTAGAACACCAGGGGAGGCTGGGGGAGGTAGAACACCAGGGGAGGCTGGTGGAGGTAGAACACCAGGGGAGGCTGGGGGAGGCAGAACACCAGGGGAGGCTGGTGGAGGTAGAACACCAGGGGAGGCTGGGGGAGGTAGAACACCAGGGGAGGCTGGGGGAGGTAGAACACCAGGGGAGGCTGGTGGAGGTAGAACACCAGGGGAGGCTGGTGGAGGTAGAACACCAGGGGAGGCTGGGGGAGGTAGAACACCAGGGGAGGCTGGTGGAGGTAGAACACCAGGGGAGGCTGGGGGAGGTAGAACACCAGGGGAGGCTGGGGCAGGTAGAACACCAGGGGAGGCAGAACACCAGGGGAGGCTGGTGGAGGTAGAACACCAGGGGAGGCTGGGGGAGGTAGAACACCAGGGGAGGCTGGGGGAGGTAGAACAGTCCAACTCCAAGTCCAGTCCAAGTCCAGCCCAACTCACTATCCACTAGATCACCACTACACCTACAGGGCGGTTTGAGGACAGACAGACAGACAGTCCAAATCCTGGACGAACTTGCACTTTTAACGGAGACTCACTGAAGATGCTTTCTAGTCTGTGTGGGGCGGCTGTGGCGCAGGAGGTAGAGTCGGCGTCTAACGATCGCATAGGTCGGAGGCCGGCCATGTGTCGAGGTGTCCTTGGGCAAGACACTGGACCCACAAACTGATCCCAAATACAGGGCCCAATACAGGGCCCGGCCCATGCCTTGCACGGTAGCTTGCCGGCCATTAGTGTGTGAATGGGTGAATGAGAGGCCGTTGTAAAGCACTTTGGAATAAGGCGCTATGTACAGTGAGTGCAGCCCTATCTAGTCAGGTACTAGGAGGAGAATCAAGGTCCTACAAAAAAAGTGTCCCCTGTTTGAACGTCTGTCCTGGAGTTGCCCCTGCCCTGGGCTCTCACCACCACTGCTGCTGCTGCCATCATGTCCATTTGCAGGGCCAGGGGGGTCTGGGGAGAGAGGAGGAGGAGGAGGAGGAAGAGGAGAGGGTGAGAGAGAGAGAGAGAGAGAGAGAGAGAGAGAGAGAGAGAGAGAGAGAGAGAGAGAGAGAGAGAGAGAGAGAGAGAGAGAGAGAGAGAGAGAGAGAGAGAGAGAGAAGATGAGGATTTGGGTGGGTGAGAGATTCTCCCGGCGGGGCCTGAGCAACAGTGAAGATGTGCTGCTTGCTCCTATATTTAGACTCTGAGACACAAGCGAGGCAAATGAGAGAACCGTGTGTGTGTGTGTATGTGCGTGTGTGTATGTGCATGTGTGTGTGTGTGTGTGCGTGTGTGTGTGTGTGTGTGTGTGTGTGTGTGTGTTTGTGTGTGCGCAGTGACACACCACCAGAGAGGAGTTCATCACCGACCACTCTGATCGTGCAGTGGTCTGAGGTCTCTTTATAGCCCCCCCCCGCCCCCCCCCAGACCCAGACACCCAGACCCAGACAGGGTCGATACCCCCCCACCCTCTCCCTGGGAAGGAGAGTTCTACATGGGGCCATGTGGCTGAGGAGAGAGAGAGAGGCCTGTTTAGGGAGGGTGGGATCTAGGGGTTAGGGAGGGTGTGATCCAGGGTTAGGGAGGGTGTGATCTAGGGGTTAGGGAGGGTGTGATCCAGGGTTAGGGAGGGTGTGATCTAGGGGTTAGGGAGGGTGTGATCTAGGGGTTAGGGAGGGTGTGATCTAGGGTTAGGGAGGGTGTGATCCAGGGTTAGGGAGGGTGGGATCTAGGGGTTAGGGAGGGTGTGATCTAGGGGTTAGGGAGGGTGGGATCTAGGGGTTAGGGAGGCTAGGGAGCCCCCAGCAGGAGAGGCAGGTGGGGGGCTGGCAAGCAGAGCTTTCTAGCAGCTGACCCCTGTCTGTCTGTCTGTCTGTCTGTCTGCAGAGTCCGGTCCGTGTATGCTACGTCTGACTATGTTTAGGCCTTTATTCTCACACACTAACAAACACTGACACACACAAATAAAGTACAGTGAGCGAGTGAGAGAGAGAGAGAGAGAGAGAGAGAGAGAGAGAGAGAGAGAGAGAGAGAGAGAGAGAGAGAGAGAGAATGAAGGGACGCGAGGTCGTTCATTTCTATAGAGAATTTAGCTACATTTTAGTGACATTTTTCACCGTCTACCTTTGTTCAT
>NC_137682.1:20112282-20117282 GCF_963989245.1 Nansenia antarctica
GGGGTCACGGTGACCCCTGTGAGTAAAAAAGAAAAAATCGATCTTTGCATTCGTTCACATTTCAGGACACTCCTTTCATGACTTTTCCTAGATATGTGTGTTCTACCACCCAGTATCCTTCCATTTTCAATCATATCAGAATAAGCTAGTATGAAGCTATTTTGCAGTTTTTCTGTGTAGGAGGCAGGTTCGTTTAAAATAAGCGCCCTCTAGTGGTCGTTGTGTGTAAATAGCACATTTACATTCTAAAGAGAGGGTCTATTAGACACCCGGCTCTACTAGTAGGTAAAATAGGCACGGCTGTCCTACAGCGTCCTGTTTCCTGGTGTGTGTGATGGTTCTCTAAGGCGTGGGGTGACAGAGGGACGTGGATCTCAGTCAGGGGATCTACACAAGCTCCACTACAGGGAGCAGAAGGACACCAATCCATCTTCAGTTGAACACGTACAAACACACTCTTCATATCCAGTATTACACAGACACACGTACAAACACACGCTTCATATCCAGTATTACACAGACACACGTACAAACACACTCTTCATATCCAGTATTACACAGACACACGTACAAACACACGCTTCATATCCAGTATTACACAGACACACGTACAAACACACAACACTTCATATCCAGTATTACACAGACACACGTACAAACACACGCTTCATATCCAGTATCACACAGACACACGTACAAACATACAACACTTCACTCACGAGTTGAGACACAGAAACATTTGTAGACAGACAGACATCAACACGCACGCACACACACACACACACACACACACACACACACACACACACAAACATACTCTTCTTTCATCACACACAAAAACACACACACACACACACATAGTCTCCTTTCATCACACACACACACACACACACACACACACCGACCAGCTTTTGGATACAAATAATGTGTGAGGTTGAGGCAGGGTGATCCTGTATAAAGGTTGAGGCAGGGTGATCCTGTATAAAGGTTGTATATAGGGGTAGTGGTGGTCTAGTGGATAGTGAGTTGGACTTGGGATCGGAAGGTTGTGAGTTCAAATCCCGCCTGAAACCACACCACTACTAGTGTGCTCTTGGGTAAGGCACTTAGCCCTCAGTTACTCCAGGGGGAATGTCCCTGTAATTCGTCATTGTAAGTCGCTTTGGATAAAAGCGTCTGCTAAATGGCAAAATTAAATTAAAATTAAATAAAGGTTGAGGCAGGGTAATCCTGTATAAAGGTTGAGGCAGGGTGATCCTGTATAAAGGTTGTATAAAGGTTGAGGCAGGGTAATCCTGTATAAAGGTTGAGGCAGGGTGATCCTGTATAAAGGTTGTATAAAGGTTGAGGCAGGGTGATCCTGTATAAAGGTTGAGGCAGGGTGATCCTGTATAAAGGTTGAGGCAGGGTGATCCTGTATAAAGGTTGAGGCAGGGTGATCCTGTATAAAGGTTGAGGCAGGGTGATCCTGTATAAAGGTTGTATAAAGGTTGAGGCAGGGTAATCCTGTATAAAGGTTGAGGCAGGGTGATCCTGTATAAAGGTTGAGGCAGGGCGATCCTGTATAAAGGTTGTATAAAGGTTGAGGCAGGGTGATCCTGTATAAAGGCTGAGGCAGGGTGATCCTGTATAAAGGTTGAGGCAGGGCGATCCTGTATAAAGGTTGTATAAAGGTTGAGGCAGGGTGATCCTGTATAAAGGTTGAGGCAGGGCGATCCTGTATAAAGGTTGTATAAAGGTTGAGGCAGGGTGATCCTGTATAAAGGTTGAGGCAGGGTGATCCTGTATAAAGGTTGAGGCAGGGTGATCCTGTATAAAGGTTGAGGCAGGGTGATCCTGTATAAAGGTTGAGGCAGGGTGATCCTGTATAAAGGTTGAGGCAGGGTGATCCTGTATAAAGGTTGAGGCAGGGTGATCCTGTATAAAGGTTGAGGCAGGGTGATCCTGTATAAAGGTTGAGGCAGGGTGATCCTGTATAAAGGTTGAGGCAGGGTGATCCTGTATAAAGGTTGAGGCAGGGTGATCCTGTATAAAGGTTGAGGGAGGGTGATCCTGTATAAAGGTTGAGGCAGGGTGATCCTGTATAAAGGTTGAGGCAGGGTGATCCTGTATAAAGGTTGAGGCAGGGTGATCCTGTATAAAGGTTGAGGCAGGGTGATCCTGTATAAAGGTTGAGGCAGGGTAATCCTGTATAAAGGTTGAGGCAGGGTGATCCTGTATAAAGGTTGAGGCAGGGTGATCCTGTATAAAGGTTGAGGCAGGGTGATCCTGTATAAAGTGAGCAGAGTTAAGGCTGAGGCTCAGAAAGCCTAATGGAGGGTAGATGCTGGCAGAGTGGCAGTGGAGGGGGAGGGCGGGGGGGGGGGCATGTCTGCTGGGTAATCTCCTCAGTGGCCCTTGCCACTTTTGGCTCCGAGTGATTAGTTCCTGGACTGGGAACAACATCAGAGCACCCTTTATCTGCCTCATCCAGATGCCTGTTGTCCACCCAACCCCCCCAACCCCCAACCCCCACCGCCGTCTCTCCTCTCCTCTCCTCTCAGTGTCTCTCCTCTCCTCCTCTTCTCTCAGTGTCTCTCCTCTCCTCTTCTCTCAGTGTCTCTCCTCTCCTCTCCTCTCCTCTCCTCTCCTCTTCTCTCAGTGTCTCTCCTCTCCTCTCCTCTCCTCTCCTCTCCTCTTCTCTTCTCTCAGTGTCTCTCCTCTCCTCTCCTCTCCTCTTCTCTCAGTGTCTCTCCTCTCCTCTCCTCTCCTCTCCTCTTCTCTCAGTGTCTCTCCTCTCCTCTCCTCTCCTCTCCTCTTCTCTCAGTGTCTCTCCTCTCCTCTCCTCTCCTCTCCTCTCCTCTTCTCTTCTCTCAGTGTCTCTCCTCTCCTCTCCTCTCCTCTCCTCTCCTCTTCTCTCCTCTCAGTGTCTCCCCTCTCCTCTCCTCTCCTCTTCTCTCAGTGTCTCTCCTCTCCTCTCCTCTCCTCTTCTCTCAGTGTCTCTCCTCTCCTCTCCTCTCCTCTCCTCTTCTCTCCTCTCAGTGTCTCCCCTCTCCTCTCCTCTCCTCTTCTCTCAGTGTCTCTCCTCTCCTCTCCTCTCCTCTTCTCTCAGTGTCTCTCCTCTCCTCTCCTCTCCTCTCCTCCCAGTGTCTCTCCTCTCCTCTCCTCTCCTCTCCTCTTCTCTCAGTGTCTCTCCTCTCCTCTCCTCTCCTCTTCTCTCCTCTCAGTGTCTCTCCTCTCCTCTTCTCTTCTCAACAAAGCCCTGGACAGGCTCCAGTATGTGCAGAACTCATCTGCCAGGGTCCTCACCCACACCAAGCCCTGGCAGCACATCACCCCCACCCTCATTCACCTCCACTGGCTCCCGGTCAAGTCCCGCATCACATACAAAATCCTTCTCCTCACCTACAAATCCCTCCATGCCTGCGCCTCCCAGTACCTAACTGACCTCCTCTCCCAACATACCCCTTCCCGGAACCTGCGGTCCGCAGACATGGGCCTGCTGTCCACTAGGGCTGCACGATTAATCGATTTTAAATCGAAATCGCGATTTGAAATGATGCGATTAGCTAATCGCAAAGCCTGCGATTTGCCTGCGATTTTTTAAATTTGTTAAAAAAAAAATTTTTTTTTTTTTTTTTTTTTTTTGCTATTTAGCAGACGCTTTTAATCCAAAGCGATTTACAATTACGAATTACAGGGACATTCCCCCTGGAGTAACTGAGGGCTAAGTGCCTTACTCAAGGGCACACTAGTAGTGGTGTGGTTTCAGGCGGGATTTGAACTCACACAACCTTCCGATCACAAGTCCAACTCACTAGACCACCACTACCCGTATGGGATACGTCATACAGCGCGTCGGATTCAACGTCAATGAACGTCAACGTCAATGAACGTCAACAATGAACGTCAACAATGAACGTGAACGTCAATGAACGTGAACGTCAATGAACGCACACCAACAACATCGCATCGTATTTTTTGAAAGTACCTGCCCTTTTCCAAACAGCTTCCAATTAAGCTTTCCTAGATGGTTGTGTGAAACAAACCACCTGAGTCAGTTAGTAATGCTCCATCACATGTTTTAATCTGAAGCTTGATTTTAAAGCAACCCAACTTTAAAGCAACCCAATGTAAGTTTAGTTCTTTCACTCGTAGCTCGGGCTGTGGGGGTGCTAGAGGAGGGAGCCTCTAAGTCCCCTGAAGACGTACAAACAAACTGCACGTTGATACGACCTTCCTAGCCGGAGATATGGCCACACTTTACAAAAACTCCCTTTTTTTTTTTTTTTTTTTTTTTGCTATTTAAAAAAATAATAATCGCAAATTAATCGCAATCGCGATATCTGTCCAAATAATCGCAATTCGATTTTTTCCCCAAATCGTGCAGCCCTACTGTCCACCCCCCGCACCAACCTACGGACCTTTGGGGACAGAGCCTTCAGCGTGGCTGCACCCACTCTCTGGAACTCTCTCCCCATAGTGATCTGCAACGCCCCCACCCTGGACTCCTTCAAATCAGCCCTTAAAGCCCATCTGTTCACCAAGGCCTTTGGCCCCTAGTCACTGTTTCTGTTTTGCTTTGTTTGTTTTCTGTTTGTCTGTCTGACCATTCCCCTTTAGAATTGTAAAGCGTCCTTGGGTTTTGAAAGGCGCTATAGAAATGAAAGTTGTTATTATTATTATTATTCTCTCCTCTCAGTGTCTCCTCTCCTCTCCTCTCAGTGTCTCTCCTCTCCTCTCCTCTCATCTCAGTGTCTCTCCTCTCCTCTCCTGCCTCTCATCTCCTCCCCTCCCCTCCCCTCTCCTCTCATCTCCTCCCCTCCCCTCTCCTCTCCTCTCATCTCCTCCCCTCCCCTCCCCTCTCCTCTCATCTCAGTGTCTCTCCTCTCCTCTCATCTCCTCCCCTCTCCTCTCCTCTCCTCTCAGTGTCTCTCCTCTCCTCTCCTCTCCTGCCCTCTCATCTCCTCCCCTCCCCTCCCCTCTCCTCTCATCTCATCTCATCTCCACTCATCTCATCT
>NC_137682.1:20124782-20132282 GCF_963989245.1 Nansenia antarctica
CTTTCTGTCTGTCTGTCTGTCTGTTCTGTCTGTCTGTCTGTTCTGTCTGTCTGTCTGTCTGTCTGTTCTGTCTGTCTGTCTGTTCTTTCTGTCTGTCTGTCTGTTCTGTCTGTCTGTTCTGTCTGTCTGTCTATCTGTCTGTCTATTCTGTCTGTCTGTCTTTCCTTGTCTGTCTGTCTGTCTCTGTTCTGTGTGCCTATCCGTCCGTCTGTCCGTCCATCTGTCTGTTCTGTCTGTCTGTCTGTCTATCTGTTTGTTTGTCTGTCTGGTCTGTCTGTCTGTCTATCTGTCTGTCTATTCTGTCTGTCTGTCTTTCCTTGTCTGTCTGTCTGTCTCTGTTCTGTGTGCCTATCCGTCCGTCTGTCCGTCCATCTGTCTGTTCTGTCTGTCTGTCTATCTGTTTGTTTGTCTGTCTGGTCTGTCTGTCTGTCTGTCTATCTGTTTGTTTGTCTGTCTGGTCTGTCTGTCTGTCTGTCTATTTCTTTGTCTGTCTGTCTGTCTATCTGTTTGTTTGTCTGTCTGGTCTGTCTGTCTGTTTCTTTGTCTGTCTGTCTGTCTGTCTGTCTCTGTTCTGTGTGCCTATCCGTCCGTCTGTCCGTCCATCTGTATTTGTTCTGTTCCGACTGTCTGTCTATTCTGTCTATTCTGTCTGTCTGTCTATTCTGTCTATTCTGTATATTCAAGCTCTTTGAACGTCTGATCCTCAACAGAATCTGTACCTTTGTTGACGAACACCTCATCCCTGAACAAGCAGGTTTCCGCCCTGGCAAGTCAACAACTAGCCAAGTACTCAACCTCACCCAGTACATCGAAGACGGATATGAGGAAGGGATGGTAACTGGTGTGGTGTTTGTCGACCTCTCAGCTGCCTATGACACAGTCAACCACAGACGTCTCCTCAGCAAGATCCTGGAGACCACAAGAGACACCCGTCTGACAGAACTGATTGAAAGCATGCTTGAAAATAGGCACTTCTTCGTTGAGCTAGGAGGAAAGAAAAGCAGGTGGCGAAAACTCAAGAATGGCCTTCCACAAGGAAGTGTGCTTGCACCACTTCTCTTTAATATCTACACCAACGACCAACCAAAAAGCACAGACACCCGCCGCTTCATCTATGCAGACGATCTTGGCATAGGTGCACAATCCACTGATTTCACAGTTGTGGAAGACAGACTCTCCAACGCTCTAGCAGAGCTAACACCGTACTATGAAGAGAACCACCTACGTGCAAACCCATCTAAGACACAGGTGTGTGCCTTCCACCTGAGAAACCGTGAAGCCAAGCGCCAACTGAAGGTCAGCTGGTCAGGAACCTCCCTGAACACTGTGAGCACCCAGTCTACCTAGGGGTAACCCTGGACAGATGCCTCTCTTTTAAGACCCACACTGAGAAGACCAAGTGTAAAGTGAGTGCGAGGAACAACATCATCCGCAAGCTCACTGGCACAACCTGGGGTGCTAACCCACAGACTCTGAAGTCAACCGCACTAGCTCTCTGCTACTCAGTTGCCGAGTATGCCTGCCCAGTATGGGAGCGAGCTGCCCATGCCAAGAAGCTGGATCCCGCCCTCAATGCTAGCTGCCGCCTTATCACAGGCTGTCTGAAATCAACACCAACAGACCGTCTGTACACCCTGGCAGGCATAGCCCCACCAGAGATACGAAATGCAGCAAGCAAAAAAGAGCGCCAACAACAGTCTACTGACCAAAGACATCCTCTTTTTGGCCATGTGCCAGCCAAAAGCCGCCTTAAATCAAGGAAAAGTTTCCTGAAGCCCCTCGGAACACCGAGCACAAGCAGTGAAAGAGTCACTCGGTGGGAAGAAAGGCTGGACAAACTCCCACCAGCAACAACAATGGAGCTAAAGGCGAGCGAGGCACTGCCCCCTGGAGCAGACACCAACTACGCAGTGTGGAAATGCCTAAACAGGATAAGATCTGGTGTTGGACGTACAAAAGCCACTCTCGCCAAATGGGGATACCTAAATGACAGGGACGTTGTGTGTGACTGTGGCACTGAACCACAGACCATGCAGCACCTCCTGATATGACCCCTGCTGGAGCAGCCCTGCACATCAACGGACTTGGCAGAGTTCAATGAGAAGGGACAGCAATGTGTTCAGCTGTGGTTGAACCACATCTAGCCAAGCCTTGTAACTGACTCTCTTGTGGACACGAAAAGAAGAGATTCTGTATATTCTGTCTCTGTCTGTCTGTCTGTCTGTCTGTCTGTTCTGTCTGTCTGTCTGTCTATCTGTCTATTCTGTCTATTCTGTCTGTCTGTCTGTCTGTCTGTTCTGTCTGTTCTGTCTGTCTGTCTGTCTGTCTGTCTGTCTGTCTATCTGTCTGTCTATTCTGTCTATTCTGTCTGTCTGTTCTGTCTGTTCTGTCTGTCTGTCTATCTGTCTGTCTATTCTGTCTGTCTGTCTGTTCTGTCTGTTCTGTCTGTCTGTCTGTCTATCTGTCTATTCTGTCTATTCTGTCTGTCTGTTCTGTCTGTCTGTCTGTCTGTCTATCTGTCTGTCTATTCTGTCTGTCTGTTCTGTCTGTTCTGTCTGTCTGTCTGTCTATCTGTCTGTCTAGTCTGTCTATTCTGTCTGTCTGTTCTGTCTGTTCTGTCTGTTCTGTCTGTTCTGTCTGTCTGTCTATCTGTCTGTCTATTCTGTCTATTCTGTCTGTCTGTCTGTTCTGTCTGTTCTGTCTGTCTGTCTGTTCTGTCTGTCTGTCTGTCTATTCTGTCTGTTCTGTCTGTCTGTCTATTCTGTCTGTTCTGTCTGTCTGTCTATTCTGTCTGTCTGTCTGTCTGTCTGTCTGTCTATTCTGTCTATTCTGTCTGTTCTGTCTGTTCTGTCTGTCTGTCTGTCTGTCTGTCTATTCTGTCTGTCTGTCTATTCTGTCTGTCTGTCTGTCTGTCTATTCTGTCTGTCTGTCTATTCTGTCTGTTCTGTCTGTCTGTCTATTCTGTCTGTCTGTCTATTCTGTCTATTCTGTCTATTCTGTCTATTCTGTCTATTCTGTCTATTCTGTCTATTCTGTCTGTCTGTCTGTCTGTTCTGTCTGTCTGTCTGTCTGTCTGTCTATTCTGTCTGTCTGTCTATTCTGTCTGTCTGTCTGTTCTGTCTGTTCTATCTGTCTCTGTCTATCTATCTGTCTGTCTGTCTGTCTGTCTATCTGTCTGTCTGTCTATTCTGTCTGTCTGACTATTCTGTCTGTCTATCTGTCTATTCTGTCTGTCTGTCTGTCTGTCTATTCTGTCTGTTCTGTCTGTCTGTCTGTCTGTCTGTTCTGTCTGTTCTGTCTGTCTGTTCTGTCTGTTCTGTCTGTCTGTCTGTCTGTCTGTCTGTTCTGTCTGTTCTGTCTGTCTGTCTGTCTATTCTGTCTGTCTGGCCAGCAGTTTAACAGTAAAGGTAAAGGTGTGGTGGTCTCAGACACACACTGGATTTATGCAATGTCTTTTTTTCTCCCTACGTCATAATCAATAAGGATTGCCCCCCCCCACACACACACACACACACACACTACCAGAACACGCGTTGCTGAGTCAGCGACTCTTGGTGCAGACCGCTTCAGGTCAGCCTGTCAGCTGAACCCCTCCCAGCTTGTCCAGGTGCCTCCCCTCTCTTGTACATACCAGGACAGTGCTTCACCTTGGTGACAGGGGCAGCAGGGCAGAAGACACAGTACGTGGTGTCTTTTTTATTTTTGTTTAGCCTTTATTTAACCAGGTCGGTCCCATTGAGCTGTCTGAAACCAGAGACATATTATGCACGGGCGCAGGGAACACAGACATACCCATCCCTTGGATCAAAATAACGTCCCCAGTGTTCGTTTCCGATGAAAAAGGTAACACTGAGGCACGCACAAATGAATCGATTTTCAATCATCTCTTTTCCGAGGGAAGCCTGGCCAAGACAGCAGCTTAAAACATCGAGTTTCAACAGTTAAAACAAACTGCAGAATTACACAATAAAATAACACCAAGTCAACAACAACAACAAAATAGATCAAATACAATCTGGTCAATAGAGCAATAGAGTAAAATAATGGGCCTTTCATATAAAGCAGGAGGAGTCTGATCTGTGGTAGAGGAATACAGTGGCTCTGCTGACGGTAACTGAGTGCAAATGAAGGGAAATGAAGCGTGGAGTGGAGTCTTTTCTTTTCTTTTTTTTTACCATCTCTCTCTTTTTAAAATACCTTGGAGTGTTTCTCGGGGGGGGGGGGTCTTTACCATCTCCAGTTCATTCAGCTCAATGACTTTATGGGTCAATGGATGTGGATGTGGTCTGGAAGGTGGGGCGGGGGAGGTGTCAGGTTTTATATTTCATCTGGTGGGGGGGGGGGTTAGGTCTAGAGCAGGCACTCTTCAAGGGAGACAGCCGTAGGGATGGAGGCTCATGCAGGTGTTCATCCAACAGGTTCACGGGTTCCCAGGGCCCTGTGGAGGAGCCTCTGGTCTCTGGGAAACCATTTGTATTGGACCTCACTACTGCTGATGCTCCTCAGCTGTCTGATGCTCTGGTGAACAGACAGAAGGTCGTCAGCCCTACCGGACCTGTTTCTTTTTTTTTTTCCCGAGTGGGGCAGTCCCACTCGTATTTTTCTTTTTTATTATAGAGACAGTATAGATTATGACAGGAAGGATGGGTGAGAGAGAGAGAGAAGGGATTACCGCGGCCGGAATCGAACCGGGAACCCTGCGGTTACACGGTCGACGCTTAACCCGCCCCTACCACCGGCACAGTTGGTCAACTCCCTGCTGGGGAGGTCCAGGAAAGGCTCCGTCAGTGGAGGACACAGGGGGGGAGACACACACAGATGCCAACAGTCATCACAAGATGTCTGACGCCAGTACTCCTCCTTCCTCGCGATGGGGGGATCACATCTGCCTGTATCAGACGACGCTGCGGCTTTTGGGGGGGGGGGGGGGGGGGGCATGGAAGGTGTTGTACCACAGGGGTTGTTGTTAATGAATAAAGACAAGCTGAAAGACAAGCTGAAGGGCGGGGGGGGGGGTCGCTGTTCATTGCGGTCCCAGTTTGCAGCTGTCGGAGAGCATCACAGTGAAGAACTACACTGAGTGAATGTCAGATTGTCAATGTTCTACAGGGGAGGGGACAGGATCGTGATGCAACAAGACATGTTTTTAAGGGGGGGTTGGTGAAAGCAAGGATCAAACTGGATGTTTTTAAGATGTGATCCGCTCTCTCTGTCTCTCTGTCTCTCTCTCTCTGTCTCTCCCTCTCTCTCTCTGTCTCTCCCTCTCTCTCTCCATCTCTCTTTCTCTCCGCTTTCTCTCTCTGAATGACCATTCGAGCCGCTGTGCCACAAAAGTCTGTGCTCTGCACCGGCACCTGTCTCATGCCATTGCTCTCCATATGTGTGTGTGTGTGTGTGTGTGTGTGTCTCTGGCTGTGAGTGAGTCAGGCATCTCTACAGCCCTGTAGCTGACCCCCCCCCCCCCTCCTCTCTCCTCTCTGTCTCGCCAGCAGAAGGCAGCGGTCTTGAGGGCAGCAATGACAACGATGGCAGCGTCTGTGGCAGCGACTCCAACTTCTACAGGCAGAGTGAAGGTGAGACCCAGGAGAGTCAGTCAGGAGAGTCAGTCACCCCATCCCATCAGACTGTACTACGCTATAATAATCATAATAATAATCATAATAATCATAATAATACATTAGACTTATATAGCGCTTTTCTAGACACTCAATGACGCTTTACAAACTGAAAAGATCGAGTAGTAATAATACAAATTAAACCAAAAATATATAAAAGAAAGTATAGGGGCCTAATTAAGGTAGTGCTGGGGACACATGGGAAGGGGAGGGGGAGAGGGTTAACTGGTGAAGGCGAGCTTGAAGAGGTGGGTTTTGAGGGCCTGTTTAAATGTTGGGAGGGTGTTGGCCTGTTTGATGTGGTTGGGGAGGGCGTTCCAGAGGGACGGGGCTGTCTATAGTGTCTATATACATGCATGTGAATAGGAAGTCTCCTCCTATTACGCTGGTGTGTTAGTTTTGGGTCATGGGTTTCATCTTGTTGTGTGTGTGTGAGGGGGGGGGGGGTGAGAGTGCGCGTGTGTGAGTGTGCGTGTGTGCGCGTGTGTGTGTGTGTGTGTGTGTGTGTGTGTGTGGGAGTGACTGTGAGTGTGTGAGTGTGAGAATGAGTGTGAGTGTGAGTGTGAGTGTGAGTGTGAGTGTGTGAGTGCGAGTGTGAGTGTGAGTGTGAGTGTGTGTGTGTGTGCGCGTGCGCATGCGTGTGCATGAGCATGTGTGTGTGTGTGTGCGTGAGCGTGTGTGTGTGTGTGCGTGAGTGTGTGCGAGTGTGTGTGTGTGTGTGTGTGTGTGTGTGTGTGTGTGGTGCTCATGTTTGGGGGGAGGTCCCCTCTATGGGATACTGGAGTGGTGAATCACCGTAATCATGCCAGAACTCCAGAACACTGAGATGACTCATCTGCAGAGCTCATAAACAACACCAGAATACTGGTTTAGCTACCTCTCTAAAATAGAGCCAGAATAAACACACATGTTCGCACACACACACACACACACACACACACACACACACACACTCACATACACTGCTAATTACATTTGCTCTGTAATGATAGCTACTGAGACGGCTTTATGCAAACACTCTGTATCTCTGTGTGTGTGTGTGTGTGTGTGTGTGTGTGTGTGTGTGTGTGTGTGTAGGACATAGCATGGCAGACACTCTCACTGTTGCTCTGCGTGTTGCTGAAGAGGCCATAGAGGAAGCTATCGCCAAGGCGGAGGAGTTTAATGACAGCTTGGTGAGACATCAGCCCTGCTCTCTCTCTCCCTCCCTCTCTCTCTCTCTCTCTTTCATCCCATCCTTTATTTGGGGGGTTTTAGGCTTGTGTGAGCTGCAGGATAACGGTAACATAATGTATTTGTGTCTTGTTTTTGTGCTATTTTTGAGGTTCTCAGTAATTCACAGCTCCTCTGAAGAGGCTTAGAGATGTGTGTGTGTGTGTGTGTGTGTCTGTGTGTCTGTGTGTGTGTGTCTCTGTGTGTGTGTGTGTCTCTCTCTCTTCAGGAAAAGCAGAATGAGGCTCGATACCTACGTGATCACAGAGAGGAGCTTATAGAGGAACTTGCCACAACCATCGTACAAAAAGTAGGTGTCTTTGATCATCGATCGTATTGATGACCGTTTGCTGTTCAATATGTCTAAACTCTCTCCCTCTCTCTCTTCCCTGCCTCCCCCTCCCCCAGATTATCCAGAGGAGGAGGCGTTCGGAGATGCAGACGGAGTATGACTTAATGTGGCCCCAGACCCAGAACCAGAGCCAGGCCCAGCCCAGCGAGCCCTCCTCCACCCAGACCCCTCACTGTACCCTGGCCCAGGCCTCCCAGGCCCACCTCAAGAGCTCCTACTCCCTCTGGGTCAGTCTGCTCTGGAGACCACAGGACCACCACCACAACACAACCACAACACAACCACAACACAACCACAACACAACCACAACACAACCACAGC
>NC_137682.1:20137282-20254782 GCF_963989245.1 Nansenia antarctica
GAGAACAGCAGCGTCCTGCTGAGCGCCCTGGTGAAGCGGGGCATGAGCGAGGAGAAGCCAGACGCTGACACTAACACTGTGCCCTCCATGCCCGAGGCCTCCACCTCTGACCCCATGACCCCTGAGCCCGAGTACCAGGACACGGTGGCCCCTAACTCTGCAGGCCCCAGGCCCTCGGCCCCCGTCACCGCCACCCCCCCCACCGGGCCTCAGGGCCCCCTGTCGCCCAGCAGCTCGGGACCCTGCTCTGGGGGAGACACCCTGGAACAGGAGATCAGCTTCAAACTCCACCAGATAGTCAGCCGGGCCAACAGCAAGGACATGACCTCATCACCTGAGGACGAGCCAATCGGCAACAGCGAGAAGCAGCAGGCGGCGACCGACCGAGGAAGCGACCGACTTCTGAGAGAGAAGCAGAGGCAGAACGGAAGCGAGAGAGAGAGGCCGAGACAGAGCGAGAGCAGGAAGGGGAGTGAGGAACAACAGAGAGAGGAGGTAGAAGAACAAGGGAACGGGCCAGAGCCGAAGAGGAGAGAGGGGGGGTGGCTGGCGGAAGAAAAAAACCTGACGTCGCCGAGAGAGGAGGAGGAGAGACCCCAGAAGAGGAGGGGGTTGGAAAGAGGAGGAAGAGAGAGCTCGGAAGAGAAAGTAGATGAGAGAGAAGAGAAGAGAGGGGAGAAGAGAGAGGGGAGCAGGCAAAGTAAAAGACAGCAGAGGAAAGACGTGGACAGGGAGGCTGAGAGAAAAGGAGACCACGTGGAAAAGAGGAGTGGATCCAAGCCAACCTCGCCTGCTGTTACTCCATCTGTCCTGGAGGGGGTGCTGTCTGAGGGGCAGGTGGGTGAGGAGATTAACACTAGAACAGCTGTGCCTTTTTTACCTACTATAAGAGCCGCCTCAGGGGGTCAAATGACCATCGTTTTTTACAATGGGAAGCTGCTACTGACACACAACAACCACTAGTTGGCCGTTGTGTAAATTAGCCTGCCTCCTACACAGAAAAACTAGCAAAATAGCTAGGAAAAGTCATGAAAGGGGGGTCCTGAAATGTTATCGAGTGCAAAGTTATAACATGTTTCTTTACTCACAGCTCACCCCCTCGTGGCTGTTCTAGTATTAAGGGAGAAAATGAACTCCTCGATCTTAACCTGAAGCTTAGCATCCGTGTCCTTCTAGTTCTGCTGGCTCTCTCTCTCCGACACATGGCAACAAGGTCCTACTTTGGAGTTATCTTTTCTCTCTGTGAAACATTATCTTTCTCTCACTCCCATCCCTTTTTCTCTCTCATTCACTCCTCTATCTTCCCTTCTCTGTCCCTCCTCTCCATCCATATGTGTCTGTCTCTTCCATAGCCCATCCCTCTCACTCCCTCCTTCACTCCCTCGACCTCTCCCTCTCTGCTGTTTGTCCCTCCCTGCCTCCATGTCTGTCAGGGGGGTCAGAATGGTCTGGAGCTACAGCAGAGACTTCAGTTGCTCTCCTCTCTCTTACAGCAGGTGAGATCTACAGTCTCTATGACAGGCCCCGCCCCCCAGTCCTACAGATTTACATTTGAACCATTTAGCAGACGCTTTTCAGGGTTCCACATTAACGGTTGCCCGATTGCCCGGTGCAAGTAAAAAAATCGCAGGGTCTGTTTGCGTGACAGCGATGACGCTGCTGGATCCTGGATCTGTGCATCGGTGTGCAGGAAGAACAACGGACGGCGCAGGCGCCAGACCAGACTAGACGATAGCGGGGTGAAGATATTATTAAAGCGTACGCGCTGATCGAGAGACAGGTGGACAAGCGTACACTTTCATAATATCTTCACTCCACGATCATCTAGTCTGTTCTGGAAGCTTGCGCCGTCCGTTGTTCTTCCTGCACATCTAGTTTTTACCCTGCGAAGCGTTAATGTCGAACCCTGCTTTTTATCCGAAGCGACTTGCAATTTGAGATTTATTATTAGTGATTTAGAGCTAAGTCAAGGCCTTACTCTATGTCAAGTCCTTACTCAAGGGCACACTATTGTTGGTCTTCCCAGGTGGGATTTGAGCTCATGGCCGTCTGATCACAAGTCCAACTCACTATCCACTAGGCCACCACTACCCCTACAGTCAGGACACCAGACTGTAAAACACAGTCACTCGCACACGCATGCATGCATGCACGCACGCACGCACAAACACACACACATACACACTCTCTCGCTCTCCGTCTCTCTAAGGCACACACAGAGGCGTACAACTAAAACTCATAATTACTACATAATTCACCTTTTGTTCATCTTCAGCCACTCAGCTGATTAATCATCAGGTCCATCACGCCGTTAGTCCTCCTCACTGCTGTCTGTCTCTCCCCTACATCACCATATCTGATACATGTGGCTACATTGTGGCTTTCTTACAGGTAACTGTAATGAAAACAACAACCCAGAATAGGTAGTCACAAAGGACATGTGGATGGTTCCGTATTCAGTTCAGACAGATGTAACCCATTCTTTTATAGACGTGCACCTGTATAACACAACTAACACACACATGGATTTGGAGCAAAAGAGATCGTACACAAGATAATCTAGTCCTTGGAACTTTGAAAGGGTTTTACTCCAAGTGTCAGCAGGGGTTGGAACTGTGTGTGTGTGTGTGTGTGTGTGTGTGTGTGTGTGTGTGTGTGTGTGTTTGATCTATGTGATGATGCCATGCTGCTTTGTAGTGGATGGTACTGGACACGCTTAGTCAGGTTCCATTCAAACCTCCTCAGTCAATATCTCAGGTTTGTCTGTTTGTTTATTAGGATCCCCATTAGCTAATGCCATGACATTAGCTAGTCTTCCTGGGGTCCGACACAAAAATCATACTTGAACAATTGTCAACATTATATACATACAGACAATTGTATACACACATACCGTATTTTCCGGACTATAAGTCGCGGTTTTTTTCATACTTTGGCTGGTCCTGCGACTTATAGTCAGGTGCGACTTATATATCAATAATTCATAATCTCTGACTGACATGAACTGACATACGGTAATCTCTGACTGACATGAACCAAGGAGTAACTTCCGCTAGCGCCTCATACACGATAGAATAGCCATTATACTTGACAATGTGGACATTAAACACGACAATGTGGACATTAAACATGATGTTATGGACCTTATACACAATGTTATGGACGTTATAAACGATATTAAAGTCATTTATTCCTTCCAGAGACTGTTCTATGTTGCTAAATTACCCCCGCGAGGCTATTTTGCTACTTCCGCTAGCGCCACATACGCGATAGAATAGCCATTATACTCGACAATGTGGACATTAAACACGACAATGTGGACATTAAACATGATATTATGGACCTTATACACGATATTATGAACGTTATACACGATATTAAAGTCATTTATTACCTTTCAGAGGCTGTTCAATGTTGCATTGTTTGTAGGCCGCCCTTCATCCTAACTACTTCCGTTTTTCACCAAGCTATCTTTGTCATGGCCTTATACACGATAAATAGTCGTTACACTCGACAATGTGGACATTAAGCACTATATTATGAACGTTATACACGCTATTATGAACGTTATACACGATATTAATCCCGCGACGCCATTTTGCTAACCTTCGTTAGCAACGCGCTAGCTAGCCCTGGCTTTACACTCGATAATTTAAGTATTTCTAACCTTTCAGAAGAAGTTTTAACGTGAATTATGTCCTTCCTGGGCTTACAAATCCTCTCATGTCTCTTCACAGTGCCAGACTAGAGTCAAGCTCAACAGCGTCTTCTTTCCCCGCTGATTCCGCCAAGCCCGTTCCCTTGAACCATGCGACTTATAGTCCAGTGCGACTTATATGTGGTTTTTTCCTCTTCATGACCCATTTTTGGCCTGCTGCGACTTATACTCGGGTGCGACTTATAGTCCGGAAAATACGGTACATTATAATAACAAAAGAAAACAAAAAAACTAAGTAAATGAAATACAACAGATCAGCAAATGAGATAAATCATCTACTGTTCGTTCAGAGTTATTTGTATTAAGTGCTCTTTTATTGTTTTCTTAAGTGACTCTAGAATGAGTTTTACTAACATGCTTGGGTAAAGAGTTCCATCCTGTAATGGCTCTGTAAATTACAGTAGATTTGAGAAGACTTGTCCTAGGTCTAGGTGGTAAGAGATGTCCTGAAATGGCCTGTCTGGTCAGATAGTTATTTTCATTTCTGATATACACTACTTGGTCAGAAAAGTACTTTTTTTTTTTTTTTCATCATTTATGACATTCCTTGTGAAGATTGACGAAGATCTATTTTCAACAAGATGCCATGCGACATTTCTATGCATTTCCAAAACATTTGTGTACTGTACAGTGGAGAGTTAATCTATCAGCTTTGTTTTGAGTGATTTTGAGTTTTCTCAGATCTTTCTTAGCTGCAGATGACCAAATGACTGGACAGTACTCCAGGTGTGACAAAACTAAAGCTTGAATCACTTGGTTCAGAGTGTTTGATACAGAGTGTTACATACTTAGAACATTTCCTTGTTACAGCAATGCTCTTACCCATTTGTGTTGCAATATTATCAATATATTCAGTCCAGGTGAGTTAAGCATCCAGCACAATGCCAAGTAGCTTGGTCTTTTTAACTTGTTCTACTGGCTTTCCACCGAGTGAGAAGCTTAGTTGAGGATTAGTGACCAGCATAATGTCTAGACCCAAACACCAGACATTTTGTTTTAGAGATATTCAGCACTAGTTTGTTGTTACTAACCCACTCAGCCACTGTTCTGAGCTCAGTGCTCAGTACATCCGTTAGCTCTTGCTATGTTAATGCTGCACTGTACATAGTGGAATCATCAGCATACATAACCACTCTTGCTTTATCTAGTACTGATGGGAGATCATTTGTAAATATAGAATATAGGAGAGGTCCTAAGCAACGGCCCTGAGGAACCCCACATTGTAACTGGATTGGAATAGCTACCGTTGAAGAACGCTCTCTGTCTCCTCCCGGACAGGTGACTCAGGTCTTTGCTTCTCACTCTCTTTTCTTCAAGTCACAGCCGAGTGTTAAAACACTGCCTTCTCCCTCCTCTCACCTCCTCTCTCATCTCCTCTCTTCTGTTACTGGAGTGCCAGCCCCCACCACGCACACACACACACACACACACACACACACACACACACACACACACACCTCCAAATGTAAGTAATTTCAAAGCGGGCATAGCGACTCAGAGGGAGAGAGAGGATCAGTGCCCCTACAGATCAAAGCCTCAGCCGGTGATAGTCATTATTGAATCACATCTCTCTCTCTCCCTCTCTCTCTCTCTCTCTCACTCTCTCTCCCTCTCTCTCTCTATCTCTCTCTCTCACACACACACACACACACACACACACACACACACACACACACACACTCTCTCTCCATCTTCCCTCTCACCTGCTCTCTTCAGAAAAACAGATCTAAGGTTTTTGTACAGTTTTTTTTCAGTACCATAGAGACTTGTCACAGTGTTACACGTGTAGAAATCTAATTCTATTCCTTTGCCCAGGAAGAATCTAACAACATCAGAATACTCAGTGGATGAACATAGTGTTCAATCCAGTGTACAATCCAGCGCGCTAAGGGAAACGGAAAGCAACGTACAACCTGATGTAATGGTTGAAAATGAAAGTAATTTATTAACTTTAGAACTTATACCTTAAACCTTTTACAAGTAATTACAAAAACAAGAAGAGGCAAAACAATCTATGAGCACCCTGCTCCTATCTGAGCTAAAGTAAAATAAACGTGTCAATGAACCCTCACTGTTCTGTGTGTGTGTGTGCGCGTGTGTGTGTGTGTGTGTGTGTGTGTGTGTGTGTGTGTGTGTGTGTGTGTGTGCGCGCGTTGAGCAGAAGTACTCGGCGGCGTCTCTGTGCAGCATCACCACGGAGGTGCTGAAGGTGCTCAACGCCACGGAGGAGCTGATCGGGGAGGCCGGGGGGGACAGCAACACGCCCTCCGAGGCCATGAGCGTGTCGCCCGTCTCCAGCAGCTCAGACACCAAGAGGCTGGACCAGCGGCTCACCAAGATGGAGGAAAACGTAGGATGATAATAATAATAATAATAATAATAATCAGCACTCGAGTTGAGGGGGGATGGCATCCCCCCTGAAATAAAAACGGTCAAAATCATCCCTCTTCTAAAACTGCCATCCCCCCTTTCCATCCCTAATGTCATTTTTATCAATTAACGTGGTATTACTGCTATTTCAACATTTAGTTTTGTGCATATTCAGTAAAATACTGTGGGCGAGGGAGCACGCACACATGCAATGACATTTTTACCAAGTCACTGACACTGATGTCACTGACGTTGTGGGGATGCTAAAATTGTCCCCATATGATAAAATCCACCATCCCCCCTGATTTTCTTTTACAACTTGAGTACTGATAATAATAATACATTAGACTTATATAGCACTTTTCTAGACACTCAAAGACGCTTTACAAACTGAAGAGATCGAGTAGTAATAATAAAAAGAAACAGAAAAGAAATTAAATAAAGTATAGGGGCCTAATTAAGGTAGTGCTGGGGACACATGGGGAGGGGAGGGGGAGAGGGTTAACTGGTGAAGGCAAGCTTGAAGAGGTGGGTTTTGAGGGCCTGTTTAAATGTTGGCAGGGTGTTGGCCTGTCTGATGTGGTTGGGGAGGGCGTTCCAGAGGGACGGGGTTGCGGCTGAAAAGGCCCCATCACCCCAGGTCTGGAGCTTGGTTCTGGTGGTCTTGAGATAAGATAAGACTGACGAAAGATAGTAGATGGGAGACATCACGATCTGGCCATGAAGCAGATGAAGTACTTTCACTTTCATAATTACGGATTAAATTACAAATACGAGTGCTGACCACCCTGTCTCTAGCCTTGACCCTTACACTAACACTTTCTAACCTTAACTCAAACTCTAAATTAAGAGCGACCCCATGTAGAGTACTTGCTACTTCAGTCCTGTCTTTTCTAGCGTGGCCATCTACAGTGGGGGAAATAAGTATTTCACCCCCCTGCTGATTTTGTGAGTTTACCCCCTTACAAGGTAACGAGTTGAGATTAGGAGTACTTTCTTAAAGTGAGAGGACTAATCTGTGTGCCTCATGGTCACATAACCGGTCTGTAGGAGCCAGAATTCTTGCTGGTTGGTAGGGGGTGAAATACTTATTTTACTTTAATAAAACACAAATATTTTGTTTAAATTCATATAATGTGATTTTCTGGGATTTAAAAAAGAATATTCGGTCTCTCACTGTTAAAAAGAACCTACCATTAAAATGATAGACTGTTAATTTCTTTGGAAGGGGGTCAACTCCCAAAATCAGCAGGGGGGTGAAATACTTATTTTCCCCACTGTAGTTACTTCCTGCCTGTGGTCTCTGACCCTGTCCTCTGACCTATGACCTCTGACCTCTGTGTGCAGGTGTACCTGGCTGCAGGTGCGGTGTATGGCCTGGAGGGGGCGCTGGGGGAGCTGGAGGACTGCGCCCGGGGCATCAGCAGCGGCACCTCAGACAGAGAGCTGGCGTTCCTGGAGGACCAGGTGGCTACGGCGGCCGCCCAGGTGCAGCAGTCAGAGCTCCAGGTGAGGCTCTCGTCCAGATGGTCTGCTGTGGTCATCCAGATAGTCTGCTGTGGTCATCCAGACAGTCTGCTGTGGTCGGCCAACTTGGTTTTGTCTCGCTTAAATATGATTCGATATTTGATTGGACAGGATATAGTAAAGACAGACATGAAAGGAAGGAAGAGAGGGCATGTCAGCAGGGCATGGGCCGGATTCAAACCCATGCCGACATGGGCATATGTGTGCCCTGTAGACCGCGGTGCTAGACCATTGGGCCACCCCAGGCCACTCGCTTAAATATTTTAAACTAAAAACCTTCATGTTCTGAAGCAGTTATGATTAAACACTAATACTCTATCTATGACTTTTATCCATTACCTATTATCTTATTATTATTATTATTATTATTATGTTACTTCTTATACCTGCAGCAGTTATGAGTTGTATTATCCATAATCCAAGCGCTATAGATTCACTGTAAATATAGGCTAAATGTATTCGCAAATGTGTCATTTTATACTGCGATCTCACACACCGTATCGGCCAGGATAGAGGTTGAATACAGATGCAGTAACAAACGTGTCATTTTACACTGCGACCTCACGCGCCGTATCGTGCAAGATAGCGGCTAAACACAGACGTAGTACCTGCAATCTCACACGCCATATCGGGAAGGGCAGCGCTTGAATACAGTTGCAGTAATAACACTTTTATCTGTATATTTTTATTCATTGTCTTATTATATTGTTAAATGTTTATCTATTTATTTTCTATCTATATGTATCTGTTCTTGCTTGGCCTTTGCCTCTTACTATTCTCCTTTTTCGGTATTTATTTAGGCTATATGTAAAGCACTTAGCAATTGCCCCTGTTGTATGAAATGTGCTGTACAAATAAACTTGCCTTGCCTTTCTGTCCCTGTTCCTATAGGTCTACATAGGTTGCATAATAGAACGTGGACTGTAGTCATCGACTACAATAATTCTGATTCAAGAATCTCCCTTTTATTTTTTTCTTCTAGATATCAGACATTGAGGCCAGGATAATGTCCCTGAAAACAGCGGGTCTGAATGTCACAGCCTGTAATCGTTTCTCCAAGTTCAAGCCAAACCCTAAGGTAGTCACCTTCATGTCTTAGCTCCCATCTAGTTGACACTCTCATAAGCAGTGTGTCACTGTACTGACACACTGTACTGACACTGTACTGACACACTGTCTCTACACTGTACTGACACACTGTCTCTACACTGTACTGACACACTGTCTCTCCACTGTACTGACACACTGTACTGACACACTGTACTGACACACTGTCTCTCCACTGTACTGACACACTGTACTGACACACTGTCTCTACACTGTACTGACACACTGTCTCTACACTGTACTGACACACTGTCTCTCCACTGTACTGACACACTGTACTGACACACTGTACTGACACACTGTCTCTCCACTGTACTGACACACTGTACTGACACACTGTCTCTACACTGTACTGACACACTGTCTCTACACACTACTGACACACTGTCTCTCCACTGTACTGACACACTGTCTCTACACAGCCTCAAACCCTGGACTCATCACGCCAACAGAGGAGGAAGCTACCTGCACCTCCAATCAAAGGTATTGAACCAATTGTACGAGAGTGAATACCAACAGAATAGGGGATTTTGTCAAATATTTTTGGGCCGCTACCCACACGTTTAGCTGTGTTGCTCATTCCACGAATGCATGATCCTTACAAGTTGTACCTCGTTGTAAAGGTGACTAATCAGGCTTTCCAACGATATAAAATACAATACCAATTGGTATTATTAAAGGGGAGGAATAATCAACCAAAATAATGTTTCCGAACTTTTTTTGAGGGGTTTAGTACCTAGGGGGCAGCATTACCTCAAGTGACATTTTTCAGGCTCTTCAAATGTCAAAAAGTCTGTCAGAGAAACACCTTGTTCTTTTCAATGTCTCATCGATCGCTGCTCGCGTCTGTACAGCCACAAGGTGATTTTGCTCGACAGAACACATCGCCTTTCTTCATGTGTGGAAGCTGTGAGAGAAAGAAAAAAATATGTTATTCACACTTACTATTTTGTCCATTATTCATTTTTGTAACATGAAAGATGAGGTAGGGACATTGAATGGATGTGAGACTGAATGCATCTGGTAGCGAGGAACTCAACAAGAGAGAGGCTCCATTAGGACAGAGAAAGGGAACTGAGACTACAGAAAAATTGCAGTGTTTCTTCAATCAATAAGAGAGGGCTCTTTTCATGTTAATGAACAGGCTTTTTCTGTAGTTTTGACCAGCGGCAATGCCTCATCAGTGACTCCCTCTTGTTCATTTAGTTTAGTTTAAAAGGAAAACATGACCAAAAACAACACACCACAACACCGAAAACGACAAAGACTTGTCATTACTTGGCCATTGAGTGTAGAAAAGGGTTAGATAGCACTCTAACTACTTTTAGAGTAGAGTTTTAAAAAAGTTCAAACGCACAATGTGGGACTGACGTTGTTCATGGTTAGACATAATATTGATATGTACTTGTGTACTAATATTGATATGTACTTGTGTACTTATGTACTTATAGTGTGTGTTATATAGAATATGTAATATCATATGTGCACTATTTATTACTCTTCCTACCTGAATAGCTACTTTTTGATATTTGTATTTGTATTGGACTGTTAGTTAATGCTATTGTTCTGGTGTTGGTTCAGATAAGGACTCAGAGCAGCAGGTGAGAGCAGCACTGCGGCCGTAGTGACATCACAACAGCACAAAGAGCCCCTGCGGGCCCTCCCAGGAGACCCTGGACACCCCCGGGCCCTTCCACTCTAGTGCCTTGATCCAGTGTCCGTCTCCAGCTGCTCCAGCTAAAGAGGGGCCGACTCCTGCTCTGTGCACCCCACCCAGAGCTCTCCTCAGCCAGGCACGGCCCCGTCAGTCACCACCTCCTCTGGACCACCTCCTCTGGACCACCTCCTCTGTACACCGCCCCTGGTTCCCCAACCTCCTCTAGCCCAGGACAGACCTACTCCCTGGGGGTATAGACCACACCACCCCTCTACCGTTATCCCCCTCATCACCTCATGGGCCTCACCCATACACCCACCACCACCACCCCAAACCCACATCAGGGTGGGTTGATAGATGGACATGTCTCTGCCTTAATATCTGCGAACGAACACTCCTCGCGAGACGATTCACTGTCTAAACTCCAAAATAATTCTATCACTTCAAGTCATTGTACAGAAGAAAAAAAACTCTGTTGGTCTTTTTCTAACTGTTTGCAAGAGTGTTGTAGGTGTTTGAATTATGTACAATGAGGATGTGAAAACCATGTGAAATCTTGTGTGCGATTACATGTCCCAAAAAGAGGCTGAACTATGTTTTGTACTGTTCTTTTCTCACCAATGAAATGAGGAATTGCAGAGCACCTACAGAAGCTGCTGTTCAATGTGTTTTTTGTTGTTTTTATCAGGAGTCAAATGTTACATCACATAAGTCATCAGATAATAATAATAATCATTTTGTTAATAAGCATGATTTAGCTTTTTCTTCCCATAACTTGTTCACACCTTACTGTAGAAGAAGAAGTTATTGAAACAATGTTCTCTGGTGTTTTCTCCTTTAACCAAAACATTCATTCCTTGATATTTACATTGACAAACAGTTTAAAGCACATACCTTTCACAAATAAGAAAAGCATTGCTAACAGTCTGCCCAGTATGAATCTGTATACTGTAAATCCAAAGAGTAATTATACCACTGGAATTGTTTCCAAGAAATGCACAGTAACTAACACTGGGTCTGAATGTGCATTTCCTTCTAAATTGAGTATCTCTGCATCAATGTATCGTCATCATCATCATCATCATCATCATCATCATCATCATCATCATCATCATCATCGCATTCCACTCTTAGAAATAGAAGGTTCCCCCTATGGTCCCTGTGGTTGAACCATTTGAGGAACCCTTAGTGGAAAGGGTTCTACACAGAACTCAAACAGGTTCTACACGGAACCCAAAAGGTCCATGCCGAAGAACCCTTTTCAACAATTTATTCTGAGAGTGTATCAAGTCATTTCTTGCCAATATATATATATTTTTTGCTCTTTTATTGTTTTTACTCCTTGTATTCCTTTCAAGCTTTGTGGCCTTTATTTGGCATAAATCCTTTATTTTTGTTTCCCTGTGTCTTACCACTCCAGTAATTGTAAATTGTTTTGAAAAAAAAAATCTTGTTAAGATGTATACAGTACATAAAGAAGTCTAATGGACTTTATAACAAATGCCATGAAACCATGATTTTATTACAAGTAATTTATTTTTGTACTTTTGAAGGTTGTTATGCAGTTCTTATCACACAAACTAATGGGCAGGAAACGATCGCAACTGTGAGTGTTTTCTCCCGTTCCTCCAGGTTTACTCTCATCACTCAGTCCATTCTGAAACCGCGTTATGTTTTCCTTATTCAAAGTGCTTTACATGTATGCCTGCATTAATTGTTTGAAAATAAGTACAATAATTATTATGGTGACGAGGGTCTTCATCTTCATCAAAAATAAAGTGGGTGATAAAGAGGCTTCACTTTAGTTTGTAGCGTTACTCCAAAGACCATAGGCTACAGAGTGCAGCCCCTCTACTTCAGAGTATGATGGAGGAGAAGAGATTCAGTGCTGAGATACTTTAGACAGTTTCCATCTACGTTAGATATCACACATGTTGCTCAGTGATTACAGATACGGTGGCATAAATAGAGTGGCACCTTTTGGGGAAGAAGGTTTTTTCCAATCGAGATGGACAGCTGGCCCTTCAGCTTCTTCTTAGATGACATTTCAATGCTCCAGCCACTCCAGTGATCCATGCATCCATCCAATCAGATTCCCCAGGTTTTTGCTGATAGTTCCTGTATGTTGTTGTCGTGCCATGAGGTGTGTTTGTGTATAAAAGCATGTTTCTGGTTCTAAATAGATGTACAAATCTAATTCTCATGAGAAGCACAGCCAAGGGGTTCATTATCAATGTCCTGTATTTTTCTATTGTAAAAAATATTTTATCTCTCCTCAGAAGTTGTTTATATATATATATATATATATGAATATATATATACGTATATATAATGTGTGTGTGTGTGTGTGTGTGTGTGTGTGTGTGTGTGTGTGTGTGTGTGTGTGTGTGTGTGTGTGTGTGTGTGTGTGTGTGTGTGTGTGTGTGTGTGTGTGTGTGTGTGTGTGTGTGTGTGTGTGTGTGTGTGTGTGTGTGTGTGCGTGCGTGCGTGCGTGTAAGAAAAGATGGATGTGACATACAAAATATAGTTGCCCAATTATACTGATCCTTCTGTGTTGTGTGCAGAAGACTGTCTAGCTGTCATAACGACTGAATGACCGCAGTGAAGTTCACTATGCACAGCTCAGCTGACTATTCACTCATATGTGCAATCGTTTGTTGCATTCCATATCATATGTTGGAGAAAATATTAAGAAGCAAAAAATACAGATTCTCTATGTGCCAAATTACTCTAATTGAGAAGTGTAATACTAAATAAATAAAGTTTGCAAACTGACAAATGAAAAAGCTCTCATTATTATAAAAAGTGTCATTATATTGTTTGCATAAAACATTTTTTATCAGCAATTATGTGTAAAAGATAATAATTTTTAAAGTATAATTATACCTCTAATTAATGTAGTTCATTATGTTAACGAACCATTTTCTAATACTGAGTTTGAATTATGGGACCAGGAAGTTCAACAATAATTGATACAGTATGGTCACAATATAACAGCCAAAACTATAGCTAGAGATATCTTCATTTATTAATCAATATAAATTGTATTTCTCATACTGTATGTACAGACTTCAACTTGTTTTATTTTTGGTTATTGAGTTCAGAGGTCCCGTCAACAAAGGCTTAAATGCAGACCTCGAAGAGAAAGAAAGAAAGAAAGAAAGAAAGAAAGAAAGAAAGAGAAATACAGAAAAAGACAACCCATGATTACATTTCTTTTTTTTTCTTTTTTTAACAGTTCTACAGACAGGAGAGCTGTCAGGCATCGTCACGGTAACCAATCAGAGTCGTCTCCGCTGAGTGTTTTCCCAAGGTTCTCCTTGTTCCTGATGGTGTTGAGGAGCAGTTCCAGGGTGTTGACTACGGGGCCGAGCCCCCCACTGACCCCAATGCCGCTGTGCCTCTTCCCAAAGCGCCCGATGGGCCGCACCCCACGCCCCACGTACCAGAAGGGGTCTATCTCTGGACCTGGCGAGAAGAACACACTTTAACTAACAAACAATGACACACGCACGTACACAGGCGCTTGCACACACAGACACACACGCACACACACACACACACACACACACACACACACACACACACACACACACACACACAATAAACACACATGACTGTAGTAGGCACACAGGTGCTTGCACACACAGATGCACATGCACACACACACACACACACACACACACACACACATACATACATACACACACACACACACACACACACACACACACACGACTGTAGTAGGCACACAGGCACTTGGACACACAGATGCACATACACACACACTGACACACACTAAACACACTTGACTGTAGAAAAAGCTGTGAATGAAAACATCTGTTCAGTGTTTATATGATACACTACCTAACATTTGACATTGATTGATAATGATAGCATTGCCATAAGGCAACTATTTAAATGTGTGATGTCTTATATGGATGAACTAATCATCTAAAGTGTTGGCTATTTTCCCCAGAGAATTTCTTGGATTCACCTAAAAGTGAATGCCACCCATTTAATAAGTAATAATTATATAATTATATTGTGCTTGTTTCAAGATAATGACAGAGCACGAGTCTTGTTCCACGTCACTTGAACTGCCTAACAGCCTCGTTGCAAAAAAAAACTGTCCGTTTGTTGTTCGGAGGAGAATTGAAGCATCGAGATAAACAACAGGAGAGGAATGCCACATTGACTTATTTGATAAAAGCATGCAATAAGACTTACTTCTGTTGTCCACGTTGTGATAAAAGCATGCAATAAGACTTACTTCTGTTGTCCACGTTGTGATAAAAGCATGCATAATAAGACTTACTTCTGTTGTCCACGTTGTGGACGATGTGGAAGTCGTGCTCCACGGTGGTGCAGCGGGCGCAGGTGACGGTGGTGGACAGCAGCAGGAGGAGGGTGAGCAGAGCCGCCCACCAGCGGGACAGCAGAGCGCGCTCTGTCACCACTCTCTCTGGGGACATCACTCTCTCTGGGGACATCACTCTCTCTGGGGACATGGTGGATGGACACGCCACTCTCTCTGGGGACATGGTGGATGGACAGCAAGGCATTGTGCGCGTGGACTGTGAAATGTTATGAAAAATGCAATTGAAATGGCTGTTACATATACAGGTGCAACTCAAAAAAATAGAATATCGTGCAAAAGTTCATTTATTTCAGTAATTCAACTTAAAGTGTTAAACTTAGATATTATATAGACTCATTACATGCAAAGCGAGATATTTAAAGCCTTTATTTGTTATAAATGTGATGATTATGACTTACAGCTTATGAAAACCCCAAATTAAATATCTCAGAAATGTTTAATATTACATGAAATCAATAAGAAAAGGATTTTAAATACAGAAATGTCAGCCCTCTGAAAAGTATAATCATGCATATGTACAATGCAATGAGTCTATATAATATTTAAGTTTAACCCTTTAAGTTTTACTGAATTACTGAAATGAATGGACTTTTGCACGATATTCAAATTTTTTGAGTTGCACCTGTAATACCAAAGTAAACCAGATATTTATTCTTCTGAGTTCTGAATTTAGCTGACAAAAAAGTACCATAGTAGTAGTAGTAGTAGTATTTATGTCAACATCCCCAATGTCAATACGAATGTATTACTTTAACAATTACAATCTTGAATATGTTTTCCAAATATAGATAAGGTAGTAATCAACTCACCATAAACTTTGGTACCGCGTTGAGGTTAGTTGGTGGAGGTCTTCGTTCGAGTTGGTTCTTGAGAGGAGGAGGGTGTGAGCACAAGCTTTTATACTCCCAGGTCCATAATACTAGATGATGAATCAAGAACGTCTACCACGTAGGACGACACTTGGGATCATCGCCCCCACCACTTCCCACCGGTCCCCTCCTCCTGCAAATCCCCTCCTCCTTTTAAGAATGGAACAGTAATTTAATAGGGATTCCCTGGTTGGATTTGTCCTGGTATTTGGCACGCCGCTGTGCAATCCATCAGGGAGTCAATGACATGTAGACAACATGAACTTAGTTAACAGACACCCACTTTGGAGAATGGGGACCTTTACTTCAAGACAGTGACCCAAAGGTGCGGAGGTGGGTATGCCTTAATCATCTTGATTACTATTGACAGGCCCTATAGGGCCTACTCCCTACTGCTGTCAAATGGAACCAACGAGATAGTACTAATACTAATACTTACGGAATACCAGCACAATTTAGTTTTTCTAATGTAATAATTCGGCTACATTGAGGAAGACTGTAAAATAAGTCAAATACAATAAGGAAATGTCCAGGCCAATACACAGAGGTTGCCAGTGGAGTTAGTTAGACTATAGATGAATTTCCAAATATTGAATAATGATCAATAGAGTTATAGGCCTATACATGAGTTTAATAGAGTCAGTAAGTTCACCCAAAGCCGACATAGTCTAATGAGATGTGCCATGAATAGCCTGGCTAGTTGGTAGAGATGAATCAGATGTGGCGGGTCAAGCTGAGGGTGCAGAGATGCTGAGAGTCAGGACATGTCAAAGAGGGTAGAGTCTGGTCTACCCTACCAGATAACCCTGAATGTTACTCACCAAATAGGACATACTGTTCTGTACTGGTTAATTAAGATCAAGGTGGTGTCATGCGTAGGTGTATACTTTGAACACGGTCCAGGATTAGTCATACATTTCTGTGATTCATAAAAAGGAGAAGTTCTACTCTTCAAGCATGCAATGGGGAAATGTACCATCCGTTATTACCAAAAATGAAATACCTCCTCTTGTGTCATCCGATAGCTTGTATGCAGTATCCAGCCCTACGCCCATTGGCCTGTTTAGTATGGGTAATGCAGAGTTAACTTGGAGGCAGCAGTTTGGTTCTCCTTCACAGATTAGGACAGCCATTATTTCCTGGTTGGAGGGGGATCAGATGGTCTAATGGAAGTAAAAGCTCAACCAAGAAGAAAGGATGGCTGTTATAATGAGACAATTACTACCTGAAGATGTGTAATCATCCCAAGGATTTGCACTGGGGAAAAAAGGCACTTAATGCTTGAAGATGCACACTGATTTATGATCTCATTTGCAACAATGAGATTTGCAACAATGAGATCACAGCCACAATCAGATGTTGCCCCAGACTTGTTGGGCCACTGTGCAGTTATGTATTTCAGGTGTTTATTCTCACTGTAGGCTACAGTTCAAAACCGATATTTATAATTATATTTCTTTGGTCCCAAAACACCAGACATTTTACACCATCGTTTCAGTCAAGAGAATTGAGACACACTCGATCACACACATGCTCTAATCCCCGTTCCAAGTGTGTGTGCTCGGAATAACAGATGCGATCTTAAGGAGAGAGATGAAGATGTGATGTTGATCATGGTTGAGCCATGCTCATGGCATGATGCTTGATAACTCTCCCCACCTGGGCTCAAAACGTCATGCTCTCTGAGCATTTGGTGGGATTCTCACCATTCTTGACACAGACCCAATCAATTCTGGACATTACACAATGCGTTGTCTGTGTTACCTGTGTTACCATTTCCTGTATGATACATGTATGATACACTAGAAGTGCACTTTGTGAAAGCTTGGTAGCTCTGCAACATGTTGTCCAATATTGCCCACTCTGTCCATCTATGGTCATATTGTTGGAGCGGGAGATGGTACATACATATAGATCTTCAGGTCAATATTCATCTTGACATTCTGAAGATCAGTGATACTGAGAAGTGCCAACTCTGAAATGATATACATTACCATCGTGAGGCACTGCACATAACCCCAATTTTATTCGTAATAAAACTTAAAAGTTCACATGGCCATATCAATAACATACATGAGCACAACAGTAACATTTTCAGCAAAACAGCGGGTCATTTGTCATTGCTTTTACACAAACGCAAATGTTAAGTGTTGACGAACAAAACTGAATTATTTCCTTACAGCATAGTTATTTCTAGCTATTTCTTTAGCTATTTTTCCCATTACAGTGAATCTCAACAGTTTAATTAGAAATAAATTCTAGCAGTAATCTAATCTAATCTGGAAACTAAAATAGCTCATCAGTAATGTAACAAACAAAAGTATACTTTGATGTTGTTGTTGGCACTTTTTGTGTTAAAACTCCCTCCTTAATTCTAAATATTTTAGACAAATTTGATGTATGTATATGTACAAATATAGCAAGTGATTCTCTGTAGGCTAACAGGGTTAGTACTACCATAAACTATATAGTACTATATCATTTGTCTTTTCTTCTTATTGTTTCTTCACCTTTGTTTTCAAATGAAAGTTGTCCTACCGGCAATGCATATTGATGCTTATAGTTACTATTTAGTGTGTCTTCATTAAATTAATGATGGATTTAATTTTTCATTAGATGACAATGGATACTGTTCTGATGCACTGATTTGCTTTTGTGACACGTCATTCTAAATTCGGAGAGTTATTGTGCATTTTGCCCAAAAAAATGTGGTGTATCGGCAAACATGTTAACTGTTTAGGGGAACCTGCTAATGTTCTGAAAAGTTGAATACTGTTTTAAGAAGTGTGCTCAAGCAATCAGAAGAACTGAAAGGAATTCCAGATGAAGTGAGAAAACATGGGTTGCAGGATGATTAATTGTCTTGACCTGACTGAGACAATCTATATCACTCCCCTCTGTGACATGGTCTTTTTGTTAATGAGCCTGCTTATAAATCTTGGCCTACACAGAGAGAGTGGGCAGTGGTCCACATTGATCTTCTCTGCTGTACCCAGTCTAAAACGGCAGCTTCCCAGCAGTCAGTTCAACAACCAATTATCTGGTGCTAACTGATGTAGGTGTTGGGGGGGAGGGGGATGGGGTGGGGGGGCGGTCAGACTGAAGAAAAAAATAAAGGTTAGAGATGATCCCCATATAACTATCTAAAATCTCATTACAATATCTGCAGTTTATGGGCACTATATGATATGCTAAGCTATACCCTGAAATAATGAAATTGAATGGTAAAATATGTAAAAATGACATAACACTATGTAGTGCAACTTGCTTGATTAATTCAAATGGAGCTGGTTGGTGGATGATTTTGATCAGACACAGAAATAAGCACGTTGTACATGTATTGTGAGTTGATTTGTAGTGCTGAAGCCTGAATAGAGAATGCCACCGCAGGAAAGAAAGGCCCCGCCCATATTATGAGAACAATACAGTGAGACAACATTCATTGTTATCTTTCCTAATGCAATCCTGCCTAGTGGCCCAGTGGCCTAATGGATAAGGCATCAGCCTCCGGAGCTGGGGATTGTGGGTTCAAGTCCCACCTGGGTCGGCGAGGTCAGTTTTTCTGAGAATGACACCATAATGGCGCTAATAAGTTCAGCTAATATTACAGTGCTCTTAATAACTATGCTTGCATCTGCTGAGTATGTAACCACACACACCTTCCATTGACATTACTGTTGTTAAATGTTTATCTATTTATTTTCTATCTATATGTATCTATTGCCATTTTTATTTTCTATTACTATCCTTCTTTTTCTGTATTTCTTTTAATGCTATATGTAAAGCACTTTGAATTGCCCCTGTTGTATGAAATGGGATAAACAAATACTTGCCTTGCCTTGCCTAATCACTGATCAGAAATCTTTTTTAATGTTGTTAAATGGCTTTGCCATAATGACTCAACATCAACATAACAAATTGTGGGATAAAAAGCTTTTATTATATCAACATGTGGAAACTCATGAGCAGACTGCCATACAATATTTCACAGAATACAAATTCTCTTAATGTTACTTTCTTCACAAATGAAGCCCACATCAAATCGCTAACAGTATAAATCTTTATTGGATAGAAAGACTCAAAAAAACATATCGTTAGCCTCATAGCATAATTGCCATGTCATGCCTCACTTGTGGTCAGCCGAACCATCTTTGGACTTGGGCAGATAGTGACTTTGGAATGTAACAAGCATTCTGATCAGCCAATGGCATAGGCAATAATGCACAGTGAGTCAGCAGTGTTAGGCGAGTTAGGCAGATATCTCAATTTGGCCAAAATATGACTTTTTGTTGACCCCAGAGAGAGAGAGGAAAAAAGGGGACTAAGATGAATTTGCCTAATTTGAGTGATTGTGTCGAGGAGCACAGAGGATTAAAACGTTCATGGTGGGTCACTTGAGAGAGACTGTTCTCTCGTTCTATTTCAGCTTTAGAACATTCGAAGCTAATTATTTTCATTCGTATAAAAGGCTGCTTTCGACACAAGGCAATTATGCTATGAGGCTAACGATATGTATGTTATGTTCATGATGTTAATAACATCAATAAAATAAGTCCCTGGGGATGCTAGTGTGTCCGTCAGGACTGTGGGAGGTAGGCGCTGATGTCCTCCAGCCCAGGGCTGTGGTTGTCCAGGTACTCCAGCACCACGTTGCCCCCGTTGTAGAGGGGACAGTCTGGGTGAGCCAGCAGAGAGAGCAGGGTGTCGTCCATCTTCAGAGCCTCACCTGTCTGGGGGTGGCACAGCCGCAGCTTCTACAGGATGACAACACCACAAGGGAGCGCAGAGTATGTTTGTCAGTTAGATGTCAAAAGATGGGTATCCAAGATGGGTGGACAAATGCCACGATAATATCTGCACAGCTGTATAGTCTGCTAGGGGCCTGCTGTAAAGGATTTTTTAACATGTATGTGTTGTATGTATGCATGGTGTGTCCATTTTTCACACATTGCTGAGTGTAACAGTAGATTTCCATGGAAATTCCTGTGGGATTGTTGAGAGTGTGTTGGATTGAGGGCCTTGTGTTTATGGACAGTGATGGAGTGCAGACTCGTTATCAATGTTGTGACTATGTTGACAACATACCAAATGTACAATGTGAAAGTTTGGTGTCAGTCTCTGGTGAGGTTGATTTGACTGCCCAACTCGAGTTGTTAAAGACCATTTCTTTAATAAATATTACACTTAGATTTAAAGCAGGTTACTATTTTGAGTCTCGTTAAAATCCATGACAGTATCCAATCCTTCCAGCGGACAAATCCCATGATAATATCTGCCCAGCTGTATAGTCTACTAAGGGGCCTGCTCATGGTTGTTTAGTTGTGGTGACATGTATTCTGTGGTTACCTTAGCTGTTAGTATGTTGTTCTTGTTCTTGAGGCTGGCCAGTGAAGCAGCGTAGTCCACCACCTTCCCCACACTCCACTTGGAACAGAAGAACATGGGCAGGCTGCGGTCTTTGGACTCTTTGGGGAGGAAGACCTGTAAATAGGTCCTCTCTGTCTGAAGAGCAATATATGGGGAGTTGTCAGCTTCCAAGAATAGGTTGCACACTGGAATTCTGAGGAATTTAGAATGTCTCTCTCTCTCTCTCTTTATGTAAGTCTGGGTAGTACCTGTGGCAGTCCTTTGTCTCCTGAAGCATGGAGCTTTAGCTTCATCAGAGCGACCTTCGCTGCAGTCGCACTGCTCTTGGCCCCTCTGCGACCTTTGGTTGGAGGCAAAGCCTTCTTTGACTCTGTTGTGACGAGGTAAAACAACATTATGTGCATACTGAACTCAAAACACAGTATTTTGTCCAACACTGCCCTCACATGGACATAAAGGACAAGTGCAACGATACTGTACTGGACTAAGTAAATAGCCATTTATTGAGACTTTATTTACGACTTTCATCGGTTTATGAAAAGAAGATAAGCACATCCTCCAGCCATCTGATACAACGAAATGAGATAGAATTGAGATTTAATAATATAGAGGTAAATGTTGGTCTCTGATCAAAAACCAAGTCACATCAACTGAAGAAGAAATGTACAAGTGAATTTCCCCACGGGGATAAATAAAGTATCTTTGAAGTGGGTCACAAAAGATGTGACTGACCTATAATCTTCTGCACCAGTTCCTGAGTGGCAGCCATGCGAGGCTTGGGTGTCTCCAGTTTTTCACACCTATGGTCATCCTGATGGCGATGACTGGGGAATAAAGAAAATAGGTTTGAGAAAGCACCTTTAGCATCCTATCTTTATCCATATCTTATGATTAGACTATCATTTTGACGAGGGGGTGGATGGGGGGAATTAACTCTCACGCCAAACAGAAATGTTTTTCGCAGTGTGGACATATGACCGGCAACAGTTCTCTTCCTTTGCAGTCCTGGAATGTGCAGGGATGGCTCGTGATGCCGCCAGAGGTCGGAACCACCTCCCTCTTCACGTCCACCTGTTTATTAGACACACAAAACAAAGGCATGTAGGTTACTACATTTCAGTGGTAGATGAGGACAATCAATAATAGTTCAGTTATCCCTCAAACCACCAAAAACGTTTATTACCACTGGGCATGAATGTGTGGCTCGACCTCTGTGTTCAGTACTGTAAAAAAAAAAAGTAAAAGGCAATAGTTTAGTAGCTAGCGTACATCATAATAACACCTAGCTAGACACATTGATTTTCAATTGAATTAGTGAGCAAGTGTGATGCATAATTGTATGATGAACATTGCAATCAAGTAAAATCTTACCAGAAAACACCACTGCAGGCATTACAAACAAATGGCAGAAAATCTAGGAAAAGACAGATTGCTACGTCAAGTGTTACACATAAAATGTATACTCTAACTGTAGCAAGCTAATCGTGAGTTTAGAATGATAAGGTTCTATCTCCGTTTAGGGCAGTTCAGAGATATTGAGCGTCAACGTTTTTACATTCCTTTATGTTTTGTGAGATGGAACCTTTGTATTTTATTAATTACTAACTCAAAAATGTCAACATTTTAAAAATAACACCACACAGGCACTAATAAACACCTAATGGATCAGATTATGTAAACAAACTCAATTTTGACAAAAATGGAGATAGAACCTTATAATTCTAACGTCACGATTTTTATTATTTTTATTATTTTATTATTTTTTAGGTTTTTATCCTGTTAGTTGACCTTGTATGTAATATGTACTTTCATGTACCTACTTCTGCAAATCTTCTAATAAAGTTTTCAATCAAAAATCAATCAATCAAACGATTAGCTGCTCCTGTGTCTGTAACATACATGGATGGTTATGTAGCTTGACTAGCTAAGCAAGCCAGTCACGTCGAGGTTAGCTTAAGCAAACGACACCAATCCACGAACCAAACACTAACTACAGATTAAGAGTTTTAAGATCAACTCATTGCTGATTGCTATGTGAGAAATTGAAGATAACCTTTCTGATTGCAGAACTCGAAACGACAATGTTCTCCAATGTCCAGCTCAGCCATGACTCTGCTCAATGTCAACATGAACTCTGACCCACAAGCACGTGACAGAACACGGTCCAATCGCTGCGAAGGCTCGAGACTTTTCTGACTTTCATGGTAATTATACAATGTACAGTGATACATTGTCTGCCAATGAACAATTCCTTCCATGTTATTGAATATCATGTCTTCCTATGTGTTATGAATATAATATCAGGTCTTCAAAGTGTTTTGTTGACCATGAACGTTGACATGCATTAGGAAAACAATCGTAATCATATCCTAATGATCCTAATATTATATTTGTAAATGTTTGTACCTAGTCAATCTGTGTGGAATGACATATTAATGTATCTTTATAAATCAATTCTAATTGATTTACAGTACAGGCCAAACGTTTGGACACACCTTCTCATTCAATGTGTTTCCTTTATTTTCATGACTATTTGGTACATTGTAGATTCTCACTGAAGGCATCAAAACTATGAATGAACACATAGGAATTATGGATTTAACAATAAAGTGTGAAATAACTCTAAATATGTCTTATATTTTAGATTCCTCAAAGTAGCCACCCTTTGCTTTTTGTTGTTAATAAAATATATAATAATAATATTTAATATAATATGTGTTAATAATAATATGTTATTATATATAGATAATATTATTATTATATATTTTATTAACAACAAAACATTTTTTTTATTAACAACAAAAAAGCAAAGGGTGGCTACTTTGAGGAATCTAAAATATAAGACATATTTAGAGTTATTTCACACTTTTTTGTTAAGTACATCATTCCACATGTGTTCATTCATAGTTGTGATGCCTTCAGTGAGAATCTACAATGTAAATAGTCATGAAAATAAAGGAAACACATTGAATGAGAAGGTGTGTCCAAACTTTTGGCCTGTACTGTATAAAGATTAATTTTGTTTATTATGTGAAGCGCATTGAGTTGCATCTTGTAAGAAATGCGCTATACAAATAACATTTGATTTCATTCGATTTGAAACATTTTGAAGCAACAGTGTTATAAAAGGCCCATTGTATGAAGGTGTCGGATTTCCTGACGCGTCACTCAGGTGTGGGACTTGTTTTGAACAGGTAGGTGGAGAGCAGTTGATCTGGTGTTCCTGCCTCTCTTCCGCCACTTTTTAATACAGAAGTTGACGCGGGACTGTTAGTTTGAAGAGTTTGGAGAGTTTGAAGAGTTTGAAGAGTTTGCAAGAAAGCCGAAACAATGACCTCGAAGATTGCCAAAATGTTTAAAAGCTCCAGTTCGAGCTCTCCTTCTTCAAGCTCTTCTCATTCTTCAAAGTCCAGACACCACCGGTCACGGACAGGGACAGGGCCCACCGCGCAGGAGGCCATCCACAAGCTCCGGGAGACGGAGGAAATGTTAACGAAGAAACAAGACTATCTGGAGAAGAAAATAGAACAAGAGATCATAGTCGCTAAAAAGAACGGCATCAAGAATAAACGCGGTATGATTCTCTTTATCATGGCTTATCTGTCGGTATCTGTCAGTCACGTGACGTGTGGACACCTGTTCCATTGGCTATGCGTTATCTGATAGAAGTATTATATAATAGGAGGTTACAGTAATGTCGTTTAATGTCCTTTTATCACGACAGGAAAACATCGCACTCAGGAGTCCCGTCATATCTTTATCTTACATGTATTCACGTATTTGAATGGAAAACAATAGCCTAGGTCTTGAAATAGTACATCATAATTTCGTGAGTTTAGAATGATACGGTTCTATCTCCGTTTAGAATGATAAGGTTCTATGTCCGTTTAGGGCAGTTCAGAGATATTGAGCGTCAAAGTTTTTACATTCCATTATGTTTTGTGAGATGGAACCTTTGTATTTTATGAATTACTAACTCAAAAATGTCAACATATTAAAAATAACACCACACAGGCATTAATAAACACCTAATGGATCAGATTATGTAAAAACTCATTTCTGACAAAAATGGAGATAGAACCTTATAATTCTAACGTCACGATGTGCTGAAGTCAGAGTTTTTCTAGTTATTTTTATGCTGAATAATGATACCCCCATTCAGTAGGATTATTTAGCTGCATTCAAACAGCTTGTATGACAGGTGCTCTTATGTGTTTGGTTACTGCATGCTTCAGACTGCTGTCAGTCCAAGTAAAGGTAAGTAAAAATGGCGGCCCTTTGTGTGTATGAATGTCTGTGTGTTTAACCCTAACCCTATACTTATTTGTATTGACTTTTTCACATTTACATCTGACAACGACACAACAGGACACACAACTACTACTCAAACATTGCAAGACGTCCTTGTACCCTAACCCTTGTTGCTTTTTTTTGTTTTGCTATTGTCACAGCTGCAACGTTTGCAGGAAAAGTGCTATACAAATAAACAATATGATTATCGTTTTACATTTTTCCCCTTCACTCTTCATCCCTAAAAGCGGCCCTGCAGGCTCTGAAGAGGAAGAAACGCTTTGAGCAGCAGCTCACCCAGATCGACGGCACCCTCTCCACCATCGAGTTCCAGAGGGAGGCGCTGGAGAACGCAAACACCAACACTGAGGTTCTGAAGAACATGGGCTACGCCGCCAAGGCCATCAAGGGAGTTCACCAGAACATGTACGTGGACAGAGAGGGGGGCAGAACAACCCATCAAACACTTGTTGTCGATTCTGAATATTATGGCCACGTTCGTAAATGAGCTCAGAGAGTGTCGTAGCGTCCACGTGACTGCCTCTTGTCCAATCAAATTGGTGACTCGCTCTCAGAGCTCATTGACGAACGTGGCCTTTATGAGTTATTGCAAATCATATTCTATTTTAACAAAGGTCATGAGTTAAATTCTATGGAATACAAAGTACATAGTTTCACAAACTAGCATCCATAAATCTCTATTTTTCTCTGTCTGTCTATCTCTCTCTCTCTCTCCCCCTGCCTGCCTATCAGGGACCTGGCAAAGATAGACTCCCTCATGCAGGACATCGAGGAGCAGCAGGACATCTCCAGGGAGATCTGTGATGCGATCTCCAAACCATTCGGAGAGGAATTTGATGAGGTACAGAGCTTTACACTGATTCAACACCACTCCAGAAATATCTCTTCCCCATTCTCACCTGCTCTTATTCAGATTCTGTGTGTCCTTAACCTTTTTGTCGACGGTGAAATTGAACTCGTATCTAATTGGAACATGTGAACTTAAGCCTATAATGTTGTTTTTACTAAACTGCACGTATTGTAATGTCACACCTGTGTCTGTGTATGAGGTCACGATAGCATACTTGCATGTTTTGCTTCCCCCAGGACGAGCTGTTGGCTGAGCTGGCAGAGTTGGAACAGGAGGGTCTGGAGGAGAGCATGAAGAATATGGGCAGACTGCCCAGTGCGCCCTCCTTCTCCCTGCCCAAAGCACATCCCAGTCAGCGCCCCGGTAAGTACAAGACTACGGCCTGGGAAATATCCACACTTGTACTGGCGGCATGGGCCTCTTAACTCACACACACACACACACACACACACACACACACACACAGCTGCACTTTGTAATGTGTGTCTCTTGCTTTACAGCATCCAAGAAGAGGGTAGAGGATGAGGATGACATGCAGATGCTGGCGGCCTGGGCCTCTTAACTCACATACATAGAACAACACACACAGGTTTATTAACTCACATACATAGAACAACACACACAGGTTTATTTTAATGTTTTATCTTTCTTTTGTTATATTCTTATAGTTTTGTTATTAGGGAGTCTGTGCTATATTTGATTGGGTTGTCTGTTTTTATATCTGTTTTATAGTCTGTGAAAACAATCCATTTGTTGAAATGTGCCTTTTCCTGAAGTGTCAAACATTTTAAAGTGAAGGATTTTTAAAGTGAAGGATTGGAAAGTGAGCATTGGGAATTGAATACTGCTGTAATATACTCTCCTTACTGCCAATGCCCTATGTCTTCCCCAGTTAGTGCGTGGATTTATACTGTCAAAGGGTACAACATTGCTGTGTAAGATCTGGGTGATTAATCATCGTTTACAAGGTTCACTAACTACCAGACCTGATCTGTGACTGATCACACTGTGATAAGTGTAACACAATTCTAATGAAGGATCATTTTTGTACAGTGTATTTTTCAGAAATATTCATTCGTTTAAATATGAAGGCTGTTTCACCAAATAAAATCATGCAGAACCATCTTTGTTGGGCATCTTTGTTTTTCTGTATAATAAGATTCAACATAACATGCAATGATGTGATTCGGGCTGTGATGGGTTAAGCTACTACAGCATTTCACTTGTCATGGATTGTATGTGTGTCTGTGAAATAAGCTCGAGCTTACAGCAAGCACACTAATTACTAACTTTTGTAATGAAATCACAAAGTCTCACATCATTTTTTTTAGCACGCTTTTATATAAAAAAAAAACGATTTCAATGTATGACATCATTTGAAAGTTTACAATCTGTAGTTTCAGAATATGTAAAAAAATAAATGAAAAAGGTTAGTGTAACCACTTAGGCAACTGGGGGGTATTCCATCAACATCGCTAAAAGAAAATCCAGGTTTAGTCTGACAAGTCTCGCGAGATGTATCAAAACGAGCCTGTATTGTTTTTAGGAGTCTCGCGAGACTTGTAGAAATAAGCCAGGATTTTCCTTTAGCGACGTTGATGGAATACCCTCTGGTTGATGAAAACACTGGCTGGTGACACAGGGGGTGCGCAGTGTTTTGACGTAGCGTGCGTAAGTTGCGTAAGGGCTACACCAAGGGGGCGGGGCGCCATAACTTCAGTCAAGCAGGAAATCCTTCTCCAGCGGAGTCACGACAAACATACAACTTTCCAGTCATAAAAACGCACTAATGGAGCCAGACACACCTGTACGGTCAACAGGTAGGTCTTCTTAAAAGTTAAACGTTTGTTTTTATCATTATTTCAGTCAAATACGAACTAATAGAACAAACCACAAACCCTGTCCCTCTTTAGTTAAAGAGGTGTAGCGTAACTGGGTTTATGAATGTTTTTACTAGCTAACTTAGCTAGTTAGCCTCCTGTCCACCTCCACCCAGAGAGATGTGACACGTGTCACCCTTCAAGTGAGTTTCACTTCACTGACATGATCCAGGGTCTGAATGCATTGGGCCCTATGTTAGAATAACATGTCAGATAGAGGTCAGGTGTCAAGTTTCCTTATGTTTTCTCCACGTGTGAGGCGAGCGGGAGTTTGTTTGCATGGAAGTAGTTCATCATTCTGTGTAGTTTAATGACACAGTGGATCCTTGTATGAATGGTCTTTATTGTCATTAATACACTACAGGTACCATACAACGAAATTTAGGAGGGGGGGGCTCCCCTGGTGCTTGATTTCTTTTTTATATACTAAAAACAAGAGGGGAAAAGAGCTGGTTTACATAAATAAAGGCTATATACACTATCCACTATACTATACTATACAAATAAAACACTGTGCTGTACTCTATGCTATGCTATAACCTATATCCTAACATTTCCTATCGCTGAACCTTATGTACACAAGGGTTGTACTGTTTGTGTCTAATAAAAGGCCTATAAAAGGCAGAGCATTGGCCTCCGTGCCTTGGCTGTTTAGACTCTGCTGAGGTGATCATATTACCGTAGGTTAGTATTAGGATCGAGTAATTAGGCACCTGATGCCTTATAAAGAGCCTGTATTAACCCGCTCACTAATCTGTTGTTGAGGTCGTGGTTGTGTTTGGTTGCAATCTGTCCTAATGTGACCTTTAGCGAAGGCAAAATGGCATTGGTCATCACACCTACATCTTTCACAACATCTGTAAAAGTGGAGGCGCAAGGCTCATGATTCATGTTTCCATATGACTAATCAATTGCTTAACAACTAAACTAAAGTGTATTGAAACGCTGTTGTTCACACGTACTTTCAATAAAGCCTGACGTGACAGAACTTGATGTTATCACTGGTGATATCGCTTTGTCAATCGAAGCTGTATCAGCAGTAGCCAATGACAACACCTCAGACCTCATGTCTTATCATCTCTGTCACCCACCAGGAGACGATGATGTCCCTGACCCAGAGGAAGAGAAGAAGAGGGCGGTGGCAGCAGCCCGCGTGGCCAACCGCCTGCCCGAGCTCAGGCTAGCCCTGCTGGGCTGGAGGTGGCCGGGGAAGAGCCTCACCGGAAACACCATCCTGGGCTGCGAAGAGTTCCGCCTGGAGCGGGCGGCCGAGTTCTGCGTGAAGAGGCAGACGGAGGTGGACAAGCGGCAGGTGACGGTGGTGGACACGCCCGGCTGGTTCTCTGTCCAGGACACGCCGGCCATGTACCAGAAGGAGATGTTGCGCGTGGTCACCATGTGCCCACCGGGGCCCCACGCCTTCCTGCTGGTCATCCCCGTGGGCATGTTCACCGACGTCGACCGGGCCCGCATCGAGGAGCACGTGGGGCTGTTCGGGGAGAGCGTGTGGAGGCATACGATCGTGGTGTTCACCTGGGCGGAGGTGCTGAGGACCATCTCCATAGAGAGGCACATCCGGAGGGAAGGCAAGGACCTTCAGTGGGTGCTGGACAAGTGTAAGAGGAGGTACTTTGTGATCAATAACTACATATTCGGGGAGCACCCTCAGCTGACCAGGCTTATGGAGAAGGTAGAGAAGATGGTCGCAGAGGAGGGGGGCATCTTCAGCCCAGAGGAGGTGGTGGTGGAGGAGGAGAAACCTCTGAACCAGAACCAGAACCTCAGCCAGAACCTCAGCCAGAACCAGGTCAAAGAGGAGGGCCGAGAGCTGGGGGCGCGGCCTAAACAGAATTCTGTTGTCGGGCTGGTCAAAGCCATGGAGGTGGATCCGCCGCACAGTAAGTGGTAACATTTGTTTACAAAATTGAAAAGAAGAGAACGCACACCGCAGAAAAATCTAGGCGAGGTGCTGGCAACGGAGGCAAATTCCAATTGAAAGAAACAGAAGCCGCACACTCATGCAAAACGTGTGGTTTATTAGGACCGGAACGGTTTCGGCCGTAGCCTATTAAACCACACTTTTTGCATCTGGAACCTGAGTGTGCGGCTTCTATTTCTTTCAAACAAATTAACATTTGTTTACAGGCATCACACGATCAGAAGAAGGAATGAGGAAGTGTTTGTGACAATATCTCTTTACATTTCTCACTGTCCCCGAGTTGACCTCTCCTTTCTTCCTGTCTGTCTGCTGAGATATAGTGTCAGGGAGAGGAGATACTAGCCAAACTAACCTAGGCAGGACACAACCATGAAAAGGACAGGGTAATACTAGCAATATTACACTTTAATAGCGCCATGGAATGTAACAAAACAGGTTTCACATAGACTACTGGTAATATTCCAGTTTGATAGAGGCTACTAATCCAAATCTGATGTGTGTCTATTTCCAGATTCAGTGGATGGACTGACTGACTGACTGACGGGGCGCTTGTGATGTGAGACACCACAGTATGGGTTTTAGAGCTGCTGCTGGATTGACATCCCTACCTAACCCCAGGCTGACCCCTACCTGACCCCAGCCTTGGATGATTTTCACATTTTAAAACTGAATGTTAAAGAAATAATGTATTTTGGTAAGAGAGAGATTTAACTGGATGTAGACATTTTAATGCAGCGTCACTGACTATTGACGACCTTGCAACATCCAAAGTCACTTTGATTGGAGTTAAATAATATACCTATGAAACGAGTGCTGATTTGATTTATTTATGACTGATGTCAAACTGAGCTCAGAGGTTAGATATAACAGGTTAGATGTAACAAGATAGTCCCTATTTGTCTAGTCCTCCCTAGAAGGATGATGGGACAGCTACTGTATCAGTCTCTCTAATTCTGCCTCCCAATTCTCCACCCTTTCCCTGAAGTGTGGACCTATACAGTTACAAAGTAATGGACTTTTGTGAAAGAGGCGGTGGGAACCAGTCCTGTGCTTTTAAATCCATGAGGGTCAGTGCCTCAGTGAACGTATAGCTTCAGAAAAAGGGTGGAGCATATGTGTGAAAGCTGACGTTGAGTTGAGAAAGGAGGACTGCGCTAACCGAACTTGGATGGGTTACTTTAACGCGCTCTATGAATGGTATACTTTTGCACTACTGGAATTCTAAATCTGATCAATCTTGTAAAAATGTATAGTTCAGTTATAGAATGTTCCCCCTATATTGTGACTAGGGATGGGAATTGACAAGACGTCTTTATCGATTCCTGATCAATTTTCTGTGTGGAAAAAGTAGGCCTACACAGGTTTTCAGTTCTTATTACTTATTATCTTGAGTCTCTGAACACAGTGTATAATATCTAAACATAACATTTATAATATAATAATATATAACGTAAATACATTTAAAAATAAAATAATGGAAAATAAATTAAATGGTGCTTTTCTTAGCAACACTTTGAAAACAAATATAAAACTGACAAACTCAACAATTCTGTAGCAACAGTCATCATCTAAAATAGATGAAATGGGAGAATATTTGTACAGCATTCGTTTTCATTTAGGGTTTCTTAGTCAAAGATCAAAAACCAACTAAGCCTGCCTACGTGGCACTAATATTATTAGCCTAGGATATTTACCCTCAGGGTAAAGAAGTGTTGTTTGGTGGAAAGCAGTGGTACTCATGCGTAGAGTGTAAAAAACACTCAATTACACATTCCTGTAATTTTAGCCCATGCTGCGTTGAAAGATGTTTTAACATATTACTGGTGTTTCCACCCTTACTTGAAATGATAATTTTACAGATGTTACAAGTAGCAATGTTTTTCTTTTTCTTTGTGAAATGAAGCCACGCTTTGGACCGTTCCTTCCTAAACTCCGCCATGACTCCTTGTTGCAAGGTTCAGAGTTTGACGTCGTTTTTACAATGCGCAACTGTCAGCGCATGCACAGAACATGCCGGCATCGATAAGAGGAATCGATAACCTCAGAGCGTACGATTCCGATGCATCGAACAATTCGGAACCGGTTCTCAACTGGAACTGGTTCTCGATTCCCTAACTAAAATGCGGTGTTTTAGACTTACAGTATGCAAAAAAAATCGCTAGTTCATTGTGATCATTACACTATTCGTGTATACTCTCCTTATGAGGCACCTGTGTACAGATACTGACTACCGTACTAATATCTGTTTATTTTTTTACTACCATAGAAATATCTTCTTCTTTTTTTTCAATGCTTCTGGGTTTTGGATGTTCAGTAGGCCTATGTGAATTTGGATCTGCCTTTTCTAGCTCATCTACAAATGAATGTGTATGTAAACCTCTGTGTCAGGGTCTGTAGTTATTTTGATTACAAGCATAGTATTATGCTAGTATGGAATTGTTATGATGTGTTTTCATAAGTGTGCATAGATAATTTGTAGACATTAAAACATGAACTCACTAGGCAGCTCTCTTGTGTGAAACTGCTGGCTAGACTAACATATCTGGGTCACGAAAGTAGGCCAAATAGCCAGCAAGGGAGAGTGGGTCAAGAGGTCAATATATTTAGGGAAAGTCAGGAATCGTATGACCAGAGTTGCCAGGCAGGACAGCCCGTTCATGAGTGACAACTACACAGCTGAGGGCTAACTCAGCAGTTATTTGGACCATAAGACTGGGTGCATGGAACAAGAGGTCCATTCATGATTGTAAACGCATGAAACAAGATGAATCTCTGATCAGACGAATAAACCTCTTCAAACTGTCCAACTGAGCTGACCTTTGGTGATTCCGATTGATTCATTCATTCATTGGGGACAAAGCATCATCTTATCAGGAAGCCACGCTGACTGATCTGTTACAGTATTATTATACTGTATAGCATGTGGCCCATTTTTATAGTGCTTTCTCCTGCGATTTATAGTAAGTAACACAAGGATGTGTTACTTTTATAATTGCTTTTATTTTCAGCAGACAATCAATACATGCAGCTGTAATAGTGACTTATTTATATGTTGATATTGTAAACAAACTATTACAAATATATGAATTGGTGACATTTACACATGAATGTATATTTAACTATATCCGGTTTAGTGATCCACTGCTCCACACCACCAATGTACTGTAGGGTTCTGAGTCAAGCAGTGTCAGCACAGAAACACCAATGGTAGCTTTCAAGTTACTGTTGAATAATTGATTAAGCACTTCCTATGCAATTGAGGCTGTTTTGTGTGTGTGTGTGTGTGTGAACAATGTATACTTTCTTATTTGACTATAGCTGTACTATTTTTCTAAGGTATTCAAATAAAGTGTATATTTTATTAAAATGAAGAGAACCCTCTGTCACTTGTCTGTCTCTATATAACTTTGGCAACAATGTAGCAGCATTACTGCTTAGCAGGGTTGGGGCGGGTTACCGCCGAATGGGCTACTTTTGATCACACTGGGCCAGAAAAAAAACATTTGGGCGGTTGGGCTGGATACATAGCATTAGTTAAGGACCTCTCATTACCCCTCAGAACCGCACCAATTCTTCCATGAGGGAGGAGCCTGTACTCCCTGTACCATAATGTAGCAGTAGGTGGTTTATCCTTGATCCAATTAATCTGAGGATACATTTTCTGTATAATACATTTTTCCGGCCAATAATAGTAATTTGCCACACAGTTTGAACTGTAAACTAGTTAGAGTTACCTCCTTTAGCTCAGCTCCTGGGAAATTGTGCCCCAACATCTTTTAATCAATTTACATTGCCAAAAATAATGGTAATTTGTTCCAATCTCTCTTTGACACTTATTACACAGGGGGGAGACCTGGTGGTCCATCTTGTTTAGTATGTAGAGAGTTATATGTAGACTGTGTAGTATTTTATACTGTGTATCTCTCAGTCTATTTCATGTAAATGTAGATCTAAACACCCTAATGGCCTCCTGCCAATCATCTTCAATATACTCAGTACCAAAATCTCTCTCCCATTTCTGTGAGATGCTTGTAATATCACCTGGGCTGATTGAATATAATAGCGCATAGAAGGCGGAAATAATAAAATACCTTTTCGGTCAATAAGGAACCTCTCTACGTCATTGTACATGACTGAATCAGGAGGAGGTCAACTCTTAGATCTAACAAAGTGGTGCATCTGAAGGAAACCATAAAAGTCTTCTCTAGGGATACTGAATTGTGACTGTAGTTGTTGGAAAGTCATCAGTGCCCTATCACGGTCTCCAATCACACGTGCCCCACTATCATGCCATAAGTCAAACATATTGGGAGGGAGACCTGGGGGGAAATCCTGGTTCCTTATGATAGGAGTCAGGAACTACTTACATATTTACACAAAAAAAGACAGAACATCAAGAACAAAACATCCATCCCCAAAGCATGGAGTCCCAACTCAACTCTAAAAACAACAACCCCAGAACAACCCCCCTCCCCAGCCCCCCCTCCACTCCATCTCCCAGTGGAGACCAACAGCATGGCCTGTTGAAAAAATAGTAGGGCCCATGAAACCGAGCAAAAACGTCACTGATAGAAAGAAAAAAAAAGTAAACATTTGCGCACTTTGTTCTCCAAGCCTGGACTCCAGGGCTGTCACGTTATCCTCCGTTGTTGATAAACAGCTCTCAGCTTCCGTGATCTTCTCAGATCTTTTTACTATACCTTTGAATAGTACATGCACATTAATGTGTCTAATGAACCCATAAGGGATGGGCCATTGATGACTAGACATGAAAATACAATTTTATTCACTCATTCATATACAGTAGATGGAGTTATTGGTATGACACACGCCATGGATACTGAGACATGAGAGATAATCTAGTATTTTGTAATGAATAGTGTATAACACATGATTGAACGATTGTATACTGTATAATAAATAAGCCCACTGCACTTGAATAAAAGCTCTTACTTAGTTTTCCAAAGTGAGATTAATCAAATAGAGGTAAACAAATCTTGCTGATCTCAAATGTTATTGTTTGGCCCAGATCAAGAAGCACAGAGATGTATTGGCCTCTGAAGATAGTTTGAGAATTGATCACAGTCAGCGGTATTTAATCGAAATGACTTTCCAAAATGTACAATCCAAAATGCAGAGCTATCAAGTCTCTCTCGACAGGACCACACTGTTGATATTCTGATCACTGACACAGTAAAGGGCACTCAGACATAGAAGAGTACATTTTGTTCATTTGGTAATGAAATAATTTATTAATACTGTAATATTAAAAAATATAGCAAAAGCTGTTCTATGTTAAAATGTTTTTAAATGTTGTAGGAGTATGTTTTAAATGTCTGGATTTCCATCCCTTGTCTTAGTCTCATTGAACTCAAGCTGGTTGGGGGTCAGACTTCTGTGCAGCCCTTAGCCCAGTGTGCCTGCAGCGCAGCGACCGCTGCATCCACCTTGGAGCTCAGGAACTCTGGAGCCTCCAGCATGTAGAGAAGTTCTTCGTTGTCCATCTCCAGCAGCATCCCTGTGACCTTGGCAGCTAGAATGGGGTGAGTTTCCTTGATAAGTTGGAAGAGATGCTCACCTGGAGGGATGGAGAATCAAACAAATCAGTAACAGTTATTATACAGTATAGCTAATGGGGGATCTAAAGATCGTAAAGTAGACTCACCCAGCAGCTGTTTCCGCTCCTCAGGAGGAGTGGCGGCCAGCATGGAGGCAGTCAGCGAAGCAGGCTGCTGCTGCATGGGGACCTGGGACCAGTATGCCTGCAGTGCAGCGACCGCTGCATCCACCTTGGAGCTCAGGAACTCTGGAGCCTCCAGCATGTAGAGAAGTTCTTCGTTGTCCATCTCCAGCAGCATCCCTGTGACCTTGGCAGCTAGAATGGGGTGAGTTTCCTTGATAAGTTGGAAGAGATGCTCACCTGGAGGGATGGAGAATCAAACAAATCAGTAACAGTTATTATACAGTATAGCTAATGGGGGATCTAAAGATCGTAAAGTAGACTCACCCAGCAGCTGTTTCCGCTCCTCAGGAGGAGTGGCGGCCAGCATGGAGGCAGTCAGCGAAGCAGGCTGCTGCTGCATGGGGACCTGGGACCAGTATGCCTGCAGTGCAGCGACCGCTGCATCCACCTTGGAGCTCAGGAACTCTGGAGCCTCCAGCATGTAGAGAAGTTCTTCGTTGTCCATCTCCAGCAGCATCCCTGTGACCTTGGCAGCTAGACTGGGGTGAGTTTCCTTGATAAGTTGGAAGACATGCTCACCTGGAGGGATGGAGAATCAAACAAATCAGTAACAGTTATTATACAGTATAGCTAATGGGGGATCTAAAGATCGTAAAGTAGACTCACCCAGCAGCTGTTTCCGCTCCTCAGGAGGAGTGGCGGCCAGCATGGAGGCAGTCAGCGAAGCAGGCTGCTGCTGCTGCTGCATGGGGACCTGGGACCAGTGTGCCTGCAGCGCAGCGACCGCTGCATCCACCTTGGAGCTCAGGAACTCTGGAGCCTCCAGCATGTAGAGAAGTTCTTCGTTGTCCATCTCCAGTAGCATCCCTGTGACCTTGGCAGCTAGACTGGGGTGAGTTTCCTTGATAAGTTGGAAGAGATGCTCACCTGGAGGGATGGAGAATCAAACAAATCAGTAACAGTTATTATACAGTATAGCTAATGGGGGATCTAAAGATCGTAAAGTAGACTCACCCAGCAGCTGTTTCCGCTCCTCAGGAGGAGTGGCGGCCAGCATGGAGGCAGTCAGCGAAGCAGGCTGCTGCTGCTGCTGCATGGGGACCTGGGACCAGTGTGCCTGCAGCGCAGCGACCGCTGCATCCACCTTGGAGCTCAGGAACTCTGGAGCCTCCAGCATGTAGAGAAGTTCTTCGTTGTCCATCTCCAGCAGCATCCCTGTGACCTTGGCAGCTAGACTGGGGTGAGTTTCCTTGATAAGTTGGAAGAGATGCTCACCTGGAGGGATGGAGAATCAAACAAATCAGTAACAGTTATTATACAGTATAGCTAATGGGGGATCTAAAGATCGTAAAGTAGACTCACCCAGCAGCTGTTTCCGCTCCTCAGGAGGAGTGGCGGCCAGCATGGAGGCAGTCAGCGAAGCAGGCTGCTGCTGCTGCTGCATGGGGACCTGGGACCAGTGTGCCTGCAGCGCAGCGACCGCTGCATCCACCTTGGAGCTCAGGAACTCTGGAGCCTCCAGCATGTGGAGAAGTTCTTCGTTGTCCATCTCCAGCAGCATCCCTGTGACCATGGCAGCTAGACTGGGGTGAGTTTCCTTGATAAGTTGGAAGAGATGCTCACCTGGAGGGATGGAGAATCAAACAAATCAGTAACAGTTATTATACAGTATAGCTAATGGGGGATCTAAAGATCGTAAAGTAGACTCACCCAGCAGCTGTTTCCGCTCCTCAGGAGGAGTGGCGGCCAGCATGGAGGCAGTCAGCGAAGCAGGCTGCTGCTGCTGCTGCTGCATGGGGACCTGGAGCTGGGGAGGAGCCATGTGCTGCTGTGGGTAGTGAGGCATGATGTAGGAGGGCATGTTCGGGAAGTACTGAGGTTGCACACTCTGGGTGGCCCAGCCAGGAGGAGGTCTCAGTTGATCCAGCTGGTTGGTGAGGTAGTAGGTAGTACCACCACAGGTCTGGGGCTGTGGAACGGGAGCCATGACGTATCCAGACGGTGGAGCAGGCTGGTAGGGGTCGATGACTAGGTCGGGCATGCCGCAGACACTGTACTCTTCTGTGATAAACACCTGTTGGTGTGCTTGGCGGTCCTTCCTGCTCCGGGCCAGGGCCACATACAACGGCTTGTTGGCCACGACGCGGCCGTTCATCTCAGTCATGGCCTTGGTGGCGTCCTCGGGGGAGGAGAAGCGCACGAAGCCGAAGCCCTTGCTGCGTTGACCTTCCATCATCACCTTCGCACTGGTGATCGTTCCGAAGGAGGAGAACGCTCGGTGCAGACGCTCATCGTCCCAGCCATCATCCAGGTTCTTCACGTACAGATTGACACCCTGGTAAGCGAAAAAACCTGTTTAGTGAGATGTTTTTCATACCTCAAATACATCAACAATAACTATGTGTAAATAGTATCAACTTCTGTGTTAGTATCAGAGAACTGGAGGCCACAAACCTGGTATCTGGTCATACGCTCATGCTTCATGTGTTCAAACCGGTGCTTCAGCGCGGTCTGGCGCTCTCTTCTCTTCTGGGCACGGCCCACGTAGACCTTTCTCCCGTCGATGTTCTGACCATTCATGTCGTCGACAGCCTTCTGGGCGTCCTCATGCCTTTCGAAGCAAACAAAACCGAAACCCCTGGACTGACCCTTGACATCAGTCATGACCCGGACTCTCAGGGTTGGTCCATATATTTCAAACTTTTCCTTCAGTTTTTGGTCATCCATATCCTTGCCATGGTTTTTTATGTACACATTGGTGAACTCTCTGGCCCTGGCTCCATGTTCAGCCTCTCGTTCTTTGTTAGATTTGAAGTGTCCAATAAACACTGGTTTGTCATTGAACAGCATGCCATTCAGCCTCTTAATGGCTCTCTCAGCAGCCTCCTGGCACTCATATTGCACATAGGCATGGCCTTTAGATTGGCCATTCTCATCACAAACCACCTTACAGGAAAGGACCTTTCCAAATGTAGAAAACGTGTCGTAGAGGGCCTGGCTGTCAATAGATTCCTCCAAGTTCTTGAGGAAAACATTGCCTACCCCACTCTTCCTCAGTGAAGGGTCAAGCTGAAACCACATGATGCGCATAGGTCTTCCTTGGAGGTCATCAAAGTTAATAGTTTCCAGAGCAAGCTCTGCATCAGCGTGCTGTTGAAAGTTGACATAGGCATACCCCAAGGATCGTTGGGTGATCTTGTCCCTGCACACTCGGATGGTAGTTGCACCTGCAGAGCTGAATTTCTCATGCAACATTGTCTCAGTGGTATCCTGGTGGAGATCTCCAACATACAACATACAGGCCATATTTAGTTATGTTAGAAAACTTCTCCTAACCCTAATATTTGTGTTAATATTTTAGCTTTGGATATTCTTGATAATAATCAAATGTGTGCTCTATGCAGAGGAATTGCAGGTCATTTAAATGATAACACTGTTGTTTACACTAGAACTGGTTCTAGAACCCCAGTTGTGGTGGTCCTCGTTTGTTACATCATCACATTCTCAACTGTGAACTGTTTCTATGTAACCATATAAATCCTTGATGTTATATCTGCATTTCTATATGCAAATATGTTAACTACTCATTGTTACCTGAAGGGCTGTAGCCAGCAGTGTATGTTGTACAGAGTTTGGGTTTTTCTCCCATGTTGGGGTTCAGGAGACCTTCGCTAGGAGATGTATTTGGTGCACTCTGAACCACATACAGTATGGAGGGAATAGATATTCGGAGGAGAAAAGTATTTTGCACATATATACTATATATATCAGAAGCACTGTTTTCATCAAAGACCCTAAAGAAGCAATGCATTTCTTATGATAGATAGATAGATAGATAGTTTATTAGTCACACGACCAAAGCCGGTGGAATTTGTTATCGCTGCCTGCTCTGCGCTGACTCTGTCAATAATGTGTAGTGAATTAAATGACTAGTTAGTGAAATCAAACTCATATATCGCAAACATAATGGGCATTTTTATCTTGTGGCCATCCACAGTTATATGAATTGATTTAAGAAACATAATGACTGATTGCGTTGATGTCAATATTGACATTTTTTCAGAATAATAATGAGCAACTAGAAACTGTATGTGTATTGCATTATTTATGCTTTTCTGAATAACATTTTCGTATTCAGGTACATCCCTAGTTTCAAATCGTATTGTTTGTTCCCAGATCTATAAACACAGAGATGTTTTGATGTTTGATGACGGCTACAGAATAGCAATCCCTTTTCAATAATGTGTAGTAAATGAAACGACTAGTTAGTGAAATCAAAGTCCTATGTTGCAAACAGAATGGATTTTTTAATAGTGTATAACAAATGATTGAACGATTGTATACTGTATAATAAATGAACCCACTGCACTTGAATAAAAGCTCTTACTTAGTTTTCCAAAATGAGATTAATCAAATAGAGGTAAACAAATCTTGCTGATCTCAAATGTTCTTGTTTGGCCCAGATCTAGAAGCACAGAGATGTATTGGCCTCTGAAGATAGTTTGAGAATTGATCACAGTCAGCGGTATTTAATGACTTTCCAAAATGTACAATCCAAAATGCAGAGCTATCAAGTCTCTCTCTACAGGACCACACTGTTGATATTCTGATCACTGACACAGTAAAGGACACTCAGACATAGCAGAGTACATTTTGTTCATTTGGTAATGAAATAATTTATTAATACTGTAATATTAAAAAATATAGCAAAAGCTGTTCTATGTTAAAATATTTTTAAATGTTGTAGGAGTAGGTTTTAAATGTCTGGATTTCCATCCCTTGTCTTAGTCTCATTGAACTCAAGCTGGTTGGGGGTCAGACTTCTGTGCAGCCCTTAGCCCAGTGTGCCTGCAGCGCAGCGACCGCTGCATCCACCTTGGAGCTCAGGAACTCTGGAGCCTCCAGCATGTAGAGAAGTTCTTCGTTGTCCATCTCCAGCAGCATCCCTGTGACCTTGGCAGCTAGACTGGGGTGAGTTTCCTTGATAAGTTGGAAGAGATGCTCACCTGGAGGGATGGAGAATCAAACAAATCAGTAACAGTTATTATACAGTATAGCTAATGGGGGATCTAAAGATCGTAAAGTAGACTCACCCAGCAGCTGTTTCCGCTCCTCAGGAGGAGTGGCGGCCAGCATGGAGGCAGTCAGCGAAGCAGGCTGCTGCTGCATGGGGACCTGGGACCAGTGTGCCTGCAGCGCAGCGACCGCTGCATCCACCTTGGAGCTCAGGAACTCTGGAGCCTCCAGCATGTAGAGAAGTTCTTCGTTGTCCATCTCCAGCAGCATCCCTGTGACCTTGGCAGCTAGACTGGGTTGAGTTTCCTTGATAAGTTGGAAGAGATGCTCACCTGGAGGGATGGAGAATCAAACAAATCAGTAACAGTTATTATTCAGTATAGCTAATGGGGGATCTAAAGATCGTAAAGTAGACTCACCCAGCAGCTGTTTCCGCTCCTCAGGAGGAGTGGCGGCCAGCATGGAGGCAGTCAGCGAAGCAGGCTGCTGCTGCTGCTGCATGGGGACCTGGGACCAGTGTGCCTGCAGCGCAGCGACCGCTGCATCCACCTTGGAGCTCAGGAACTCTGGAGCCTCCAGCATGTAGAGAAGTTCTTCGTTGTCCATCTCCAGCAGCATCCCTGTGACCTTGGCAGCTAGACTGGGTTGAGTTTCCTTGATAAGTTGGAAGAGATGCTCACCTGGAGGGATGGAGAATCAAACAAATCAGTAACAGTTATTATTCAGTATAGCTAATGGGGGATCTAAAGATCGTAAAGTAGACTCACCCAGCAGCTGTTTCCGCTCCTCAGGAGGAGTGGCGGCCAGCATGGAGGCAGTCAGCGAAGCAGGCTGCTGCTGCATGGGGACCTGGGACCAGTGTGCCTGCAGCGCAGCGACCGCTGCATCCACCTTGGAGCTCAGGAACTCTGGAGCCTCCAGCATGTAGAGAAGTTCTTCGTTGTCCATCTCCAGCAGCATCCCTGTGACCTTGGCAGCTAGACTGGGGTGAGTTTCCTTGATAAGTTGGAAGAGATGCTCACCTGGAGGGATGGAGAATCAAACAAATCAGTAACAGTTATTATACAGTATAGCTAATGGGGGATCTAAAGATCGTAAAGTAGACTCACCCAGCAGCTGTTTCCGCTCCTCAGGAGGAGTGGCGGCCAGCATGGAGGCAGTCAGCGAAGCAGGCTGCTGCTGCTGCTGCATGGGGACCTGGGACCAGTGTGCCTGCAGCGCAGCGACCGCTGCATCCACCTTGGAGCTCAGGAACTCTGGAGCCTCCAGCATGTAGAGAAGTTCTTCGTTGTCCATCTCCAGCAGCATCCCTGTGACCTTGGCAGCTAGACTGGGGTGAGTTTCCTTGATAAGTTGGAAGAGATGCTCACCTGGAGGGATGGAGAATCAAACAAATCAGTAACAGTTATTATACAGTATAGCTAATGGGGGATCTAAAGATCGTAAAGTAGACTCACCCAGCAGCTGTTTCCGCTCCTCAGGAGGAGTGGCGGCCAGCATGGAGGCAGTCAGCGAAGCAGGCTGCTGCTGCATGGGGACCTGGAGCTGGGGAGGAGCCATGTGCTGCTGTGGGTAGTGAGGCATGATGTAGGAGGGCATGTTCTGGAAGTACTGAGGTTGCACACTCTGGGTGGCCCAGCCAGGAGGAGGTCTCAGTTGATCCAGCTGGTTGGTGAGGTAGTAGGTAGTACCACCACAGGTCTGGGGCTGTGGAACGGGAGCCATGACGTATCCAGACGGTGGAGCAGGCTGGTAGGGGTCGATGACTAGGTCGGGCATGCCGCAGACACTGTACTCTTCTGTGATAAACGCCTGTTGGTGTGCTTGGCGGTCCTTCCTGCTCCGGGCCAGGGCCACATACAACGGCTTGTTGGCCACGACGCGGCCGTTCATCTCAGTCATGGCCTTGGTGGCGTCCTCGGGGGAGGAGAAGCGCACGAAGCCGAAGCCCTTGCTGCGTTGACCTTCCATCATCACCTTCGCACTGGTGATCGTTCCGAAGGAGGAGAACGCTCGGTGCAGACGCTCATCGTCCCAGCCATCATCCAGGTTCTTCACGTACAGATTGACACCCTGGTAAGCGAAAAAACCTGTTTAGTGAGATGTTTTTCATACCTCAAATACATCAACAATAACTATGTGTAAATAGTATCAACTTCTGTGTTAGTATCAGAGAACTGGAGGCCACAAACCTGGTATCTGGTCATACGCTCATGCTTCATGTGTTCAAACCGGTGCTTCAGCGCGGTCTGGCGCTCTCTTCTCTTCTGGGCACGGCCCACGTAGACCTTTCTCCCGTCGATGTTCTGACCATTCATGTCGTCGACAGCCTTCTGGGCGTCCTCATGCCTTTCGAAGCAAACAAAACCGAAACCCCTGGACTGACCCTTGACATCAGTCATGACCCGGACTCTCAGGGTTGGTCCATATATTTCAAACTTTTCCTTCAGTTTTTGGTCATCCATATCCTTGCCATGGTTTTTTATGTACACATTGGTGAACTCTCTGGCCCTGGCTCCATGTTCAGCCTCTCGTTCTTTGTTAGATTTGAAGTGTCCAATAAACACTGGTTTGTCATTGAACAGCATGCCATTCAGCCTCTTAATGGCTCTCTCAGCAGCCTCCTGGCACTCATATTGCACATAGGCATGGCCTTTAGATTGGCCATTCTCATCACAAACCACCTTACAGGAAAGGACCTTTCCAAATGTAGAAAACGTGTCGTAGAGGGCCTGGCTGTCAATAGATTCCTCCAAGTTCTTGAGGAAAACATTGCCTACCCCACTCTTCCTCAGTGAAGGGTCAAGCTGAAACCACATGATGCGCATAGGTCTTCCTTGGAGGTCATCAAAGTTCATCGTTTCCAGAGCAAGCTCTGCATCAGCGTGCTGTTGAAAGTTGACATAGGCATACCCCAAGGATCGTTGGGTGATCTTGTCCCTGCACACTCGGATGGTAGTTGCACCTGCAGAGCTGAATTTCTCATGCAACATTGTCTCAGTGGTATCCTGGTGGAGATCTCCAACATACAACATACAGGCCATATTTAGTTATGTTAGAAAACTTCTCCTAACCCTAATATTTGTGTTAATATTTTAGCTTTGGATATTCTTGATAATAATCAAATGTGTGCTCTATGCAGAGGAATTGCAGGTCATTTAAATGATAACACTGTTGTTTACACTAGAACTGGTTCTAGAACCCCAGTTGTGGTGGTCCTCGTTTGTTACATCATCACATTCTCAACTGTGAACTGTTTCTATGTAACCATATAAATCCTTGATGTTATATCTGCATTTCTATATGCAAATATGTTAACTACTCATTGTTACCTGAAGGGCTGTAGCCAGCAGTGTATGTTGTACAGAGTTTGGGTTTTTCTCCCATGTTGGGGTTCAGGAGACCTTCGCTAGGAGATGTATTTGGTGCACTCTGAACCACATACAGTATGGAGGGAATAGATATTCGGAGGAGAAAAGTATTTTGCACATATATACTATATATATCAGAAGCACTGTTTTCATCAAAGACCCTAAAGAAGCAATGCATTTCTTATGATAGATAGATAGATAGATAGTTTATTAGTCACACGACCAAAGCCGGTGGAATTTGTTCTCGCTGCCTGCTCTGCGCTGACTCTGTCAATAATGTGTAGTGAATTAAATGACTAGTTAGTGAAATCAAACTCATATATCGCAAACATAATGGGCATTTTTATCTTGTGGCCATCCACAATTATATGAATTGATTTAAGAAACATAATGACTGATTGCGTTGATGTCAATATTGACATTTTTTCAGAATAATAATGAGCAACTAGAAACTGTATGTGTATTGCATTATTTATGCTTTTCTGAATAACATTTTCGTATTCAGGTACATCCCTAGTTTCAAATCGTATTGTTTGTTCCCAGATCTATAAACACAGAGATGTTTTGATGTTTGATGACGGCTACAGAATAGCGATCCCTTTTCAATAATGTGTAGTAAATGAAATGACTAGTTAGTGAAATCAAAGTCCTATGTTGCAAACAGAATGGATTTTTTAATAGTGTATAACAAATGATTGAACGATTGTATACTGTATAATAAATGAACCCACTGCACTTGAATAAAAGCTCTTACTTAGTTTTCCAAAATGAGATTAATCAAATAGAGGTAAACAAATCTTGCTGATCTCAAATGTTATTGTTTGGCCCAGATCTAGAAGCACAGAGATGTATTGGCCTCTGAAGATAGTTTGAGAATTGATCACAGTCAGCGGTATTTAATGACTTTCCAAAATGTACAATCCAAAATGCAGAGCTATCAAGTCTCTCTCTACAGGACCACACTGTTGATATTCTGATCACTGACACAGTAAAGGACACTCAGACATAGCAGAGTACATTTTGTTCATTTGGTAATGAAATAATTTATTAATACTGTAATATTAAAAAATATAGCAAAAGCTGTTCTATGTTAAAATATTTTTAAATGTTGTAGGAGTAGGTTTTAAATGTCTGGATTTCCATCCCTTGTCTTAGTCTCATTGAACTCAAGCTGGTTGGGGGTCAGACTTCTGTGCAGCCCTTAGCCCAGTGTGCCTGCAGCGCAGCGACCGCTGCATCCACCTTGGAGCTCAGGAACTCTGGAGCCTCCAGCATGTAGAGAAGTTCTTCGTTGTCCATCTCCAGCAGCATCCCTGTGACCTTGGCAGCTAGACTGGGGTGAGTTTCCTTGATAAGTTGGAAGAGATGCTCACCTGGAGGAATGGAGAATCAAACAAATCAGTAACAGTTATTATACAGTATAGCTAATGGGGGATCTAAAGATCGTAAAGTAGACTCACCCAGCAGCTGTTTCCGCTCCTCAGGAGGAGTGGCGGCCAGCATGGAGGCAGTCAGCGAAGCAGGCTGCTGCTGCTGCTGCATGGGGACCTGGGACCAGTGTGCCTGCAGCGCAGCGACCGCTGCATCCACCTTGGAGCTCAGGAACTCTGGAGCCTCCAGCATGTAGAGAAGTTCTTCGTTGTCCATCTCCAGCAGCATCCCTGTGACCTTGGCAGCTAGACTGGGGTGAGTTTCCTTGATAAGTTGGAAGAGATGCTCACCTGGAGGGATGGAGAATCAAACAAATCAGTAACAGTTATTATACAGTATAGCTAATGGGGGATCTAAAGATCGTAAAGTAGACTCACCCAGCAGCTGTTTCCGCTCCTCAGGAGGAGTGGCGGCCAGCATGGAGGCAGTCAGCGAAGCAGGCTGCTGCTGCATGGGGACCTGGGACCAGTGTGCCTGCAGCGCAGCGACCGCTGCATCCACCGCTGCATCCACCTTGGAGCTCAGGAACTCTGGAGCCTCCAGCATGTAGAGAAGTTCTTCGTTGTCCATCTCCAGCAGCATCCCTGTGACCTTGGCAGCTAGACTGGGGTGAGTTTCCTTGATAAGTTGGAAGAGATGCTCACCTGGAGGGATGGAGAATCAAACAAATCAGTAACAGTTATTATACAGTATAGCTAATGGGGGATCTAAAGATCGTAAAGTAGACTCACCCAGCAGCTGTTTCCGCTCCTCAGGAGGAGTGGCGGCCAGCATGGAGGCAGTCAGCAAAGCAGGCTGCTGCTGCATGGGGACCTGGGACCAGTGTGCCTGCAGCGCAGCGACCGCTGCATCCACCTTGGAGCTCAGGAACTCTGGAGCCTCCAGCATGTTGAGAAGTTCTTCGTTGTCCATCTCCAGCAGCATCCCTGTGACCTTGGCAGCTAGACTGGGGTCAGTTTCCTTGATAAGTTGGAAGAGATGCTCACCTGGAGGGATGGAGAATCAAACAAATCAGTAACAGTTATTATTAGGGATGGACGGTTTTTCGGTTAAACCGAAAACCGGGGTTTATAAAAATAGAAACGTTTTTTTATCAAAACCTTCTGAAACCGGATTTTATTTTATTTTTTTTTAGAAGAATAAAATAGAATAAGAATAAAACTGGAACATGTCACATGTTTGTCGTGTGTGAAAATAACAATGATACAGTCTGAATCTGCCGCGCAATGAGTGAGAGGTTTGGTCAGTTGTGAAGAATAACTGAGGATTAATATCTAATTGGGATTATATTTAAGGGTAACGAATCACTCTATGGGAAAGATAGTTTCCTTCAGTTATTGGTAGATAGGAAATGTTTTTTACAATTACTCGCTTACATTTAATAAGATCATTTTCGCTGCTCTCTGTAAAGCGCATTGGATCACTTTTGTGAGAAATGCGCTATAGAAATAAAATGTGATTTGATTTGATATCAATCAATCAATCAAACTTTATTTATGTTCTATAGCACAAATCATGCATTGAATGTAACTCCAAGTGCAGTATTTACTAAACCACAATATAATAAAACAAGAGCTATACGGATCAAGAGTGTTTGTGCACAGCGCCACTGTGTGTGAAGGCGCTACTGAAAGTGATGACAGAACGCATGTCTCAGAAGATACGCGGTCACTTAGTGACGCAAAGGTAGTTCTGTATTTATCTCTATCTGTATTAGTACATTTATTTTGAAAGCTCTATTTTGACAGCTCTACCATGGGCACTTTTATTTTGATGGGGCATTCTTTGTTGATTGACTTACGACAGTTCAGGACGAGTCAGTCTCGCGGCATGTGGCTTTTATGAAAAGCTTTAAGTATGTTCACTGCATAATTCTAAGTCTAATATTTCAGTGATTATTGAGCAGTATTCAAATATTTAAATACATTGAGCAGCAGCTGAAACTTTGTCTAAGAACCAAGATATTGAGAAAGCAGTTCATTCAATGAAGACGCTGTTCCAAGAGATGATCTTCCGTGCAGGCGTGCACCCTGGATCAGCGGAGCTGGTGTGTTAAGTGTTCATGTGTTTTCATGTATGGTGTAGCTTACAAAAGTCTGCCTTTCCACTTATATTTGTGAAACTAAGTAGCCTAAATGTGTTGCGACTGTGCTTACGGTGTTTTAATGGTGTTCGACATGAGTGTATTGTAGCAGTAGGGCTCAATTATTTGAAATTGGCGCTCTTTTTTTATTTTTATTTTTAAATATTTTTTTTATTTATTTATTTATTTTTTAATGTATTTTTCGGTTAACCGGAAAACCCCGGTTTTACTCTCTGACGGTTTTTCGGTTTCAATAATTGGAAACCGTCCATCCCTAGTTATTATACAGTATAGCTAATGGGGGATCTAAAGATTGTAAAGTAGACTCACCCAGCAGCTGTTTCCGCTCCTCAGGAGGAGTGGCGGCCAGCATGGAGGCAGTCAGCGAAGCAGGCTGCTGCTGCTGCTGCATGGGGACCTGGGACCAGTGTGCCTGCAGCGCAGCGACCGCTGCATCCACCTTGGAGCTCAGGAACTCTGGAGCCTCCAGCATGTAGAGAAGTTCTTCGTTGTCCATCTCCAGCAGCATCCCTGTGACCTTGGCAGCTAGACTGGGGTGAGTTTCCTTGATAAGTTGGAAGAGATGCTCACCTGGAGGGATGGAGAATCAAACAAATCAGTAACAGTTATTATACAGTATAGCTAATGGGGGATCTAAAGATCGTAAAGTAGACTCACCCAGCAGCTGTTTCCGCTCCTCAGGAGGAGTGGCGGCCAGCATGGAGGCAGTCAGCGAAGCAGGCTGCTGCTGCATGGGGACCTGGGACCAGTGTGCCTGCAGCGCAGCGACCGCTGCATCCACCTTGGAGCTCAGGAACTCTGGAGCCTCCAGCATGTAGAGAAGTTCTTCGTTGTCCATCTCCAGCAGCATCCCTGTGACCTTGGCAGCTAGACTGGGGTGAGTTTCCTTGATAAGTTGGAAGAGATGCTCACCTGGAGGGATGGAGAATCAAACAAATCAGTAACAGTTATTATACAGTATAGCTAATGGGGGATCTAAAGATCGTAAAGTAGACTCACCCAGCAGCTGTTTCCGCTCCTCAGGAGGAGTGGCGGCCAGCATGGAGGCAGTCAGCGAAGCAGGCTGCTGCTGCTGCTGCATGGGGACCTGGGACCAGTGTGCCTGCAGCGCAGCGACCGCTGCATCCACCTTGGAGCTCAGGAACTCTGGAGCCTCCAGCATGTAGAGAAGTTCTTCGTTGTCCATCTCCAGCAGCATCCCTGTGACCTTGGCAGCTAGACTGGGGTGAGTTTCCTTGATAAGTTGGAAGAGATGCTCACCTGGAGGGATGGAGAATCAAACAAATCAGTAACAGTTATTATACAGTATAGCTAATGGGGGATCTAAAGATCGTAAAGTAGACTCACCCAGCAGCTGTTTCCGCTCCTCAGGAGGAGTGGCGGCCAGCATGGAGGCAGTCAGCGAAGCAGGCTGCTGCTGCTGCATGGGGACCTGGGACCAGTGTGCCTGCAGCGCAGCGACCGCTGCATCCACCTTGGAGCTCAGGAACTCTGGAGCCTCCAGCATGTAGAGAAGTTCTTCGTTGTCCATCTCCAGCAGCATCCCTGTGACCTTGCCAGCTAGACTGGGGTGAGTTTCCTTGATAAGTTGGAAGAGATGCTCACCTGGAGGGATGGAGAATCAAACAAATCAGTAACAGTTATTATACAGTATAGCTAATGGGGGATCTAAAGATCGTAAAGTAGACTCACCCAGCAGCTGTTTCCGCTCCTCAGGAGGAGTGGCGGCCAGCATGGAGGCAGTCAGCGAAGCAGGCTGCTGCTGCTGCTGCTGCATGGGGACCTGGAGCTGGGGAGGAGCCATGTGCTGCTGTGGGTAGTGAGGCATGATGTAGGAGGGCATGTTCTGGAAGTACTGAGGTTGCACACTCTGGGTGGCCCAGCCAGGAGGAGGTCTCAGTTGATCCAGCTGGTTGGTGAGGTAGTAGGTAGTACCACCACAGGTCTGGGGCTGTGGAACGGGAGCCATGACGTATCCAGACGGTGGAGCAGGCTGGTAGGGGTCGATGACTAGGTCGGGCATGCCGCAGACACTGTACTCTTCTGTGATAAACGCCTGTTGGTGTGCTTGGCGGTCCTTCCTGCTCCGGGCCAGGGCCACATACAACGGCTTGTTGGCCACGACGCGGCCGTTCATCTCAGTCATGGCCTTGGTGGCGTCCTCGGGGGAGGAGAAGCGCACGAAGCCGAAGCCCTTGCTGCGTTGACCTTCCATCATCACCTTCGCACTGGTGATCGTTCCGAAGGAGGAGAACGCTCGGTGCAGACGCTCATCGTCCCAGCCATCATCCAGGTTCTTCACGTACAGATTGACACCCTGGTAAGCGAAAAAACCTGTTTAGTGAGATGTTTTTCATACCTCAAATACATCAACAATAACTATGTGTAAATAGTATCAACTTCTGTGTTAGTATCAGAGAACTGGAGGCCACAAACCTGGTATCTGGTCATACGCTCATGCTTCATGTGTTCAAACCGGTGCTTCAGCGCGGTCTGGCGCTCTCTTCTCTTCTGGGCACGGCCCACGTAGACCTTTCTCCCGTCGATGTTCTGACCATTCATGTCGTCGACAGCCTTCTGGGCGTCCTCATGCCTTTCGAAGCAAACAAAACCGAAACCCCTGGACTGACCCTTGACATCAGTCATGACCCGGACTCTCAGGGTTGGTCCATATATTTCAAACTTTTCCTTCAGTTTTTGGTCATCCATATCCTTGCCATGGTTTTTTATGTACACATTGGTGAACTCTCTGGCCCTGGCTCCATGTTCAGCCTCTCGTTCTTTGTTAGATTTGAAGTGTCCAATAAACACTGGTTTGTCATTGAACAGCATGCCATTCAGCCTCTTAATGGCTCTCTCAGCAGCCTCCTGGCACTCATATTGCACATAGGCATGGCCTTTAGATTGGCCATTCTCATCACAAACCACCTTACAGGAAAGGACCTTTCCAAATGTAGAAAACGTGTCGTAGAGGGCCTGGCTGTCAATAGATTCCTCCAAGTTCTTGAGGAAAACATTGCCTACCCCACTCTTCCTCAGTGAAGGGTCAAGCTGAAACCACATGATGCGCATAGGTCTTCCTTGGAGGTCATCAAAGTTCATCGTTTCCAGAGCAAGCTCTGCATCAGCGTGCTGTTGAAAGTTGACATAGGCATACCCCAAGGATCGTTGGGTGATCTTGTCCCTGCACACTCGGATGGTAGTTGCACCTGCAGAGCTGAATTTCTCATGCAACATTGTCTCAGTGGTATCCTGGTGGAGATCTCCAACATACAACATACAGGCCATATTTAGTTATGTTAGAAAACTTCTCCTAACCCTAATATTTGTGTTAATATTTTAGCTTTGGATATTCTTGATAATAATCAAATGTGTGCTCTATGCAGAGGAATTGCAGGTCATTTAAATGATAACACTGTTGTTTACACTAGAACTGGTTCTAGAACCCCAGTTGTGGTGGTCCTCGTTTGTTACATCATCACATTCTCAACTGTGAACTGTTTCTATGTAACCATATAAATCCTTGATGTAATATCTGCATTTCTATATGCAAATATGTTAACTACTCATTGTTACCTGAAGGGCTGTAGCCAGCAGTGTATGTTGTACAGAGTTTGGGTTTTTCTCCCATGTTGGGGTTCAGGAGACCTTCGCTAGGAGATGTATTTGGTGCACTCTGAACCACATACAGTATGGAGGGAATAGATATTCGGAGGAGAAAAGTATTTTGCACATATATACTATATATATCAGAAGCACTGTTTTCATCAAAGACCCTAAAGAAGCAATGCATTTCTTATGATAGATAGATAGATAGATAGATAGTTTATTAGTCACACGACCAAAGCCGGTGGAATTTGTTCTCGCTGCCTGCTCTGCGCTGACTCTGTCAATAATGTGTAGTGAATTAAATGACTAGTTAGTGAAATCAAACTCATATATCGCAAACATAATGGGCATTTTTATCTTGTGGCCATCCACAATTATATGAATTGATTTAAGAAACATAATGACTGATTGCGTTGATGTCAATATTGACATTTTTTCAGAATAATAATGAGCAACTAGAAACTGTATGTGTATTGCATTATTTATGCTTTTCTGAATAACATTTTCGTATTCAGGTACATCCCTAGTTTCAAATCGTATTGTTTGTTCCCAGATCTATAAACACAGAGATGTTTTGATGTTTGATGACGGCTACAGAATAGCGATCCCTTTTCAATAATGTGTAGTAAATGAAACGACTAGTTAGTGAAATCAAAGTCCTATGTTGCAAACAGAATGGATTTTTTAATAGTGTATAACAAATGATTGAACGATTGTATACTGTATAATAAATGAACCCACTGCACTTGAATAAAAGCTCTTACTTAGTTTTCCAAAATGAGATTAATCAAATAGAGGTAAACAAATCTTGCTGATCTCAAATGTTCTTGTTTGGCCCAGATCTAGAAGCACAGAGATGTATTGGCCTCTGAAGATAGTTTGAGAATTGATCACAGTCAGCGGTATTTAATGACTTTCCAAAATGTACAATCCAAAATGCAGAGCTATCAAGTCTCTCTCTACAGGACCACACTGTTGATATTCTGATCACTGACACAGTAAAGGACACTCAGACATAGCAGAGTACATTTTGTTCATTTGGTAATGAAATAATTTATTAATACTGTAATATTTAAAAATATAGCAAGAGCTGTTCTATGTTAAAATATTTTTAAATGTTGTAGGAGTAGGTTTTAAATGTCTGGATTTCCATCCCTTGTCTTAGTCTCATTGAACTCAAGCTGGTTGGGGGTCAGACTTCTGTGCAGCCCTTAGCCCAGTGTGCCTGCAGCGCAGCGACCGCTGCATCCACCTTGGAGCTCAGGAACTCTGGAGCCTCCAGCATGTAGAGAAGTTCTTCGTTGTCCATCTCCAGCAGCATCCCTGTGACCTTGGCAGCTAGACTGGGGTGAGTTTCCTTGATAAGTAGGAAGAGATGCTCACCTGGAGGGATGGAGAATCAAACAAATCAGTAACAGTTATTATACAGTATAGCTAATGGGGGATCTAAAGATCGTAAAGTAGACTCACCCAGCAGCTGTTTCCGCTCCTCAGGAGGAGTGGCGGCCAGCATGGAGGCAGTCAGCGAAGCAGGCTGCTGCTGCTGCTGCATGGGGACCTGGAGCTGGGGAGGAGCCATGTGCTGCTGTGGGTAGTGAGGCATGATGTAGGAGGGCATGTTCTGGAAGTACTGTGGTTGCACACTCTGGGTGGCCCAGCCAGGAGGAGGTCTCAGTTGATCCAGCTGGTTGGTGAGGTAGTAGGTAGTACCACCACAGGTCTGGGGCTGTGGAACGGGAGCCATGACGTATCCAGACGGTGGAGCAGGCTGGTAGGGGTCGATGACTAGGTCGGGCATGCCGCAGACACTGTACTCTTCTGTGATAAACGCCTGTTGGTGTGCTTGGCGGTCCTTCCTGCTCCGGGCCAGGGCCACATACAACGGCTTGTTGGCCACGACGCGGCCGTTCATCTCAGTCATGGCCTTGGTGGCGTCCTCGGGGGAGGAGAAGCGCACGAAGCCGAAGCCCTTGCTGCGTTGACCTTCCATCATCACCTTCGCACTGGTGATCGTTCCGAAGGAGGAGAACGCTTGGTGCAGACGCTCATCGTCCCAGCCATCATCCAGGTTCTTCACGTACAGATTGACACCCTGGTAAGCGAAAAAACCTGTTTAGTGAGATGTTTTTCATACCTCAAATACATCAACAATAACTATGTGTAAATAGTATCAACTTCTGTGTTAGTATCAGAGAACTGGAGGCCACAAACCTGGTATCTGGTCATACGCTCATGCTTCATGTGTTTAAACCGGAGCTTCAGCGCGGTCAGGCGCTCTCTTCTCTTCTGGGCACGGCCCACGTAGACCTTTCTCCCGTCGATGTTCTGACCATTCATGTCGTCGACAGCCTTCTGGGCGTCCTCATGCCTTTCGAAGCAAACAAAACCGAAACCCCTGGACTGACCCTTGACATCAGTCATGACCCGGACTCTCAGGGTTGGTCCATATATTTCAAACTTTTCCTTCAGTTTTTGGTCATCCATATCCTTGCCATGGTTTTTTATGTACACATTGGTGAACTCTCTGGCCCTGGCTCCATGTTCAGCCTCTCGTTCTTTGTTAGATTTGAAGTGTCCAATAAACACTGGTTTGTCATTGAACAGCATGCCATTCAGCCTCTTAATGGCTCTCTCAGCAGCCTCCTGGCACTCATATTGCACATAGGCATGGCCTTTAGATTGGCCATTCTCATCACAAACCACCTTACAGGAAAGGACCTTTCCAAATGTAGAAAACGTGTCGTAGAGGGCCTGGCTGTCAATAGATTCCTCCAAGTTCTTGAGGAAAACATTGCCTACCCCACTCTTCCTCAGTGAAGGGTCAAGCTGAAACCACATGATGCGCATAGGTCTTCCTTGGAGGTCATCAAAGTTCATCGTTTCCAGAGCAAGCTCTGCATCAGCGTGCTGTTGAAAGTTGACATAGGCATACCCCAAGGATCGTTGGGTGATCTTGTCCCTGCACACTCGGATGGTAGTTGCACCTGCAGAGCTGAATTTCTCATCCAACATTGTCTCAGTGGTATCCTGGTGGAGATCTCCAACATACAACATACAGGCCATATTTAGTTATATCGGAGTGGTCGAAGGCAAACGATCTACTCAGTCAATTCCCACCAAGTCCAGAAGGCAGACAGAAATAGACCGACTAGTCAAGGAGAGGAGGCAGCTGAAGAAGCAATGGAGGAAGGCCACAGAGGAGGAGAAGGAGGGAATAAACCTGCTGCAGGAAGAGATTAAGAGCAGGCTTGCAACACTGAGGAGAGCTGAAAACCTCCTGAAGAGGCGCAGAAGGAAGGAGCAAACAAGATCACGCTTCTACAAAGATCCTTTCAAATTTGTGAAGACTCTCTTCACAAAGGAGAAGAGCGGAAGTCTCTCTGTGGCAAAGGCCCACCTGGAAGAACATCTGAAAAAGGGCTGCACAGATGACCGACACCAGGAAGAGGTCACGCTCCCACCTGACATGCCACCAGTCAATCCACCAGAGCACGAACTAGATATCAGTCCACCCAGGTGGAGTGAAGTAGACAACACTGTGCGTAGAGCAAGGGCCGCGTCAGCTCCAGGTCCCAACGGAGTTCCATACAGGCTCTACAAAAACGCACCAGATGTCCTGAGATTCCTCTGGAAGCTGATGAAAGTTGTGTGGCAAAAGAAGGCGATACCAACGTCCTGGCGGAGAGCCGGAGGGATCCTTATCCCCAAGGAAAAGGACTCAACAGAAATCGGACAGTTCCGGCAGATCAGCCTTCTAAATGTCGAGGGAAAAATCTTCTTCAGCGTGGTCGCTCATAGACTGGCAGGATACCTGCAAAGAAACAACCTGATTGACACGTCAATCCAGAAAGCAGGCATCTCAGGCTTCTCAGGGTGTGTCGAACATGCTAGTGTCATCTGGCATCAGATCCAGGTCGCCAAGAAGGAGGGAACGGACCTCCACGTGGTGTTCCTGGATCTCGCGAATGCCTTTGGCTCAGTCCCTCACAACCTCCTGTGGACAGCCTTCGACTACTTCAGGATCCCACCAGCTCTCACAACCCTTGTCAAGGCCTACTTCCAGGACGTCCAGCTCTGCGTGACCACAGCAGAGTACACCACAGCATGGCAACATCTGGAAGTGGGAATCATGGCCGGCTGCACCATCTCCCCGCTGGCCTTCACCATGGCAATGGAGGTCATTATTCGGGCCTCTCGATGGGTGGTTGGCGGACAGCGAATAAGACCTGGGCTGAGGCTGCCGCCGATCAGAGCCTACATGGATGACCTCACAACACTCACCACGACCAAGGCTTGCACAGTACGGCTACTAAGAAAGCTCCAGGAAAACATTGAGTTGGCTCGCATGAAGATCAAGCCGAGCAAGTCCAGAAGCATCTCCATTGTCAAGGGGAAGTTGTCAGACCACCGCTTCCACATTGGCAAAGAACCCATTCCAACGGTCTCCGAGAAGCCTGTGAAGAGCCTAGGTCGTTGGTATGATGCCTCCCTCAAAGATAAAGAGCAAGTAGAGCAGCTCAGGAAGGAGGTAGCCAGCGGCCTGGGGAACATTGACAGAACCCTGCTTCCTGGCAAGCTGAAGCTCTGGTGCATGCAGTATGGACTACTTCCACGTCTCCTGTGGCCACTAACCCTCTATGAAGTTCCTCTCTCAAAGGTGGAAAAGCTGGAGAGACTGGTCAACTCATATGCAAGGAAGTGGCTTGGCCTTCCCAGGTGCCTCAGCAGCATTGGGCTCTACGGCAAAGGGATGTTACACCTGCCCATTTCCAGTCTGACAGAGGAGTACAAGTGTGCCAAAGTCAGACTGGAGATGATGCTTCTGGATTCGAATGATCCATTTGTAGCCCAAGCTGCCCCCATCCTGGCCACTGGGAGGAAGTGGACCCCATTGGCTGCAACTGAGCAGGCAAAGGCAGCACTCAGACACAGGGACATTGTGGGCCGAGTGCAGGAGGGGAGGAGTGGTCTTGGCCTCGGGATTAGTACACCGGCCTGGAGCAAGGCCAATCCATCTCAGAGACGCAAGCTGGTGGTCCAGGAGGTACGTCGGGAAGAGGAAGCAGGAAGGCGCGCACAAGCTGTGGCGCAGTCAAAGCAAGGGCAGTGGATGGCATGGGAAGGAGTGGAAAAGAGGAAGATCTCCTGGAAAGATCTGTGGGAGATGGAGGCATTCAGAGCGAGCTTCACCATCAGGGCTGCCTACGATGTCCTGCCTTCTCCTGCAAACCTAAGCCAGTGGTATGGCGAAGACCCCACGTGCCCTCTATGTCAAAGTCCAGCAACACTGAAGCACATCTTAGTGGGATGCAAGACCAGCCTCACCCAAGGCCGTTACACCTGGCGGCACGACCAGGTGCTAAGGTGTCTTGCAGCAGTGCTGGAAAGTCAACGGACAAGTGTGAACGCCCTTCCTCCCCCATCATCCCGGTGGCAGCCAGCACCATTTGTTCGGGAGGGCGAGGGTCAAGCCAGCCTCACCACCATAAGACCAGACACTGGGCAGCTGGGCAGAGCACGGGACTGGAAGCTGCTGGCAGACTTGGACAAGAAACTCTGCTTCCCAGCTGAGATCGCAGCCACCAACCTGCGACCAGACCTTGTGCTGTGGTCAGCCTCGCTCAAGCTCGTTTACATCATCGAGCTCACTGTGCCCTGGGAGGGTGCAGTGGAGGAGGCCTACGAGCGGAAGAGGCTGAGGTACACTGAACTCGCAGCAGATGCCCAACAACAAGGCTGGACAGCGAAGGTACGCCCAGTGGAAGTAGGCTGCAGAGGGTTCGTAGCCACCTCAACATCCAGGCTACTCAGGGAGATGGGAGTGCGAGGGAAGACCCACCGGCAGGCAATCAAGGACCTCTCCAGGGCTGCTGAAAAGGGGAGCCAGTGGCTGTGGATGAAGAGAAAGGACTCGACCCGGGCGTTCAAATGAGCTGATCGCATCTAGGGAGTGAACCTGGGACGCTGGGATTCACTGCTGAACCCTCTGGAGGTGTCGTGGGCTTATCAGCGAAACATTCATGAAGGAGGGCGCCCACTTGACAACCCAAAGGATGCCATCGCTCATTTGAACACCACAGAGTCTCATCGGTGCCTTTAGTATGTATGTATCGAGGGATATCAACATCTAGTCCTACATAACAGATCTGATCATCTGGTGAACCAGTGACTGCTGTGAAAGTGCAGCTGGCAACAAGGGAAAGACCTTGCGACAGCATGGAAAGACAGCTGACAGGAGGGAATAGACCCCAACGGGGCCGCCATGGGCTAGCTACCCGTGGCGGCGGGATCCAGCACGAACAGTGTATGGGTCCCACCCAAACTTGGCTACGAAAAATTCTAAGAAGAAAATACCCCCTGAGCCTGCGAGAGCGGGGGCGGAAGATGGCTCATCGGCAGACAACCCGGTAACGAACACAGGAACGGAACAGACTACGAGATTGATGATCAGCATACCTGAGGCTCCGACAGCTACAGCAGGACACACGCTCCAGAACTGCGTATGTGGTTGGACAAAGGTTACTTCCACCCATGGCCTGAAGATACACCAGGGCAAGAAAGGGTGCCTAAAGAAGGGTCAACAGGGAAGTCGCATCGACAGCTACTTTTTGAGAAGCAGGCCGAGTCAGTCGACTGAAGTTCAGCAGCAGGACACACACCACAGTCTGCAGGACATCAACACCCCTGTCCCAGAGGAGGAAGAACAAGGCACAGGAGAGCAACCTGAATCCAACACATCACGACCACCAGCAGAGAAGAAGATCCAGGGGCGAAGGCCATTAGTCAAGTGGCCAAAGTCCTGCAACAAGACGCTGTGGAAGGAGGTCAACACTGATCTCTGCAACATCCTAGAAGGGATCAGAGGCACCACCATGAAGAAGTTGGAGAGAATGGGCAACCTCATCTATGCCTATGGAGTGGAACAGTTCGGAGTGGTCGAAGGCAAACGATCTACTCAGTCAATTCCCACCAAGTCCAGAAGGCAGACAGAAATAGACCGACTAGTCAAGGAGAGGAGGCAGCTGAAGAAGCAATGGAGGAAGGCCACAGAGGAGGAGAAGGAGGGAATAAACCTGCTGCAGGAAGAGATTAAGAGCAGGCTTGCAACACTGAGGAGAGCTGAAAACCTCCTGAAGAGGCGCAGAAGGAAGGAGCAAACAAGATCACGCTTCTACAAAGATCCTTTCAAATTTGTGAAGACTCTCTTCACAAAGGAGAAGAGCGGAAGTCTCTCTGTGGCAAAGGCCCACCTGGAAGAACATCTGAAAAAGGGCTGCACAGATGACCGACACCAGGAAGAGGTCACGCTCCCACCTGACATGCCACCAGTCAATCCACCAGAGCACGAACTAGATATCAGTCCACCCAGGTGGAGTGAAGTAGACAACACTGTGCGTAGAGCAAGGGCCGCGTCAGCTCCAGGTCCCAACGGAGTTCCATACAGGCTCTACAAAAACGCACCAGATGTCCTGAGATTCCTCTGGAAGCTGATGAAAGTTGTGTGGCAAAAGAAGGCGATACCAACGTCCTGGCGGAGAGCCGGAGGGATCCTTATCCCCAAGGAAAAGGACTCAACAGAAATCGGACAGTTCCGGCAGATCAGCCTTCTAAATGTCGAGGGAAAAATCTTCTTCAGCGTGGTCGCTCATAGACTGGCAGGATACCTGCAAAGAAACAACCTGATTGACACGTCAATCCAGAAAGCAGGCATCTCAGGCTTCTCAGGGTGTGTCGAACATGCTAGTGTCATCTGGCATCAGATCCAGGTCGCCAAGAAGGAGGGAACGGACCTCCACGTGGTGTTCCTGGATCTCGCGAATGCCTTTGGCTCAGTCCCTCACAACCTCCTGTGGACAGCCTTCGACTACTTCAGGATCCCACCAGCTCTCACAACCCTTGTCAAGGCCTACTTCCAGGACGTCCAGCTCTGCGTGACCACAGCAGAGTACACCACAGCATGGCAACATCTGGAAGTGGGAATCATGGCCGGCTGCACCATCTCCCCGCTGGCCTTCACCATGGCAATGGAGGTCATTATTCGGGCCTCTCGATGGGTGGTTGGCGGACAGCGAATAAGACCTGGGCTGAGGCTGCCGCCGATCAGAGCCTACATGGATGACCTCACAACACTCACCACGACCAAGGCTTGCACAGTACGGCTACTAAGAAAGCTCCAGGAAAACATTGAGTTGGCTCGCATGAAGATCAAGCCGAGCAAGTCCAGAAGCATCTCCATTGTCAAGGGGAAGTTGTCAGACCACCGCTTCCACATTGGCAAAGAACCCATTCCAACGGTCTCCGAGAAGCCTGTGAAGAGCCTAGGTCGTTGGTATGATGCCTCCCTCAAAGATAAAGAGCAAGTAGAGCAGCTCAGGAAGGAGGTAGCCAGCGGCCTGGGGAACATTGACAGAACCCTGCTTCCTGGCAAGCTGAAGCTCTGGTGCATGCAGTATGGACTACTTCCACGTCTCCTGTGGCCACTAACCCTCTATGAAGTTCCTCTCTCAAAGGTGGAAAAGCTGGAGAGACTGGTCAACTCATATGCAAGGAAGTGGCTTGGCCTTCCCAGGTGCCTCAGCAGCATTGGGCTCTACGGCAAAGGGATGTTACACCTGCCCATTTCCAGTCTGACAGAGGAGTACAAGTGTGCCAAAGTCAGACTGGAGATGATGCTTCTGGATTCGAATGATCCATTTGTAGCCCAAGCTGCCCCCATCCTGGCCACTGGGAGGAAGTGGACCCCATTGGCTGCAACTGAGCAGGCAAAGGCAGCACTCAGACACAGGGACATTGTGGGCCGAGTGCAGGAGGGGAGGAGTGGTCTTGGCCTCGGGATTAGTACACCGGCCTGGAGCAAGGCCAATCCATCTCAGAGACGCAAGCTGGTGGTCCAGGAGGTACGTCGGGAAGAGGAAGCAGGAAGGCGCGCACAAGCTGTGGCGCAGTCAAAGCAAGGGCAGTGGATGGCATGGGAAGGAGTGGAAAAGAGGAAGATCTCCTGGAAAGATCTGTGGGAGATGGAGGCATTCAGAGCGAGCTTCACCATCAGGGCTGCCTACGATGTCCTGCCTTCTCCTGCAAACCTAAGCCAGTGGTATGGCGAAGACCCCACGTGCCCTCTATGTCAAAGTCCAGCAACACTGAAGCACATCTTAGTGGGATGCAAGACCAGCCTCACCCAAGGCCGTTACACCTGGCGGCACGACCAGGTGCTAAGGTGTCTTGCAGCAGTGCTGGAAAGTCAACGGACAAGTGTGAACGCCCTTCCTCCCCCATCATCCCGGTGGCAGCCAGCACCATTTGTTCGGGAGGGCGAGGGTCAAGCCAGCCTCACCACCATAAGACCAGACACTGGGCAGCTGGGCAGAGCACGGGACTGGAAGCTGCTGGCAGACTTGGACAAGAAACTCTGCTTCCCAGCTGAGATCGCAGCCACCAACCTGCGACCAGACCTTGTGCTGTGGTCAGCCTCGCTCAAGCTCGTTTACATCATCGAGCTCACTGTGCCCTGGGAGGGTGCAGTGGAGGAGGCCTACGAGCGGAAGAGGCTGAGGTACACTGAACTCGCAGCAGATGCCCAACAACAAGGCTGGACAGCGAAGGTACGCCCAGTGGAAGTAGGCTGCAGAGGGTTCGTAGCCACCTCAACATCCAGGCTACTCAGGGAGATGGGAGTGCGAGGGAAGACCCACCGGCAGGCAATCAAGGACCTCTCCAGGGCTGCTGAAAAGGGGAGCCAGTGGCTGTGGATGAAGAGAAAGGACTCGACCCGGGCGTTCAAATGAGCTGATCGCATCTAGGGAGTGAACCTGGGACGCTGGGATTCACTGCTGAACCCTCTGGAGGTGTCGTGGGCTTATCAGCGAAACATTCATGAAGGAGGGCGCCCACTTGACAACCCAAAGGATGCCATCGCTCATTTGAACACCACAGAGTCTCATCGGTGCCTTTAGTATGTATGTATCGAGGGATATCAACATCTAGTCCTACATAACAGATCTGTTAGAAAACTTCTCCTAACCCTAATATTTGTGTTAATATTTTAGCTTTGGATATTCTTGATAATAATCAAATGTGTGCTCTATGCAGAGGAATTGCAGGTCATTTAAATGATAACACTGTTGTTTACACTAGAACTGGTTCTAGAACCCCAGTTGTGGTGGTCCTCGTTTGTTACATCATCACATTCTCAACTGATAGAAATAATCATAGAAATCCTTGATGTTATATTTAAATTTCTATATGCAAATATGTTAACTACTCATTGTTACCTGAAGGGCTGTAGCCAGCAGTGTATGTTGTACAGAGTTTGGGTTGTTCACCCATGTTGGGTTTCAGGAGACCATCGCTAGGAGACTTATTTGGTGCACTCTGAACCACATACAGTATGGAGGGAATAGATATTCGGAGGAGAAAATTATTTTGCACATATACTATATCAGAAGCACTGTTTTCATCAAAGACCCTAAAGAAGCAATGCATTTCTTATGATAGATAGATAGATAGATAGATCTAGAAACTGTATGTGTATTGCATTATTTGTGCTTTTCTGAATAACATTTTCATATTCAGGTATATCCCTAGTTTCAAATCTTATTGTTTATTCCCAGATCTTTGATGACGGCTACAGAATAGCGATCACTTTTCAATAATGTGTAGTAAATGAAACGACTAGTTAGTGAAATCAAAGTCCTATGTTGCAAACAGAATGGATTTTGTTTTTTATCTTGTGGCCGTCCACAATGATATGAATCGATTTGAAGAAACATAATGGCTGACACACAGACGTGTCAATCATGGCTTTTTTCATAACGGGCAATACACGTAGAATCTGTATCTGTTTCCATTGCATTATTTGTGCCTTTCCGAATAATGTATTGGTATTTGGGTACATCCCTAGTGTAACAGGCGGTATCAAAATGTCAGTGCCTGAATGTTACAACATGTGTGAAGCTAACACACACCCTAGTTACATACAATGCAGGGGTTTTTTATTTAATATTTTTATTTTACATACAGTTTAGGGGCAGGAGATGGGCACCTGCCTGATAATAATTAGCGGTTTTCTGACAATATGTTTTGGGCTGGTTTTTGGTGAATTTAGTGGGTTTTAGACTGTGGTTAGGCTGGAAATTGTCAATCCCACCTGGCAACCCTGCTGCTTAGCTGGTCATCCTATAGCTCTTACGGTATGACAGCTGGTGAAGAGGAGTGCTGCCGTTTATTAGTTATTGGATTAAATACTCTCCTCGACAATTTGTGGACTGTATTGAGGGACCACTGCATACACTCACTGGATACTTAATTAGGAACATTATACTGATTCTGGGTAGGGCCCTTTGCTCTCAAAACAGCCTAAACTATTTGTGGCATTGATTCCATAAGATATTTATCACATTCCTTTGAGATTCTGGTCCATGATGACATGATTGTGTCACGCAATTCCTGCACCTGCACAGGTGTACTTTCAAGCTGTGAATCTCTCGTTCTACCACATCCCAAAGGTGTTCTACTCAGGGTTCCCATGGGTCCTTGAAAGTTTGTGAATTTGAGAAAAAAAAAAAACAAGGCTTTAAAAGTTTTTGAAAATAGACATGGGTCATTGAAAGTGCTTGAATTCCCCTCTCTCTCTCTCTCTCTCTCTCTCTCTCTCTCTCTCTCTCTCTCTCTCTCTCTCTCTCTCTCTCTCTCCAAAAAAACGTTTTTACATAATTATAGTAGTTAAGTCACATTGCTTAACTTAACACAGTAACTTTACACATATTTCACAATATATTGTTTTGCTGTGCTGTGGTAGAGAAGGCAAGAGACCATCTAGTGTTCAAGCCTCTACATTCAAAAGCCTCTTTTTTTAATTGCTGTCTGTGAGCGGATAGTTCCTATTATATAAATTATCATCTAGATCTCTCTCAAACTATGCCGTGCTGGGTCCTTGAATTTCAGGGAATTCTCGAAAGTCCTTGAAAAGTGCTTCAATTTGATGTTTCAGAAGGTGTGGGAACCCTGTCTACTGGATTCAGATCCAGTGACTGGGAAGGCCACTGAAGTGTTCATGAAACCAGACAACTTTTGTGACATGGTACATAGTCATGCTGGAAGTAGCCATTAGCAAATGGTACATTGTGGCCATGGAGGGATGCACATAGTCACCAACACTACTCAAATAGGCTGTGGCATTCAAGCGATGATTGATTGGTATTAACAGGCCCAAACTGTGCCAAAAAAATATTCCCCTCACCATTACACCCCCTCCACCAGACTGTACAGGTGTTCCTAATAAAGTGTTCAGTGAGTGTATAAACCCATCAGCCAAAACATTAACCCCCCCCCCCCCCCCCCCCCCCCTCTCTGCCCTGTACTTCCACAAGCAAATATCAAGGTTGTGCTACAGATGCCTTTATTTGTATCTCTTCTTTTGTACATGTGGTACACAGAGAAAGCCAGCGTCAGACCTGAGAGCTCTATTGGGCTGATATGCTAGCAAAAGGGCTTTCAAATATTCTGGTGCTGTGAGAGCTTCATAAACAAGCAGAAGGTTCTTGAAATCTATTCTGAACTGAAGTGTAGAGTCTCTAAAATAGGAGTTATATGAGCTCTTCTGCTTGTTTTGGTTAAAACTCTCGGCGCTGCATTTTGGACTAATTGCAGCTGGCCAATAGCTTTCTTCGGAAGACCAGAAAGGAGACCGTTACAATAGTTCAAATGGGTAATAACAAAAGCATGCATTAAAACCTCTGCATCAGCTTGCCGGAGAAAATGTCAAACCTTGTCAAGTACAATATTCCGTAGATGATAAAAAGCATTTCTAGTGATAGACTTGATGTGAGGCTCAAAGCTTGTCAGAATCTATAATCACACCTAATGACTGCAAGGTCGGCAGATTGGCAGGTTGAACCCCGGCTGGCCACATGTCACGGTGTCCTTGGGCAAGACACTGAACCCCAAATTGCTCCTAATGAGAAGGCTTGGGATGGTGCCTTGCATGGTAGCTTGCCGCCATTAGTGTGTGAATGGGTGAATGAGAGGCCATTGTAAAGCGCTTTGGAATAAGGCGCTATATAAGTCAGTCCAAATAAATACAATTAGGCCTAACCATTTATTTAGGATTTAAAATGATTCACACGATATTGACGAGTTGTCTCTTAAATATGTCACTGGTGTTACTAATTTCATACGAAGGGGAATTTAAAAAAATAAAACGATATTGATTAAATGTGATATTTGAATGATTTTGATATGATTGAAGACATGTGGCTTGAGGTACTGCTTGAGTTTTTTTTGTAAAAACCCATTTGTTCTGTAAATTGTCATTGGTGTTACTTCTCCTGGTAAGACCAGTTTAAGTGAATGTATAAAAGAAAATCTATACATTAAGCTTTCATTTTTGGGGATTGTTAAAGGTAAGAGGTTAATTATTATTCTACACTAAATTTTGATTAAGTAAAATGAAATACATTTTAAGATTTTTTTTCTCCATTCTTTGCAGAATTCCACTCCAGATATATAATTTAAAAGAAAATAGCTAACTACGACATCCCTTGGTTTATAGGAGCAAAGTGGAGCTCCAGCTGACAATGGAATACACTATGATCAAACAAGACAATTAGAGAAAATACGGTTTGGGTTTTTAAATGAACAATAACTTGGACAGGAATGGCTGGTTGCATCTAAACAAAGCAGTGATTAGGACTGCCCAAGGAGACCCCGAACAAATGTTTAAAAATAAATAAATAAATAATAATAATATAGGCATACCATCAAATAACCATCAAATACAAGCTGAGAATCTCTATTTAACCTACTACTATGTGTGTGGTTTAAAAAACTGGAATCTGTAGTAGTATGCAGTTATGGAATTATATATATCACTGTGATGTGGTTTAACTAGCCAACTCCGTACTACGTTAGCGGAGCGAATTACGTGTGAAATTAGCATGCTAGCAGGTGTTTTCATATAAAATGTTATATATCAGCCATAGCTGACTAGTGAGCCTGCATCAACCTTAATGCTATTCAAGTGCAAGAAGATTACATTTGTCTTCGCAGTTTAAGATACACACATTCATCTGCTGTGGTAGTAAGCACACGGCGGTAAAATTACGTCACAGGCGGACAGAATTTGGCCCATTAGTCCGGAACGCACGTCGAACGTTCGAACGATTATATTTTGATGGGCCGTTGATGGCCCGGGCTAATTTTGGCAGTGTCACAGTTTGGCATGACAGCTGCAGTGTGAGTGTTGAACCTCTGGGTCAGCAGCTGTACTGTTACATGACCAGACTGCTGCTGCTGAGGCTGGCTGAGCAGCTGCTTAAACCTGGTGACATCATCACCTGGTGACATCATCACCTAGTGACATCATCAATGTTTCCCTCCGTCAGACGGAGAGAGCGTGGCCGCTGGTTACCATGGTTACAACATGGACGTCAGGAGGAAGCAAAGAAACACAGACAAATACAGACACATCAATGATAAACCACAAGAAAACACATGGGCTGGGTTGCACCAATGTGGTTTACCTTTTAAACTGGTTTAAATCAAGGTTTATCTACTAATCCTGTTGCACCAAACTTTAAACCTATCTTAAACCTAGTTTAATGTAATCCTGGTTTAAATCTAAACCTCTGCTAATCCAGGTTTAAACCTGGTTTAAATCAAGTCTGTTGCACCAGTCATTTTAAACCTAGTTTAAACCTGGATAAGCAGTTATATAATAATGTGTAATCATCATTATCACAACTGTAAATCATTGCATCATTTGTACATATAAAAATAACATTATGGATGGTTACAAGCAACAACACAGCCACCGCTAGATAGAATATGCAGAATGTTTATTTCCTATAGAAAAATCATTGTGGGTGTGTGGGTGGATGGTTGGTTGAGTGGTTGGTTGGTTGGTTGGTTGGTTGGTTGGTTGGTTGGTTGGGTGGGGTGCTGTGGTGGGTGAAGTGGTGGGAGAAGTGTGTGTGTGTATGTGTGTGTGTGTGTGTGTGTGTGTGTGTGTGTGTGTGTGTGTGTGAGAGTGTGTGTTAGTTCTGTGTGGTGGTGGGTGAAGTGTGTAAGGTGGGAGGGGGTGTGTGGTGGTGCTGTGGAGTGGATGGTTGGTTGGGTGGGGTGCTGTGGTGGGAGAAGTGTGTGTGTGTGTGTGTGTGTGTGTGTGTGTGTTGTGTGTGTGTGTGTGTGTGTGTGTGTGTGAGTGTGTGTTAGTTCTGTGTGGTGGTGGGTGAAGTGTGTAAGGAGGGAGGGGGTGTGTGGTGGTGCTGTGGAAAGTGTGTGTGGTTTGTTTAGTAGTTGTGTTGTGTTGTAGTTGTGTTGTAGTTGTGTTGTAGTTGTGTTGTAGTTGTGTTGTGTTGTGTTGTGTTGTGTTGTGCTTACGAGCGAGTCCTTGTCAGATGGTCCAGGGCTTACATACATCTGCAGAATCTGGCAAGGTAGCTCTTCTTTTTCTTGTGACCCCCGGGCCAGGGGCCGTATATCTTGTCCAAGTGGGCGAATTCTTCTGGCAAGTCTTTAATGCCCTCTTGGTTAAGGTCCCAGTGATACATATCCCAGAAATTGTAATCCTGCAAACAAAAATAAACAAATGAGTGGAAAAATGCAAAAGTGCGCCTTTCTTTCTGCCCTGAAGCAGCTCTTCAGAACTGACAGAAAATACACTTCAAAGTGTTACATTGTCAATCAAAGCAATTAAAAAAAATTTGGGGGGGATTATCAACTGATTACCTGCACGATCGGTGTGTCTAGCTTGTCCAGGTGCTCCACCCTTTCTCTCTCGATGCGGAGCTCCAGCTTGGTACTGGGCCTGTTAGTAAGGCGGGGGGAGGTCTTATCTGTCTCTGCGGGGAGGTTGATAGTGTACGCTGTGTCGTCTTCCGCGAAGGTGCCTTCCGCAAAGGTCAAAGACGGCTTCAAAGCAGCCATCATCTCAATGGCGACGATGTGGCAGGTAGTTAAAGCCATCCGCGGTGTCTCCATGAGGTTCCTTCTAAGAAGACCTAATCTAGGGAAGAGCCGTCCGAATGACCGCCTGATAGAAAAGGCCAAGTCATTGCCGAATGTGATCTGAGTCTCCAGGTCAGCTAGCTTCATCAGTTTACGCAGAAACACTCGGTTGGCTTCATATTTTGCTGTCTCTGTCTGCAGCTGAAGATGTATTTGCTCAACCAGCTCGTCGTCAAACCTACAGAACTCCTGGCAATGTGCCTTGTCACTGAGCGCGCCCTCCGTGCCAAAGATACATTTGAGGACACGCTTCACAACCACCACGAGAACACGGCCACTTTCAGGGTCGCTGACTTGAGCCTGTGCTGAGTCTTGTGTTTGGACCACCTCAGCTCCTCTTGGGACATTTTGGACGTTGTTTACAGAGGTCAGAATCCTATGGAAATCAGCCCGATCAGAATTTGTCTCTATAAAAATGTCTGTTTTTGGATACAGCTCCATAAAAGCAGCGAGACTACAGTCCAGAGCCAGTGGATTTTTAACCACCATGTTGCCTGGTATCTCCTCCTCTTTTTCCTCATCATCACCCACAAAGTACTTTGCCTCGACCCAAACCACATCTCTGTTGGACAGACGTGGCTGCGTCACTTTGCGCCTGTACGCCATCACATCGTCGTCTGACATCGGTGGAAACGCCCTTTGGAATATCTTCATGTACTTCACTCTGGTCCCAAAGTGGTCGTACATGGTCTCTCTCAAGGATTCTGGTAGAACCTTAAGATTTATGGTAGACGCATAGTGCAGCGGTATGAACAATTCAAATCGACATTGGTAAACGTAAACATAGTGTACTCCATTCAACACTGTCCATTCATACACATCAAATAGGAATCTTGTGTGTATGTATTTACCTTGAATTGCCATTCTGCTTGCATGACACATACATACATACATCTCACATTGGCCACTACGTGTTTATACACCTCATATACATACAGACATTGCACATGACCCATCAGGCCACCACAAAGACTTGCCTCTGTAGTACTTAAACATTTAACACTAGAACAGCCAGTACATGTTTGTTTCATGCCCTCATAACACTTTATTGCACTTGATCAAATTTCAGGACCCTCCTTTCACGACTTTTCCTAGATATGTGACATAATGTGACATAAATATGTAAAATAAAGGCACGGCTGTTCTAGTGTTAAAAATTCATTTAACATTAGAACAGCCGTGCCTTTTTTACCTATGTGACGGCTCTCTGGCCTCTGTATAAGGTAGGCTACTCGGTGGGCGGGGCTGGAACCCAATCAGGTGGATTCAGCGCAGCTGTCTGGGTCTCCTGATTAGAGTTTAAAAAAGGCTCCAGGCCCCAGCTCTCTTTCTCCACTAGCACCATTCATTGTGTTACTTAACTTTACACCATCCAACACCCTACACACCACACTTTCCACTGCATCCACTCACTCACACACAAGATCATGGCAGACCCCTTCCACCCCGGCCACGGCCTCCTCACTCTGCTTCCCTCTGGAAGAAGGTTGCGGCTGCCTAAGGCACTGAAGGCCCGCCACAGGCTCAGTTTCTACCCCTCAGCCGCCAGGCTGATAAATGACTCTGGCTTCCCCCTCCCCCCCGCCCCCAAGTCTGCCCAGGACTGAATATGCACTGGACTCACTGTAAAAACTCTGCACTGCACTTTATATTGCACTATCCAATGCACTGTTGTTGTCTGTCCTGTGTTGTCCTGTTTTTTTGACACGTGAAAAAAGTATAAACGCACTTACTGTAATGACGAAGCAAATTCCTATATGTGTATGCATAATGGCAATAAACGTTATCTGAATCTGAATCTGAATCACTCACACTACTGATTATCATACCTCACTGAATTATTGCCTTAGTTTCCCTCAGTTATCCTTTATAAATACTTAATTATATATTGTTTATTTGGTGTGTGTCTCCATTTTTGTTATGGCCCAAAGCCAGGTCGTAACACCTACTAAAAGAGCTGCCTCAGGGATCAAATGACCCCCTCTTTACAATGCTCAAGCTGCTATTTACACACAACGACCACTAGTTGGCCACTTGTAAATTGACCTGCTTCCTACACAGAAAAACTGTGAAAAGATATTGGGTGGTAGAACGCACATATACTGTATCTAGGAAAAGTCATGAAAGGAGGTTACGAGTGCAAAGATCTGTTCTCATGGCTGTTCTAGTGTTAAACATTTAACTGAACTAAAATGTCTTACCTCGGAGAAGAGCTTGGTCTCCATAGCGACCTCAGCAGCTTGGGTCACCTCACGGCAAGGGGAGGGGGTGCCATCTGGGAACGCCTTTTGATACATCTCCAATATCTCCTCAATGATGCAATGTGGAATGGTAGCGAGAACTACAGGGTCCTTCCTTGCGACCCGTTTCTTAAGCTGGATCGAGGTTCCACACTGTTTGATCATGGTGCTCTGGAGGCGAAGCACCGTGCGCCTCAGGTTGCAGATCGGAGCCGGTAACTCCTCGTCCACTGTTACGCCTGGGATCGTCTTCAATGTCCTGAAGGTTGCTGCACTGAGTTGCACGCACATGGCCAGCAGCCCCTGCTGATTCAGTCCCTGCCTAGTGCCATTGCTCTTCAGAGGGTGCATTTTCAGCATGGATTTGATGATGAAGTCCTCAACCAATTCACTGCTTATGATATATTGACAGGGAAGGGGGCAGCTCATCAACATGGTCTGTCGAACACGGCGCTCCTCTTCATCGGTCGAACACTCGTCTGGCACACGCTAAGCAATGTGAAGAGCAACTAGACGGACAACGTACCGTTTTAGAATATACGAGTCAGTGTCTAATGCTTTAGCAAGCATAGATCTGGGGCCTAGGCGTATTTTTGTTCTGCTCACCTCTACTACTGAATCAAATTGTGGCCCCAGGCCCACTAGTCTGTATAATTTAGGCCTATGAAATTGGCCAAGTAACAAGCCTCACAAACACTTCAAATTAATTTTGCCATTGTAATTTCTATTAGAAATGACAACTTCTTGATTTAACTAACATACTACTTACTTAATTTACTTTAATTTCAGATTAAGAAAAAACGTACCTCTCAAGTATTTTTGACCATGATGAATCATATAGAATATACAACTGAGCATCAAATAAGGATAGCCATGTAAATTGTACGTAGTGTGTATGTACTGTATATCAGTGGTTTGTACCGTATGGCAAACTAACCTGAGCTCAGACAGGATAACTCACCCAGTGACATCAGCACATTGTGAGGTCACAACTAGATGGCGCTGGTTACCAAGCAACGAGGTTGTCAGGATCACAGTGTTGCACATTGACAAGTTGTTGTTGATAAAGAACAAAAAAACATCCAATAGAAAATAAATATTAACACACAAGTTAAGTTATGGACTTAAACACTTTATTTCATCGGTCATAAAGCATATTACATGATTAAAGCCTATAAGCATGGAAACCACCGGGCTCTAGCTGAAATATACAATTCTATAATTACAATTTTAACAACCACAAAATCACAAATACTATTTTACTATTATTATATATGTAATAGTTGCCTGGTACAGAAGTCAAAGAAGACCACAACCAATTAGACTTTTGTAGATTGTTCACAACAATGTTTTATGTGACAGAGAGTGCAGCAGAGAGTGCAGTTGAGGAAGATTGTTTTTCAAACTAGAGAAATATTCACGTGTGGCTTTTTTTTAACGCTGTTTGTCAACATTACAGACAAATCCATGCTTCCTGTAAAATGTTATACAGAATACATTTTTAAAAAGCGTTAATTCCTCTGAGTTTGTATTACTGGGGATTTTAAAAACGTCCATCATTAAAACCCCTTATTGTGCATTTGTATCCAGACTCGTATTGACCAGTTAAAAAAAATCATCAGAAATTATCATGAATGCAATATATTATCAACAATTGCTATATTATTCTCTTACATTATAGGCCTAGGTAAAACAAAACAACAATTTTAATTATTGGCTATGCCAACGAAACCAAAAAACAGACAGAAATAACATATTCAATCATACAGTATATAGCTAAATATAATATTAAAGTGATTTGGTTCACTGTGATATCAAAGTGCATGGCACCATGTTATGGAATCTATGCACGATCACAATTAGCTATTTATCCACCCGCTTATTAACTACACATTTATAAGCCTATGCAACTACGAAATATTCCACAACATAATCACATTTGCACGTTTCAAAACTGTTCTGCTCACCTCTACTACTGAGACAAACTGTTCTGCTCACCTCTACTACTGAAACAAACTGTTCTGCTCACCTCTACTACTGAAACAAACTGTCCTGCTCACCTCTACTACTGAAACAAACTGTCCTGCTCACCTCTACTACTGAAACAAACTGTTCTGCTCACCTCTACTGAAACAAACTGTCCTGCTCACCTCTACTACTGAAACAAACTGTCCTGCTCACCTCTACTACTGAAACAAACTGTTCTGCTCACCTCTACTACTGAAACAAACTGTCCTGCTCACCTCTACTACTGAAACAAACTGTTCTGCTCACCTCTACTACTGAAACAAACTGTTCTGCTCACCTCTACTACTGAAACAAACTGTTCTGCTCACCTCTACTACTGAAACAAACTGTCCTGCTCACCTCTACTACTGAAACAAACTGTCCTGCTCACCTCTACTACTGAAACAAACTGTTCTGCTCACCTCTACTACTGAAACAAACTGTTCTGCTCACCTCTACTACTGAAACAAACTGTTCTGCTCACCTCTACTACTGAAACAAACTGTCCTGCTCACCTCTACTACTGAAACAAACTGTTCTGCTCACCTCTACTACTGAAACAAACTGTCCTGCTCACCTCTACTACTGAAACAAACTGTCCTGCTCACCTCTACTACTGAAACAAACTGTCCTGCTCACCTCTACTACTGAAACAAACTGTCCTGCTCACCTCTACTACTGAAACAAACTGTCCTGCTCACCTCTACTACTGAAACAAACTGTTCTGCTCACCTCTACTGCTGAAACAAACTGTTCTGCTCACCTCTACTACTGAAACAAACTGTCCTGCTCACCTCTACTACTGAAACAAACTGTCCTGCTCACCTCTACTACTGAAACAAACTGTTCTGCTCACCTCTACTACTGAAACAGGCCCACTAGTTTGTACATTTCGGCCTATGAAATTGGTAGCAGCCTCACAAACACTTCACATGCAATTACCTTTTCAGGTCCACGACTTGCCATTGTAATTTCTATTACAAATTCTTGATATATCTTATATATCTCATATCTTATATAACTTACTTATTTACTTTAGTTTCAGATTGAGACAAATGTACCATACCTTTCGTGGATCTTTCAGCATTAATATAAAAACTATACAACTGAGCATCAAATAAGGATAGCCATGTAAATTGTACGTAGTGTGTATGTATACCAGTGGTTTGTACCATATGACAAACTAACCTGAGCTCAGACAGGATAACTCACCCAGTGACATCAGCACATTGTGAGGTCACAACTAGATGGCTATTACAAGAATTAAAGCCTATAAGCATGGAAACCGCTGGGTTCTAGCTGAAATATACAATTCTATAATTACAATTTTAACACTCACAAATACTATTTGCCTATTATTATATATGTAATAGTTGCCTGGTACAAAGGTCAAAGAAGACCACAACCAATTAGACTTTTGAAGATTGTTCACAACAATGTTTTATGTGACAGAGAGTGCAGCAGAGAGTGCAGTTGAGGAAGATTGTTTTTCAAACTAGAGAAATATTCACGTGTAGCCTACCTCGTTTGTCAACAATACAGACAAATCCATGCTTTCTGTATCATGTTATACATTTAATTTTAATTTTGTTTTTAAAAAGAGTTCATATTACTGGGGATTTTAAAAACGTCCATCATTAAAACCCTGTATTGTAAATGGTAAATGGACTGCACTTATATAGCGCCTTTATCCAAAGCGCTTTACAACGACCTCTCATTCACCCATTCGCACACACATTCACACACCAATGGTGGCAAGCTACCATGCAAGGCGCTGGCCCGCTCACTGGGAGCAATTTGGGGTTCAGTGTCTTGCCCAAGGACACTTCAACATGTGGCCAGCCGGTGCTTGAACCGCCGATCTGCCAACCTTGCGATCATCAGACGGTGGCTCTACCTCCTGCACCACAACCGCCCCACAACAGTATTGTGCATTTGTATCCAGACTCGTATTGGCCAGTTATATTATAAATCATTAGAAATTATCATGAAGGTGGCTAGATAAACGTATTTCTCTGATATCATTTCTGAAAACAAAGGTAACCCCAGTGCTTTTTTCAACCATTGATCATCTGATTAACCCTTCAGTGGTTGCGCCGGTTGAAAATTAGTCATTTTAAAAACTTGGGTTGCACCAACCTGGTTTAAATTTTAAGTCTTATCTACTAATCCTGTTGCAGCAAACATTAATCCTAGCTTAGTTTTAATTACAATATGGCTGCATATCCTCGCTGGTTGGGAATAAAGGAAAGAGTTTCTCGCAGGAAAATTTAAAAGTGAGAACTGAGGGTGAGTCTCTGAGTGGTTGGGGGAGAGAGTTCCAGAGGCGGGGTGCAGCACGTGAAAAGGCACGGTGACCGAAGCCTTTGAGTTTTGAGGGTGGGACAGTGAGGGGAACAATGGATGAGGATCGGAGGGTACGGGTAGGGCGGTGGGGGAGAAGGAGGTCAGTCAGGTAAGGGGGGGCCAGGCTATGGAGGGCTTTGTATGTGAGGATGAGGATTTTGAATTGGACAGGTGTGTGGAGGTGGAGGAGAGGAGGGGCAGGTGTGTGGAGGTGGAGGAGAGGAGGGGCAGGTGTATGGAGGTGGAGGAGAGGAGTGAACGGGCAGGTGTATGGAGGTGGAGGAGAGGAGGGGCAGGTGTGTGGAGGTGGAGGAGAGGAGGGGCAGGTGTATGGAGGTGGAGGAGAGGAGGGGCAGGTGTATGGAGGTGGAGGAGAGGAGTGAACGGGCAGGTGTATGGAGGTGGAGGAGAGGAGTAAACGGGCAGGTGTGTGGAGGTGGAGGAGAGGAGGGGCAGGTGTGTGGAGGTGGAGGAGAAGAGTGAACGGGCAGGTGTGTGGAGGTGGAGGAGAAGAGGGGCAGGTGTGTGGAGGTGGAGGAGAAGAGGGGCAGGTGTGTGGAGGTGGAGGAGAGGAGTGAACGGGCAGGTGTATGGAGGTGGAGGAGAGGAGTGAACGGGCAGGTGTATGGAGGTGAAGGAGAGGAGTGAACGGGCAGGTGTGTGTAGGTGGAGGAGGTGGAGGAGAGGAGTGAACGGGCAGGTGTATGGAGGTGGAGGAGAAGAGGGGCAGGTGTGTGGAGGTGGAGGACAAGAGGGGCAGGTGTGTGGAGGTGGAGGAGAGGAGTGAACGGGCAGGTGTATGGAGGTGGAGGAGAGGAGTGAACGGGCAGGTGTATGGAGGTGAAGGAGAGGAGTGAACGGGCAGGTGTGTGTAGGTGGAGGAGGTGGAGGAGAGGAGTGAACGGGCAGGTGTGTGGAGGTGGAGGAGGTGTTTGTGTCGAGGTGTATCTAATCTACGTCAGATGAGATGACTTCATATCCTCCTCAGGTCTCTGCTTCTCTCCTGTTAGGAGACACACACACACACAGACAATACTGAGTTTAGTGAGGTATTTTAAATTTTTACCATTTAGCAGACGCTTTAATACAAAGTGATTTACAATTAGAGATTACAGGGACAGTCTCCCTGGAGTAATTGAGGGCTAAGTGCCTTACTCAAGGGCACACTAGTGGTGGTGTTCCCAGGTGGGATTTAAACTCATGACCTTCTGATCAACAGTCCAACTCACTATCCCCTAGACCTACGTGTTCCTCTGGAGGTCAAAGAGACCAGACTTGAGAGACCCACCTATTCTAGAACTGCCTAACATGTCGTCCCTAAATCACTGACTCCTGTCAACAGAGGACTAGTGTCATATGCATGGATGAAGTCTGTTTCCACAACTAGAATCTCACCTGTTTGATCAGTGCAGAGAATCCTCATCTGTGGGTGCAGAGTTGTTGGAACTATCGTCAGAAGCTACGAGGAAACAAGACAAGGCCAGTTCAACTAACGAAGAATACAGAACTACATGTGTCTTCTCATCAACAGCTGTCTTCTTTGTCAATCTTTGAATGCACGGGGACACAATATAGAAAGCAACTGTATGTCTTATTGTTCAACTTCAACATTATTGAGTATTCTTGAACACACTTGAAATCCCTCAAATACATGGATGGTAATTCGGGTATGTTTGATGACACTGATTATAAGTGTGTCTTTAATGCATTCCTAACCGTCATGATTCAGGACCACACATAATTCTGTCCATCAGAAGCTCCAGACAGCAAATACTCCCACTTGTGGTAAAAAAAACAACTGTACTGTATCCTCGTGCTTGAGCACACAGGCCACTTGTGATGAAGCCAGCCAGGTCCACCGTCCTCACATACAACATCTGGCCCTGAAGGGCTGAACTAGAGGTATATTATCAGACAAATATCAGCAATTCCCTTTGAACCACAAGCGGGAATCTGGGGACACCACCAAGAAGAAAGAGGTTGTTAAAGGTTAAAGGTTAAAGGTTATACCCATGAAATGGAAGACATCAGTCATATCGTAGTACAGTATTTTACACAACATTGCATCTTGAACACAGGATATACACAGAATATACAATCAGCTTTGAACATCAAGAGAGAAAACAGGATGTACCAGGGATGGGGGGAGGGGGGTCAGAGAGAACAGGGTGTGAGGGGGAGGGAGGGGGGGGTGGGTGAGGGAGGGGGGGGCAGAAAGAACAGGGTGTGAGGGGGAGGGAGGGGTGGGTGGGTGAGGGAGGGGGGGTCAGAGAGAACAGGGTGTGAGGGGGAGGGAGGGGTGGGTGGGTGAGGGAGGGGGGGGGTCAGAGAGAACAGGGTGTGAGAGGGAGGGAGGGGTGGGTGGGTGAGGGAGGGGGGGTCAGAGAGAACAGGGTGTGAGGGGGAGGGAGGGGTGGGTGGGTGAGGGAGGGGGGGCAGAGAGAACAGGGTGTGAGGGGGAGGGGGGGGTGGGTGGGTGAGGGAGGGGGGGTCAGAGAGAACAGGGTTTGACTGGGGGAGGGGGTGTCAGAGAGAGCAGGTTGTTACTGGGATGGGGGGAAGGGTGGGGTCACGTAGGGCCCCCCCCCCCCAGGGCTGTGTGCTCAGTCCACTGCTGTACCTCCCTGTCAGCAAAACCACTGGCGAGGGACTGGCTTCTACTTTTCTCTCTCCAGGGATTTATTCAGCCGCCCGCCTGCTCTCAAACACCCGGTCCCGCGACCACATCCCTCCTGTCCTCCACTCTCTCCACTGGCTCCCCGTCAAAGAACGTATATCAAATTCAAAGTACTCCTCCTCACATACAAAGCCCTCCATAGCCTGCTCCCCCCCCCCTTACCTGACTGACCTCCTTCTCCCCCACCGCCCTACCCGTACCCTCCCATCCTCATCCACTGGTCCCCTCACTGTCCCCCCCTCCAAACTCAAAGGCTTGGGAGACCGTGCCTTCTCACGAGCTGCACCCCGCCTCTGGAACTCTCTCCCTCAGCCACTCAGAGACTCACCCTCACTCTCCACTTTTAAATCCCACCTCAAAACCTACCTGTTCTCCCACGCATACAACCTCACCCCTAACCATCTCCCCTAACACCCCACCCCCCAGAACAGGGGGGGTAGAGGGGATGAGGGGGTCTGTACAGGGGGGTAGTGGCAAGCCCGGATTATCCATATATTGCATTGGGTGAACGCCCTGGGGCACCAGCCAATGGGGGGGCACCAAATTATTCGGACAATGAATAGACCTTTAAAATATTTTGGGCACATTTTTAAAATATAGGCTATATTTACTGGAAGACATCCACACAGGTACAAAACTAACGGTTATATTTAGGCTATCATGTATAAAAAGATAAATAATTGCGAGTGCCCCCCCCCCAGTCACAGACAAGTGCCCCCCCCCCCCCCCCAATCACAGACAGGTGCGCGATGACGCAGTGACGCCAAACTATCAACTAAGAAATCAAAATGGACAGGTTGCTGTCCTGTCTTGTTCAGCGCATTGATGCATACAGGGCCCTGAATGGACTATTTGGCGTTTTGTTTGATTCCGACATGGACCGCGATTCTGTGCGTAAACGCGCTGCTGCGCTCTCCTCCACATATCCAGATGACCTGGACAAAAACTTTGGAGATGAACTTATTCAGTTCAAGGATTTTGTGCGGGAGGAGACAACCCGTTCACCAGAGGAGATGCTTCAAATCCTGAGAATAAATGGACTACAGACGACGTTCCAATGTGTGTTTGTCGCACTGAGGCTCTTCCTTACCCTGCCAGTTACCAACTGCGAGGGCGAGAGATCCTTCTCCCAACTCAAACGAGTGAAGAATGAACTCAGAACCACTATGGGACAGAAGCGTCTGTCTGCACTTTCCCTGCTGGCAATTGAATCCGAGTTGGTCAAAGAGATGGACTTTGAGGATTTAGTCAACGACTTTGCCTGCGGAAAATCAAGACAAAAGAAGTTCTGCTAAAGGTAAGGCTTACTTATGATTATTTGGGGCTAATATGACGCTGTGGCTGATTTGGGCCTGTGTGATGCAGAGCGGCAAAGAGAGAGGCGCTGTTTATTTTCATTTTTGGACTTGGTTGGTATTGAGCTTGTTTTATTGTAGTATACAGTATGTGCATTTTCCCCCTTTGTTATGGTTTTGCATGTAGTCTCAGGCCATTTATGATGGAAATAATTAGCCTATATTTAGAAAGTCGTGTTGCATTGGGATGTGAGTTGCATTCCATCAGTGTCAAGGCTATACTACGGCATTAGGCCCAACTGGGATGAGCCTGTACTGTAGTAATATGCTCTTGTAAATCTATGGTTTTTGTAACCATAGTAAATATCAAATTTTCACTTGCAAAGTAAAAAAAAAGTGTGTGTGTTGGGGGGGGGGGGCACACATAAAGTCTGGTCACCCTAGGGCACCCTAGGGGGTTAATCCGGGCCTGGGTAGTGGGGATGAGGAGGTCTTTAGGAGGGACAGTACAGGGGGGGTAGTGGGGATGAGGAGGTCTGTACAGGGGGGTAGAGGGGATGAGGAGGTCTGTACAGGGGGTAGAGGGGATGAGGAGGTCTGTACAGGGGGGTAGAGGGGATGAGGAGGTCTGTACAGGGGGGTAGAGGGGGTGAGGAGGTCTGTACAGGGGGGTAGAGGGGATGAGGAGGTCTGTACAGGGGGGTAGAGGGGATGAGGAGGTCTGTACAGGGGGGTAGAGGGGATGAGGAGGTCTGTACAGGGGGGTAGAGGGGATGAGGAGGTATGTACAGGAGGGTAGAGGGGATGAGGAGGTCTTTACAGGGGGGTAGTGGGGATGAGGAGGTCTGTACAGGGGGGTAGTGGGGATGAGGAGGTCTGTACAGGGGGGTAGTGGGGATGAGGAGGTCTGTACAGGGGGGTAGTGGGGATGAGGAGGTCTTTAGGAGGGGGACAGTTAAGGTGCAGCCTGAAGAGATGGAGGTCTTCAGTCTACAGTGGAAGGTAGGTAGTGACTGCAGTCCTTACAGCAGATAGGTAGAGACTCTGCAGTCCTGACAGCAGGTAGGTAGAGACTCTGCAGTCCTGACAGCAGATAGGTAGAGACTCTGCAGTCCTGACAGCAGATAGGTAGAGACTCTGCAGTCCTGACAGCAGATAGGTAGTGACTCTGCAGTCCTGACAGCAGATAGGTAGAGACTCTGCAGTCCTGACAGCAGATAGGTAGAGACTCTGCAGTCCTGACAGCAGATAGGTAGAGACTCTGCAGTCCTGACAGCAGATAGGTAGAGAGCGGAGTGACCGGGTTACAAACTGGGACAAGGACGTTGGACAGAGGCATGCTCTGAGGACCCGGCCCAGGGTGCATCTGGGCCAGGCGCTTTACTGATGTCGACACGCTTCAACACTTTACGCACGTCAGCCCCGGTAAACGATAGCACACAGCCCTTGCTAGTAACAAGCGCTTTAATGGGGACTTTAATTCAGCATATTAAACGACATGCTAGCCTACGACATGCTAGCCTACGAGGTGGCAGAAACAGACCCACACCAAAGTCAAATCAAAGGCTTTTAATAAAAATCGGTTTTACTTTTTTGGACAAGTTTTGATAATAAAATACAACATGAACAGACAAGGCAAGCAAGGCAGGTAAAGGCAACCAAGAGGCACAACCGGTTATCTTCCAGATTATCATCCAGATTACCAGTCATCATGTGACTGGAAAAGGAAGGAGAATATACGAACACATGCCAATCATCACACAAATGACTCAAGTTACAGAAATCTAAGTATTCAAAAATTACAGAGACATATTAACTGATTAAAACAATAATAATAATAATAATAATAATAACATTGATCTGCTGTTGGAATACGTCGATAGTATCTTCATCCTCCATCCCCAGCTGCAAACACCAAACACAATGTTAACACTCTCCCCCCACTGGGAAATAACCAGAATAACTGTATTTGTATAGAGCTTTTCCTGCAAACGTTGCAGCTCAAAGTGCTCCAATCATTATATGATCATAATGTAATGATTTAGTAATTTAACGGCAATATTAAAAAGATGGGTTTTTAGTCTTGACTTGAACATAATGTGCTGAGGTTGCATCCCTAATGTAAACTGGCAGTGAGACACAATCTGGAGCATGACATGAGAATGCAGCCTCACCAGATCTCTTCTTTTGTACATGAAAACAGCACCAGAAGACCTTATTGTATAGAAACTGAAGTGGCTGACCAGGGTGTATTCCATCAACGTCTCTAAAGGAAAATCCAGGCTGATGTTTTTATAAATCTTGTTTTAGACAGATTAATCAAAATACAGCCAGGTTTTTCTTTTTAATAAGTCTCGTGAAATGTATCATAATAAGCCTGGATTTACCTTGAGCGACATTGATGGAATACCCCACCCCCCCCTGAAATATGTTCACTAACCTGCGCAGGTGTGTCCGTCTCATTGATGGGCTGTCCATCGAACCTAAACCCAATCTGTCTGATTGATAAACCCTGTTGAAAGACAGAAAACGTTAACACGCATATAAAAACACACAAACAAAAGAATAAAAAAGAACCAGTTGTCAACCAACAAGTAAAACAAACCTTTACTGGTCTGAAAGACTTAATAGGTGCAAGCTAAACATGACAGAATTAGGCTGCACCCATCTATGATCAGGTGGGCAGCAAGCATCATCTGGCTTATGGGAGGTCCATAAGATCCTATCTGATCTACAAGGCACCTCGGGTGAAGGGGACAGGGATTGCAACTGTACAGGGCCCAATGCGTTCTACGGGGTTCTACAGGGTTCCCACTCCTTCTGAAACATCAAACTCAAGCACTTTTCAAGGACTTTCAAGACTCAATTCCCTCAAATTCAAGGACCCAACACAGCATAGTTTGAGACAGATCTAGATGACAATGTATATAATAGGAACTATCCGCTCACAGACAACAATTAAAAAGAGAGGCTTGAATGTAGAGGCTTGAACACCAGATGGTCTCTTGCCTTCTCTACCACAGCACAGCAAAACAAAAGATTGTGAAATATGAGTAAAGTTAAGCAATACAGACTTATTTACTAGTTGACGAGCTAAGTAAAACATTTTTGAATATATATATATTTTTTAGAGAGAGAGGGGGGAATTCAAGCACTTCCAATGACCCCATGTCTATTTTCAAAAACTTTTAAAACCTTGATTTTTTTTCTCTCAAATTCACAAACTTTCAAGGATTTCAAGGACCCGTGGGAGCCCTGTTTCTATCATCATCTACTGTAGAAGAGAAGTCTTCTTACCTGTCTTTCACAGTACGCCTTCATCAGTTTTCTGAGCGGGGAGTGCCTTTTGATTATGAACTTGACAACCTTGCCATCTTGACCGACGACTTTGAGGTTGATTGGGTCATTCCCGGTCTTGACACCTTCCTTCAAAACACAGCGATAAACGACACATGTTAGAGAGACAGTTACAGTAGTATTAAGGGGACTGGGGGATGTTTGGACAAGTTTTGATAATAAAATACAACATGAACAGACAAGGCAAGCAAGGCAGGTAAAGGCAACCAAGAGGCACAACCGGTTATCTTCCAGATTATCATCCAGATTACCAGATTCATCATGTGACTGGAAAAGGAAGGAGAATATACGAACACATGCCAATCATCACACAAATGACTCAAGTTACAGAAATCTAAATATTCAAAAATTACAGAGACATATTAACTGATTAAAACAATAATAATAATAATAATAATAATAATAATAATAATAATAATAATAATAAAAAACACAACATACAGTATTGCTGGAGTACCAGATAGTATTGCTGGAGTGTTCCTACAAAACACTGTTGACAACTTGTCTCTTTGGCTATAAACAACATTTCTCAGAGAGGTCAGAGTTCATGCACAGGATCCAGTATACGCTTCGAAGAAAAGTAAAAAGAGTGTTTGTTGTCTGGCTACATTCAGCAGTTTTAAACCCTAACATCGAACACAAAAAAGGTAGAAATACTCAGTGGGGAAAGGTTTCCAGAACTAAATACTAATTACATTGATCTGCTGTTGGAATACGTCGATAGTATCTTCATCCTCCATCTTCAGCTGCAAACACCAAACACACACACGCAATGTTAACACTCTCCCCCCACTGGGAAATAACCAGAATAACTGTATTTGTATAGAGCTTTTCCTGCAAACGTTGCAGCTCAAAGTGCTCCAATCATTATATGATCATAATGTAATGATTTAGTAATTTAACGGCAATATTAAAAAGATGGGTTTTTAGTCTTGACTTGAACATAATGTGCTGAGGTTGCATCCCTAATGTAAACTGGCAGTGAGACACAATCTGGAGCATAACATGAGAATGCAGCCTCACCAGATCTCTTCTTTTGTACATGAAAACAGCACCAGAAGACCTTATTGTATAGAAACTGAAGTGGCTGACCAGGGGGTATTCCATCAACGTCTCTAAAGGAAAATCCAGGCTGATGTTTTTATAAATCTTGTTTTAGACAGATTAATCAAAATACAGCCAGGTTTTTCTATTTAATAAGTCTTGTGAAATTTATCATAATAAGCCTGGATTTACCTTGAGCGACATTGATGGAATACCCCCCCCCCCCCCTGAAATATGTTCACTAACCTGCGCAGGTGTGTCCGTCTCATTGATGGGCTTTCCATCAAACATAAACCTAATCTCTCTGATTGATAAACCCTGTTGAAAGACAGCAAACGTTAACACGCATATAAAAACACACAAACAAAAGAATAAAAAAGAACCAGTTGTCAACCAACAAGTAAAACAAACCTTTACTGGTCTGAAAGACTTAATAGGTGCAAGCTAAACATGACAGAATTAGGCTGCACCCATCTATGATCAGGTGGGCAGCAAGCATCATCTGGCTTATGGGAGGTCCATAAGATCCTATCTGATCTACAAGGCACCTCGGGTGAAGGGGACAGGGATTGCAACTGTACAGGGCCCAATGCGTTCTACAGGGTTCTACGGGGTTCTACAGGGTTCCCACTCCTTCTGAAACATCAAACTCAAGCACTTTTCAAGGACTTTCAAGACTCAATTCCCTCAAATTCAAGGACCCAACACAGCATAGTTTGAGACAGATCTAGATGAGAATTTATATAATAGGAACTATCCACTCACAGACAACAATTAAAAAGAGAGGCTTGAATGTAGAGGCTTGAACACCAGATGGTCTCTTGCCTTCTCTACCACAGCACAGCAAAACAAAAGATTGTGAAATATGAGTAAAGTTAAGCAATACAGACTTATTTACTAGTTGACGAGCTAAGTAAAACATTTTTGAATATATATATATTTTTTAGAGAGAGAGGGGGGAATTCAAGCACTTCCAATGACCCCATGTCCATTTTCAAAAACTTTTAAAACCTTGATTTTTTTTCTCTCAAATTCACAAACTTTCAAGGATTTCAAGGACCCGTGGGAGCCCTGTTTCTATCATCATCATCTAGAAGAGAAGTCTTCTTACCTGTCTTTCACAGTACGCCTTCATCAGTTTGCTGAGCGGGGTGTGCCTTTTGATTTTGAACTGGACAACCGAGCTTTGCCAACCGAGCTTTGGCAACCGAGCAACGACTTTGAGGTTGATTGGGTCATTCCCGGTCTTGACACCTTCCTTCAAAACACAGCGATAAACGACACATGTTAGAGAGACAGTTACAGTAGTATTAAGGGGACTGGGGGATGTTTGGACAAGTTTTGATAATAAAATACAACATGAACAGACAAGGCAAGCAAGGCAGGTAAAGGCAACCAAGAGGCACAACCGGTTATCTTCCAGATTATCATCCAGATTACCAGATTCATCATGTGACTGGAAAAGGAAGGAGAATATACGAACACATGCCAATCATCACACAAATGACTCAAGTTACAGAAATCTAATATTCAAAAATTACAGAGACATATTAACTGATTAAAACAATAATAATAATAATAATAATAATAATAATAATAATAATAATAATAATAATAATAAAAAACACAACATACAGTATTGCTGGAGTACCAGATAGTATTCCTGGAGTGTTCCTACAAAACACTGTTGACAACTTGTCTCTTTGGCTATAAACAACATTTCTCAGAGAGGTCAGAGTTCATGCACAGGATCCAGTATACGCTTCGAAGAAAAGTAAAAAGAGTGTTTGTTGTCTGGCTACATTCAGCAGTTTTAAACCCTAACATCGAACACAAAAAAGGTAGAAATACTCAGTGGGGAAAGGTTTCCAGAACTAAATACTAAATACCTTGATCTGCTGTTGGAATACGTCGATAGTATCTTCATCCTCCATCTTCAGCTGCAAACACCAAACACACACGCAATGTTAACACTCTCCCCCCACTGGGAAATAACCAGAATAACTGTATTTGTATAGAGCTTTTCCTGCAAACGTTGCAGCTCAAAGTGCTCCAATCATTATATGATCATAATGTAATGATTTAGTAATTTAACGGCAATATTAAAAAGATGGGTTTTTAGTCTTGACATGAACATAATGTGCTGAGGTTGCATCCCTAATGTAAACTGGCAGTGAGACACAATCTGGAGCATAACATGAGAATGCAGCCTCACCAGATCTCTTCTTTTGTACATGAAAACAGCACCAGAAGACCTTATTGTATAGAAACTGAAGTGGCTGACCAGGGGGTATTCCATCAACGTCTCTAAAGGAAAATCCAGGCTGATGTTTTTATAAATCTTGTTTTAGACAGATTAATCAAAATACAGCCAGGTTTTTCTTTTTAATAAGTCTTGTGAAATGTATCATAATAAGCCTGGATTTACCTTGAGCGACATTGATGGAATACCCCCCCCCCCCCTGAAATATGTTCACTAACCTGCGCAGGTGTGTCCGTCTCATTGATGGGCTTTCCATCGAACATAAACCTAATCTCTCTGATTGATAAACCCTGTTGAAAGACAGAAAACGTTAACACGCATATAAAAACACACAAACAAAAGAATAAAAAAGAACCAGTTGTCAACCAACAAGTAAAACAAACCTTTACTGGTCTGAAAGACTTAATAGGTGCAAGCTAAACATGACAGAATTAGGCTGCACCCATCTATGATCAGGTGGGCAGCAAGCATCATCTGGCTTATGGGAGGTCCATAAGATCCTATCTGATCTACAAGGCACCTCGGGTGAAGGGGACAGGGATTGCAACTGTACAGGGCCCAATGCGTTCTACAGGGTTCTACGGGGTTCTACAGGGTTCCCACTCCTTCTGAAACATCAAACTCAAGCACCTTTCAAGGACTTTCAAGACTCAATTCCCTCAAATTCAAGGACCCAACACGGCATAGTTTGAGACAGATGTAGATGAGAATTTATATAATAGGAACTATCCGCTCACAGACAACAATTAAAAAGAGAGGCTTGAATGTGTGAACACTAGATGGTCTCTTGCCTTCTCTACCACAGCACAGGAAAAACACACACAAAAAGTGAAATATGTGTAAAGTTAAGCAATACAGACTTATTTACTAGTTGACGAGCTAAGTAAAACATTTTTGAATATATATATTTTTTAGAGAGAGGGGGGGGAATTCAAGCACTTCCAATGACCCCATCAAAAACTTTTAAAACCTTGATTTTTTTTCTCTCAAATTCACAAACTTTCAAGGATTTCAAGGACCCGTGGGAGCCCTGTTTCTATCATCATCATCTAGAAGAGAAGTCTTCTTACCTGTCTTTCACAGTACGCCTTCATCAGTTTGCTGAGCGGGGTGTGCCTTTTGATTTTGAACTGGACAACCGAGCTTTGCCAACCGAGCTTTGGCAACCGAGCAACGACTTTGAGGTTGATTGGGTCATTCCCGGTCTTGACACCTTCCTTCAAAACACAGCGATAAACGACACATGTTAGAGAGACAGTTACAGTAGTATTAAGGGGACTGGGGGATGTTGTGGTACACTACTGATTGCTGTTGGGGAGTTTAGGACTCAACCGATAAATTAGAGTGCACCTTGGTTAAGACCAGGGTTTGGGTTCAGCATGCACATTGCATTGCGGTAGTAATGCACTTGGTTTTTGCATGAAACGTGCTTTTAGCTTTGCTAAGTAGGTAGCTTCAGCTAATTATGTCTAAACTGTCAGGTCAACACAGACCTGCTGGCAATACGCTACATACCTAACAAGGCCTAACAAGACCTGCCTAACAAGGAAGTTCAGAAGCCTAACGTCAGCATCATCACTAGCTACTAGATAGCTAGCCTAGCAGCTACCAAAAAGCTACTAGACATTTAGCCTAGCAGCTAACACAAATCTACTAGATAGTTAGGCTAGCAGCTACCAAATGGCTACCAGATAGTTAGCCTAGCAGCTACTAGATAATTAGCCTAGCAGCGACCAGATAGTTAGCCTAGCAGCTACTAGATAGTTAGCCTAGCAGCTACTAGATAGTTAGCCTAGCAGCTACCAGATAGTTAGCCTAGCAGCTACCAGATAGTTAGCCTAGCAGCTACCAGATAATTAGCCTAGCAGCTACTAGATAGTTAGCCTAGCAGCTACCAGATAGTTAGCCTAGCAGCTACTAGATAGTTAGCCTAGCAGCTACCAGATAGTTAGCCTAGCAGCTACTAGATAGTTAGCCTAGCAGCTACTAGATAGTTAGCCTAGCAGCTACCAGATAGTTAGCCTAGCAGCTACCAGATAGTTAGCGTAGCAGCTACCAGATAGTTAGCCTAGCAGCTACCAGATAGTTAGCGTAGCAGCTACCAGATAGTTAGCTTAGCAGCTACCAGATAGTTAGCCTAGCAGCTACCAGATAGTTAGCGTAGCAGCTACCATCGGTCCCCCAGTGAATATGCGCCTGTAAGTCACAATGGCGTAATTTAAATGAAGGAGATGTCCCAAAAATCCGCAAAACTCGACCAACCATTGTTTCTGCGTTCGTAAAGTCCCACTGGGAGTGCCGGAGCACACACTGGGTTCGGTCACAAAGGGACCCAAGTCATTTGATTGGACAACAGGCGTTCCACGAGTGCTGCTCCGATTTTCCAGAGCGAACTTTACGAACGCAGCTGTCTTTGTTTTCTAAGCCCGCTCAAAAGCCTGACGTAGCGGTTAGCTTAGCATCATCACTAGCCTCCTCCTCCTCCTCCTCCTCCTCCTACACAGACAAGCGGCTGAGTTACAACGCGAAACACAACAACGCTGCTTACCTTCGGCTTCTCTTCAGACATGATGTGACTGTTGTTGCTGTGAGGCTTTAAAAAGGCAAAGACAGACGTAAAAGACACAAGTAAAGACAGACGTGAGCGCTGAGCGTCGTTTTTCTCGGGACCGCGATCACGTGAGCGCGCATCACGTGAGCGCTCTATCCCATGCGCGCCCCCCGTTAATTATAACACGGTATTATAAGATAGCCTATATACTAACTAGGCTAATAGAAACAGCTATGACTTAAATATATACAGGTGCTGGTCAATTAGAATATCATCAAAAAGTTGATTTATGTCAGTAATTCCATTCAAAAAGTAAAACTTGTATATTATATTCATTCATTCCACACAGACTGATATATTTCAAATGTTTATTTCTTTTAATTTTGATGATTATTACTGACAACTAATGAAGATCCCAAATACAGTATCTCAGAAAATTAGAATATTACTTAAGACCAATACAAAACAAGTTTTTTTTTAAATGTTGGCCAACTGAAACGTATGAACACGGAAAGTATGAGCATGTACAGCATTCAATACTTAGTTGGTGCTCCTGTTGCCTGAATTACTGCAGCAATGCGGCGTGGCATGGAGTCCATCAGTCTGTGGCACTGCTCAGGTGTTATGAGAGCCCAGGTTGCTCTGATAGTGGCCTTCAGCTCTTCTGCATTGTTGGGTCTGGCGCATCGCATCTTCCTCTTCACAATGGTCAGGCGAGTTTGCTGGCCAATTAAGAACAGGGATACCATGGTCCTTAAACCAGGTACTGGTAGCTTTGGCACTGTGTGCAGGTGCCAAGTCCTGTTGGAAAATGAAATCTGCATCTCCATAAAGTTGGTCAGAAGCAGGAAGCATGAAGTGCTCTGAAACTTCCTGGTATACGTCTGCGTTGACCCTGGACCTCAGAAAACACAGTGGACCAACACCAGCAGATGACATGGCACCCCAAACCATCACTGATGGTGGACACTTTACACTGGACTTCAAGCAACGTGGATTCTGTGCCTCTCCTCTCTTCCTCCAGACTCTGGGACCTTGATTTCCAAAGGAAATACAAAATGTACTTTCATCAGAGAACATAACTTTGGACCACTCAGCAGCAGTCCAGTCCTTTTTGTCTTTAGCCCAGGCGAGACGCTTCTGACGCTGTCTCTTGTTCAAGAGTGGCTTGACACAAGGAATGCGACAGCTGAAACCCATGTCTTGCATACGTCTGTGTGTGGTGGTTCTTGAAGCACTGACTCCAGCTGCAGTCCACTCTTTGTGAATCTCCCCCACATTTTTGAATTGGCTTTGTTTCACAATCCTCTCCAGGGTGTGGTTATCCCTATTGCTTGTACACTGTTTTCTACCACATCTTTTCCTTCCCTTCGCCTCTCTATTAATTTGCTTGGACACAGAGCTCTGTGAACAGCCAGCCTCTTTAGCAATGACCTTTTGTGTCTTGACCTCCTTGTGCAAGGTGTCAATGGTCGTCTTTTGGACAACTGTCAGGTCAGCAGTCTTCCCCATGATTGTGTATAGCCTACAGAACTGGACTGAGGGACCATTTAAAGGCGTTTGCAGGTGTTTTGAGTTAATTAGCTGATTAGAGTGTGGCACCAGGTGTCTCAATATTGAACCTTTTCACAATATTCGAATTTTCTGAGATACTGAATTTGGGGTTTTCATTAGTTGTCAGTAATAATCATCAAAATTAAAAGCAATAAACACTTGAAATATATCAGTCTGTGTGGAATGAATGTATACATTATACAAGTCTCACTTTTTGAATGGAATTACTGAAATAAATCAACTTTTTGATGATGTTCTAATTATATGACCAGCACCTGTATATATATTTATTTATATTTCTTTCTACCATATGAGAGAGGCTGTTCTTGTCAGGTATATCAAAGACAGTAGAGCAGGGGCGGGGCTAAGGGGTGGCTACTTGGGCTCAAGCCCCGAATGTTTTACTTTCTAAAAAAATTAAAAATAAAATAAAAAACTCTCGTGAGTAACGTGCAGTACCGGAGTCCAACAGAGAGGCAGCAGCTGCGCGACATTAGCCTGCGTACTGCGTAGCCTGCCCTGCCCTGAAGAAGAAGTGATCTCAATCAGTGCCTGACTTGCAAAATTGTAAGGATGGATATCCCAAAGTTTTTTTCAACAAAACAAGCGCCAAGCAAGAACTGTTGCAGCAGCAGTATCAGCAGCTGACAACAATGACATCACCAGCAGTGATGACATAGATGATGTTTCAGGTTTGTGAATCTTATTAGAAAGGTGACTGACTCACTGACACTACTTTTCCGGTTTGCTAATGCTAGCTGGCTATCATAACATAACGTTATGTTATAATGAAAATGAAACATAGCAAGGTACTGTTACGGTACATGGTAAGAAATCAAACAGAGGATAATACTTATACAAATAAAGTGAATAACAGGCTGATAATCTTTGATATCTGCACTCTGGTTGACTGAGTAACAAGTGAAAAAGAATGATGTAACGTTAATGTTACAGCTAGTAAACATGGAGTAACCACATTAAGTATGCCCTTATGGTAGTATGTATGTATACAGAACATGACTCAAATCTATCCTAAGATGTAACGCTAACTAACTAAGTTTGTTTAATGTCCCAGGGGGAATTTGATTTCACAGTACTATACACAGGCCAACAATACATGTAATATATCGTCATATAACACAGGACAAGACTCTAAATACAATATACTGTAAGTGGTGAGCACAGAGTCTGCCCTGATATACATACTGTAACATAACTAGCCTCAGCCCATCAATTATGTAATTCTATTCAAATATAAATGATGGTGACTGACGTGTGTGTGCGTGTGTGTGTGTGTGTGTGTGTGTGTGTGTGTGTGTGTGTTTACTGTCTATTTTGTAATACAGGTCAGCTGCTATCCAATGGCGCATTCTGGCCTGCAGGGGGAGCTACGTGTGCTGACCTCCCTCTGTGCCCAGAACCACCACAATTAGTTTGCTTCATTAAAGGGTGTGAATGTATATGTGTTCTCCAGTGCCTTTTGTCCGCTTTAAGGTGGTGGTAAGTTGAAGGTTGAAGGCAAATATTTCCACATTATATTCTCCAAAGTTATTCTCTATGTAACATACTGACAAAAACACCTCCATTGATGATATGATGAAGAGGAGGCGTTTCTCACCTTTCTTGCTCTTCTTCTTCATGATGAAGAACACAGTGATGATGATGATGATGAGGAGGAGGAGTCCGACCACAGCTCCAATGATGAGGCCCAGGGGGGCGGGGTCAGTGGTACCTGTAACCAACACATAGCAGTCAGACTGGAACTTAGGGTCACAGTGTGGTAAGAGTAAGAGTTCCTGAAGGGACGTTGTATCTTCTTACCTCTGTTGGTCTTTATCACGAAGCGCTCCAGTTTGATGACGATGTCGTCCTCCATCCCAGAGAGCTGAACCACACAGTCATACTGGTTCTTCACCCAGTCCTCAGGCTTCAGGGTGAGGCGAGTGCTCATCTGGAAGGTTCCGTCGTGGTTGGGGAGAAGCTCTCCGTACTCCACATCCTCATACACCACCTGTCCATCTCTCCTCCAGAACATCACAACTTCTCTGGGGTAGAAACCTGTAGCGTGGCAGGTGACTGGAGAGGAGGGGGTCTTCTGGAGCAGAGACATTGAGGGGGGGACTGGGGAGGGGGGAGAGGGAGAGAAGGAGGAGGAGAGAGGGGGGGGGAAAGCATAAGTTTGGGGGGGAGGGAGGGGGAAAGGGCAAGCAAAAAAAGAGAGCATGAAATAAAAGAGGGAGAGACAGAGAGGGGGAAAGAGCAGCAGTCAAAACAAAAAAACGAAAACAGCAGGAAATAAAAGGAATGTAATAGTTCCACTTCAAAGTAGTTGACTATGAACATGTTGTGTCAGGTGATGTGTCACTGTGTGTGTACCTGTCCTGCTCTTCCCATACTGCAGGAGTCTCTTCAGACACTTAATGCAGATCTGGGTGTAGTCGTGCTTTAAATGCTCATTATAAGCTAGCTGTCTGTCCCTCCTCTGTTTGTATAGATGACGGCCTGTGACACTGGAGCGATCCATGTAGACGTCCGCAGGTCAAAGGACAAGAAGTCCTCTCCATCATAACCATACTGCATAAACCCCTCTGTGACTCCAGTCTCCTCATCCCAACTACAACCCTCCATCATCTGGTAAATATGTACATCTGAGAGAGAGGGAGAGGAAGGGGAGAGAGAGAGAGAGAGAGAGAGAGAGAGAGAGGAAGGGGAGAGAGAGAGAGAGAGAGAGAGGAAGGGGAGAGAGAGGAAGGGGGGAGAGAGAGAGAGACAGAGAGAGAGGGAGAGGAAGGGGGGAGAGAGAGAGAGAGAGAGAGAGAGAGAGAGAGAGAGAGGAAGGGGAGAGAGAGAGAGAGAGAGAGGAAGGGGAGAGAGAGGAAGGGGGGAGAGAGAGAGAGACAGAGAGAGAGGGAGAGGAAGGGGGGAGAGAGAGAGAGAGAGAGAGAGAGAGTGAGAGGGAGAAGAAGGGGGGAGAGAGAGGGGTTCAGTTAGACAGTTCATGACTCAGAGAGAGTGTGTGTGTGTGTGTGTGTGTGTGTGTGTGTGTGTGTGTGTGTGTGTGTGTGTGTGTGTGTGTGTGCTTCTTCTCCTCACATTGACCACTGGGTACTAACGTACACTAACATACACAGTGAACTGTCTGCATGTACACACATGTACAGCCTGGGTACTAACGTACACTAACATACACAGTGAACTGTCTGCATGTACACACATGTACAGCCTGGAGGCCTGTGACCACCCCACCAGGAGGTAGGATCAAGTCATTTTAGTTCAAACATAAAAACTAACAGAATCAACAGGCCTGGGATCAGCAAAAATCCTTTTATTCAATTCTCCTCAGTTTACATATGAGATCTTCCCGACGCAGAGTACTAATATTTACCTCTTAACCAGTGTGTGATGAATTGACTATTGTTCTATTATTGTTTTTATGCTATATAGGTGGATATGATAAAGCACTTTGAGCTGCAACGTTGACAGGAAAGGTGCTATACAGATAAAGGTTATTAGTATGGCATAAGACAACCTGTTCAATGTTGTAATCCCTAATTATACAGTTAGGTATACTCCCAGTTTACATTAGGGATACAACCTCAGCAAATATGTTCACGTCAAGACTAAGACGTAAGGAAGGGAGGGCCAGATTCACCCACATTCACCTTCCTCCCTCTTGCTGTGTCCTCCCCTCAATGTGATTGGTTTGATCTCACCTGAGGTGTTTGTTATCTGTGTATAAAAATTCATGTTTCCTCTCTGTCTGGGACTTTTCTGAGAAGACTTTGACTGACAGACTCTGTCTGTCATAGTGTAAACTGTTCTCCTTTTGCAAACGTTAATTAAATACTTTTTTCTATGCAATTTGAAAAAAACAGGCTACCTTTTTCTATTTTCTATTTAGATGCTTAAATATTTCCCTAACAGCTGAGACAAGCTCTCTCTTTCCTCCTCACTCTGATCTGGAAAAATGCGAACGTCAAGGTTTTTACGGGAGGTGTTCATCGTCGGATCCCTGTTAATGATCCTGCTCGTCATCCTATACTGGGTTGATGTTGGAGCACTTGGAGCACTCTATCCCCACGACCCCCGCGACCTTTCCATCCATCAACCTCAACCGACCGCAGCCCTGTCCCTCAGCCTGTCCCCCTCTTCGAGTCCTGCCCTCCACCAGCCCCTCAGGGGACTGGGGAGTCTAGGGGGGGTCCCATCCATGGATGAGAAGGACGGTACTCCCAAACAAGAGGGTAAACCCCCCATCGAAGGAGATCCCTTAGATCTGAGTGTTAAACAAGAGGAGAGGGGGAGAGAGGAAGAGGAGAGTGGAAAAGAGGAGGAGAAGAGGACGAGAGAGGAGGGGCGAAGGCAGGAAGACAGAAGGAAGCGTATCCAGGATGTGTGTTCTGGGAATGGAACACTGGAATTCCCAGGAAAGGGTTGGACGTTTGACCAGATTCCCAACCCGGAGCTAAACCACCTCATAGTGGACGATAGACATAAGGTGATCTACTGCTACGTCCCCAAGGTATGTATGTGTGTGGGTGAAGAGGGACGCTCCTCCTCCTCCCTTCTACTGCCTTCCCTCTCAAACTCTTTTCAGTTCAATGTAAGAATAACCTGCATTCATAAAATCATCACCCCATCTGGACAGAGTTAACTCCTATCTCTCTCCTCTCCCTCTCTCACCCTCTATCTCCTCCCTCCCCCACCCTCTCCTCTTTCTAGGTGGCATGTACCAACTGGAAACGTGTGATGGTCGTGCTGTCCGAGGGACTGCTCGCGGAGGACGGCCAACCCTACCGTGACCCCCAGGCCGTGCACCCTAACATCCACAAGTTCTGGCAGAGCAACAGGGGACTCTCCAGTGACCTGATGAGGGTGAAGCTCCAGAGCTACACCAAGTTTCTGTTCGTCCGAGACCCCTTCGTACGCCTCATCTCCGCCTTCCGGAACAAATTCGGCGACCCCAACCAGGACTTCTACAAAGAGTACGGCTCTGGGATGCTTCGTCGCTTCAGGAATGTGTCTAGTCTTCCAGACTCCGTGGCCGAAGCATTTAAGGCGGGAATCCGACTCTCGTTTCCCGAGTTTGTCCAGTATCTCCTGGATCCGGAGACGGAGAAGGAGACTCCGTTTAACGAACACTGGCAGCAGGTGTACAGCCTCTGTCACCCGTGTCAGATCCAGTATGACTTTGTCGGAAAGCTGGAAAACCTGGATGAGGACTCTGATCACCTGCTCCGACTCCTCGGAGTGGACGACCAGATCCAGTTTCCGCCTAGCAACCGGAACCAGACAGCCACCAGCTGGGTGCGTGATTGGTTCTCAGACGTTCCACCAGAGTTAAGGAGGAAACTGTACAACTTGTACGAACCAGACTTTGAGCTGTTCGGGTACCCCAGACCTGAGACGCTGCTCCACCTGTGATGTCTTTCAAACTCCTGGAGAGAGATTTGCCATATACACGTACATACTGTAGCAACAGTCTTATCTTTGTCTCCTACTTGGCGACAAAGATAAACAGAACAAAGATAGCAACATGTTTTGACACTGCTACCTGAAGAGGTTAGTGAGTCTGCGGAAGGCTATATAAGATTTGAACTCCATTAGTCTACTGTGAGACAAATAAAATGGTCATTTAAATAAAAGATACATTTGCAACATGTTTTGACACTGCTACCTGAGTGATGGATGCTTTCTGTATGTTAGAGATGACCAACTCTGGTACTGAAGAGCTATAGTGGATGCAGCCTTTTGTTCCAGATCAGCATTAATACACCTGATTACAGTATCAGTTTATGTGGTCCAGATTGAAGACCACTCATTGATGTGTGTATGTGATGTGTGTTAGTTCTGGAACAGAAGCCTTCGTACACTTCATAAATGTGTTTTTTGGAATAAAGTTTCTTGGAAACATTTGAGTATGTCAATGTCCGTGATCTATTGATTCTGTAAACACATAACGTTGTACTTGTATGCCTTGTGTTCTTCTCTCACCCTCTCCCTGCCCTCCAACAAACGTCTTTGACAATACTCAACGTAAGATGAACAAATTATTAAAGATATTTCTAAATAATTTTACCTATGTACAAAACGATACTATACCAGAAATATTAACTAGCTAGTGAATTTCACTAGTAGAACGATATACTATTAAAGTATTATTCAGTTATAATAGTTAAAATAGGCAAAACCTATTTTGTTTTTACCTGCCGCAAACACAGTACACAGAATACACACGATAATACACACTTTCAATCTATTTACATACAGATTTCATAATCCGGCTCTCTCCCAGAATAACCACACCAGCTTATTGTATTTACATTAGGTTTGTGGAACTCACAGTCTTAGTCAATACTATAACAACCATGTATCCCAGGAGGTTCTTTTGAACCTAACAGAGGATATCTCACAATATCTCACAATATCTCACAATATCTCACAATTCCCGACATGCAGCCCTTTTCACCAAGCCGTGACACATATTTCTCCTCTGCGGTATATTTTTACACACACACACACACACACACACACACATAGACCTGTGTATAAGAACCTGTAGATATCTGTCCTATTAATTGTCATATTTCCAGAAGGGGGTTTTATGGCGGCCTCAGGCTTAGGGCCAAGGGGCCTATGGGCAGGCTACCTGCCCCCGCCTCACCCCTCTCCCCATCCCCCACTAACCCTAACCCTAACCCTTTGTCCTAGAGAAGCACATGGTCAATATGGCCTCCCTTCCTATGACCTTCCCCCTGCCCTTTGACCTGAGTGATACTGTCTGTAACCTATCCCCCTTTTCACACCCTGTCCTGAGTAAGGTGATAGGACGAGATAGGTGCCTTGTCAGAGACTTGTATTACTATATCACTGAGGTATAAAATATGTGAGCTAAAGTACAGCTCGCTCTCTTTTCATCCTGCTTGACCCATCGACCAGAGCTGACCCCCTCTCTATTACATCATCAGAGTAGGAATGCTGTAAGCTGTTATGTAACTTTGTTTGAATAAATAGTCTAACTCAGAAGCTTTACTGGTGATCTATTTCAACCAAGTACCAATAAAAAATATCCCACATTAAATGGCGAGCCAGAATCCAGGAAAATCGAATAACTAGAGTTTGTCTGGACCCCAAAAGTTGACAGTAAGACGCGTGGAAAGCGCCGCTCCTTTTTGAACCACTGGGCAGTGAATAATGTGAGCGCACACGGTAACTCGTGGGTTTGAGATATCCTCTGTTATGTTCAAAAGAACCTCCTGGGATACATGGTTGTTATAGTATTGAGTAATGAATGAATGAATGAATGAATGAATGAATGGTCTTTATTGTCATTGATATAGTACAGGTACCAAACAACGACATTTGGGAGGGGTGGCTCCCTTGGTGCTAGGAAAAAAAAAAACTAAAAACAAGAAGGGAAAAGAGCTGGTTTACATAAATAAAGGCTATGTACACTATCCACTATACTATACTATACAAATAAAACACTGTGCTGTACTCTATGCTATGCTATACCTATTCTAACATTTCCTATCTCTGAACCTTATGTACCCGAGGGTTGTCATATTGCACATAGTGTTATTGCACATTCATTTAAAGTGTCGCAGTTTGCAGGTTTGAAATGTTCACAGTTGTGTTTCAGTATTGCACTTGATTTCAATCTAGTAGCTGCCATCAAATTGTCTAGATTGTCTAAGACTGTCACTTCCATAAACCTAATGTAAATACAATAAACTGGTGTGGTTATTCTGTGGGAGAGAGCCGGATTATGAAATCCGTATGTAAATAGATTGAAAGTGTGTATTACATACCCAGCCATCACCTTGTCTTGAGATGTCTTAAGATGTCTTAATTAACCAAATATGTCTGTCAAGATGTCTTAAGATGTCTCGAGACAAGGTGATGGCTGGGTATGTAATACACACTTTCAATCTATTTACATACGGATTTCATAATCCGGCTCTCTCCCACAGAATAACCACACCAGTTTATTGTATTTACATTAGGTTTATGGAAGTGACAGTCTTAGACAACCTAGACAATTGATGGCAGCTACTAGATTGAAATCAAGTGCAATACTGAAACACAACTGTGAACATTTCAAACCTGCAAACTGCGACACTTTAAATGAATGTGCAATAACACTATGTGCAATATGACAACCCTCGGGTACATAAGGTTCAGAGATTCGTGTGTATTCTGTGTACTGTGTGTGCGGCAGGTAAGGAGACTGTACGCAGTGTTCTTTAGTCGTGATCTATTTCAACCTATAAAAAGTACCTTAAAAAAAAAAAAAAAAAAAAACCTACACTTCCTTTACAACATCTGCAAAAGTTTTCTCTGTGCTCTCAGTCCTCCTCCAACCAAACACGTGTCCAGTCACATGCTCTACCACCAACTGAGCCACAGAGGATCCTGTTGGTGGTTACAGATCCGGCAGATATCCCCAAGCTGAGCTTGTGTGCGAGCCTGGCCACGCATCTGCCAGAAGTGCTGGAACAGTGCTGGAAAGGACAATGTGAAAACAAAATATTCAAACCAGCACACATGATTGTTGTCCCTATTGTGCAAATCCCCAAAGTTAAACGATAGTTAGACCTGGCCATGAAATACAAGACAGAGATGGAGAACAAGTGAGTGACTACCCTACCTACATTATTATTGGATTGGATCTTTTTTTTTTAGTTGTTGTGTTTGTTGTTGTTGTTGTTGTGTCTGTATTGTAAAGCCTAGCTATACTGTAACCCTTTACTACTAGTTTTGAGAGAGAGGAAAGGAGTTAGTCGTGGACGATTTTTCAATCAACAACAGTGGATTTAGTGGATTTAGTGGATGGCCTATGGCCTGTTGTCCATCTTTGTCCCTACATGAATCGTACAGGATTCTTGGATGGTTTTCCAACCTGTAGGATGTTGCACTGGTACCTATAGTACTGTATATGAACTGGTACCTATAGTCTGTATATGAACTGGTACCTATAGTCTGTATATGAACTGGTACCTATAGTACTGTATATGAACTGGTACCTATAGTCTGTATATGAACTGGTACCTATAGTCTGTATATGAACTGGTACCTATAGTCTGTATATGAACTGGTACCTATAGTCTGTATGAACTGGCACCTATAGTCTGTATATGAACTGGTACCTATAGTCTGTATATGAACTGGTACCTATAGTCTGTATATGAACTGTACCTATAGTCTGTATATGAACTGGCACCTATAGTCTGTATCAGGGTTTCCGTTAACCGGTAATTCCCGGACTTTGTCCGGTAAAATTTGTCGAAGTCCGACAAATTGAAAACTCGTCGGACAAAATGTCCGGTGAAAATAATTCCCTCTAAGCACAATTTGAATACAATTCGCTAAAGTTCACATTTTGTATTCAAATTGGCTTTGGGCCACCATTCTCAGCTGAGCACCAAACACACACACACACAACACTGCCCGAGAGAGAAGGACCCGCCCCCTCCAGCCAGCCTATAGGCTAACCAAAGGGGGCGGGTCCTTCTCTCTCGGGCAGTGCCGCGCGTGCACGAGTGTGTGTGTGTCCGGTGCCCAGCTGAAAATGGTGGCCCGAAGCGGAAAGCCTTAACTTTATCGCACAATAACAAGGATAACAAACGAAACGGACAACATTTACACTAAGATGGAGACAAACTTCAGCGATATGATCTAACAGCCGGTTTTCAGGACGACATACAGACCCGTATGAGCTTACAGGGCTATCCCCTAAGTATGATTTGACAGGCAGCTAAACGAAATGCCTTCCCAACCAGCGAGACCTGGGGGGTGTTCTATCAACGTCGCCAAAGGAAAACCTAGGCCTACTTCGCCAAGTCCCGCGAGACTCTTAAAAAGATCCAGGCATATCTTGATAGATCTCGCGAGACTTGTCAAAACAAGCCCAGACTTTCCTCCAGCGACGTCGATGGAACACCCCCCTGGTTATAGAAATGACGTTGTTTTATTGATAAAAAAAAAAAAAAGGGTAAAACTGGAAAGAGAAAATAGAAAACTCACATTAATCCCAAACAATTTAACAAACTTCAGTTAACGTAATGTGGAGTCCGTTCATTGATCGATGCTGTCTGTTCAGTTCCCAGTGAGGCACCCGTTCAGCGCTGGACCCGTTCAGCGCTGGATTTGACGCATGGCATAGCGCGCATGCGTCAAATCATGTTATATTATTATATAGCTCGCATCTAATCGTATCGGATGAGAAATAGACATTAAATGGCATATATAGGCCGCTACACAACAGTAATCACCGCGACAAACAGCTATATTAGATTTGAAGAAAAAAAAATATGATTTTGGATTTTTTTTTTTTTATTATATTTTAATATGATGACCGGAATATATCACGTTTGTCCGGTAAATCGAATTCTTCCCGGACACGATGTCCGACGGCAAATTTTTCTAACGGAAACCCTGGTCTGTATATGAACTGGTACCTATAGTCTGTATATGAACTGGTACCTATAGTCTGTATATGAACAGGAAAATTCAAGACAGATTAAACCCAATTGAATAATACAATTCATTTTAATTTTAATCATAATTTTATTGTGATATCATTTTATAGTGATATAAAGTGAATAATTCAATGGTGAGTTTTCCCAATGAGGTTTACTATCATATACCTCAATGGGAAGGTTGCACCAGCTATCAAGCATGGAAGTGAGAGGAACTCTCAAACGCCCTCCCAGAATCTAGGTTTTGAAAAGTGGAGGGGACATGTCTCCCCTGTCCCTAGTGGAGATTTTGCAGATGACTCCAACAGTTTGGATGTGACAGAAGAACACACATGTCCAGCAACACTTGTCAAGCCAATTTTCCAATACTACTGATTCCCTGAAATAGTGGGACTATGTATAGAAAAGTGGATATAAATGGTGAAACCAATCTGAAAAAAGAAAACATTAAATTAAAGCAGAGCATTTCTACTTTAACCTCATAGTAACTCATCAAACTGTATATGGAGCTATATGAAGATATAATGTGTCCTCTTTTCAATCCTTATGGAGGGCACTGTAATGTACAGCAGTTCAGAGTGCACCAAAATGCTATATATATATATATATACACACTGTATACTGTATATATTATATATGTTTTTCTTTTCTTTATTTTTCTTTTCTTAAAACTATTTTGAGATTAGTCTTGTAAAACGAAAGGGCTTTATAAATGTAACAAACAATGATGATGGAGAGAATAATGTTATTATACAACCCGAACCCTAAAAGGGATTTGGGGTGCTGTCTATGGTCCTTGAGAAAAAAATTACTGAAGGTAGAATTCTACCTCTAAGTGAACTTGAAATAGATCTCTATGGATACCTGTCATAGTCAGTTGACATGGTTAAGATGTAACAAACAGTGGACCACACAACTGGGGTTCTAAATAATTCATTTACCTACAATTCCTCTGCGTAGAGCACACATTTTAACATTTTATTAGCACAAATAATTATATTACTTGCATTCATTTAATATTAATATGGCGTTGTATGTTGGAGATCTCCACCAGGATATCACTGAGACAATGTTGCATGAGAAATTCAGCTCCGCTGGTGCAATTATCTCCATCAGAGTGTACACGGACAAGATCACCCACCGATCCCTTGGGTATGCCTATGTCAACTTTCAACAGCACGCTGACGCAGAGCTTGCCCTGGACACCATGAACTTCGATGTCCTCAAAGGAAGAGCTATGCGCATCATGTGGTTTCAGCGTGACCCTTCACTGAGGAAGAGTGGGGTAGGCAACGTCTTCATCAAGAACTTGGAGGAATCTATTGACAGCCAGGCCCTCTACGACACGTTTTCTACATTTGGAAAGGTCCTCTCCTGTAAGGTGGTTTGTGATGAGAATGGCCAATCTAAAGGCCATGGCTATGTGCAGTTTGAATGCCAGGAGGCTGCTGAGAGAGCCATTAAGAGGCTGAATGGCATGCTGTTCAATGACAAATTAGTGTTTATTGCACACTTCAACGAACGAGAGGCTGAACATCGAGCCAGGGCCAGAGAGTTCACCAATGTGTACATCAAAAACTTTGGAGAGGATATGGATGACCAAAAACTGAAGGAAAAGTTTGAAATATATGGACCAACCCTGAGTGTCCGGGTCATGACTGATGACAATGGTCAATCCAGGGGTTTCGGCTTCGTCAGCTTCGAAAGGCATGAGGATGCCCAGAAGGCCGTTGACAACATGAATGGTAAGAAGATCAATGGGAGAAAGGTCTATGTGGGCCGTGCCCAGAAGAGAGGAGAGCATCAGACTGTGCTGAAGCGCAGGTTTGAACACATGAAGCATGAGCGTATGACCAGATACCAGGTTTGTGGCCTCCAGTTCTCTGATACTAACACAGAAGTTGATATTACTTATACATAGTTATTGTTGATGTATTTGAGGTATGAAAAACATCTCACTGAACAGGGTTTCTCTCTACCAGGGTGTCAATCTGTATGTGAAGAACCTGAATGATTGTGTGGATGATGAGCAGCTGCACAAAGAGTTCTCCTCCTTCGGAACAATCACCAGTGCAAAGGTGATGATGGAAGGTCAACGCAGCAAGGGCTTTGGCTTTGTGTGCTTCTCTTCCCCTGAGGACGCCACCAAGGCTGTGACTGAGATGAACGGCCGTATCGTGGCCACCAAGCCCCTGTATGTGGCCCTGGCCCAGCGCCAGAGACCTGAGCACTTCCAGAACATGCCCAACACCATGCATCCATTGGATCCTTGGCCTCAGACCTTCAATGCCATGATGCAGATGCGCTCCCAGGTGCCCCGTATGGTGACCTCTCAGCGAATGGGTCAGTATACAGTATTTAGTGAAGCAGCCCTGCACATAGGCACACAATGTGTGACTTGAGACAAGATCACTAACAGAACATTTATCATGAATATGCCTTTGATTATGAGTATTCTCTCCATCTCAGCTTCCCAGGCCCTGAGACAGTGCCCTGCCAGTGCAGAGGCAGCTACAGGCAGAATGCGCCCCATGCCCCAGCATCTGGAGGCTCCAGAGTCCCAGCGCTCCAAGGTGGATGAAGTGGTCGCTGCGCTAGAGGCACACTGGGCTAAGGAGGCTGCGCAGAAGTCTGGCCCAAACATTTAAGACGAGGGATGGAGATTTGGGCTTTGAAACGTGTTTCACAGAAAAACATATATAAATATATTTTAACCTTGAAAAAAAAAAAGCAGTACAAATATTGCAAAATTAATTTTAAAAATGTTTCAAAAATGTGTACATGATTGAGTCTGTGGCTCCCAGGCTTTGGAATGCTCTGCCCTTGGATCTTAGATCAACTGGCTCGGCCGAGGCTCTCAAAAAACAGTTAAAGACTTATTTTCACTTGTTTGCCTATTTTAACCTGTTATGACTTTCGCTCTTTTATTATGTTTTATTATGTTTCTTCTTTATTATGTTCTCTACTATGTAAAGCACTTTGTGACCCTTGGTCTGGGAAATGTGCTGTACAAATACATTTTACTTACTTACTTTTTTTACTCTGCTATGTTTAGAAAACTGTAAACCCGCATGAAATTCCCGCATTGTTCCTAATGTCAAATGCCTTAAAGCTTATGGACTTATTCAAATTTAAACTGGCACAGTTAATGTATAAAGCAAAGAGTCATGAGAGGGATAAGGGATATCATTTGAGAGGTAACTACGGTACAACTTTAACAAGGGTTATGCTCGCACCAATTAAAAAGAGTTACCATGTGGAATGGGCTAGATGAAAAAATGAAGGAAAACATAAATATTGCTCTATTTAAAAAAAGGTTTAAAGGAATGATTTTTGTTAACTACCAAAATGAGGAAAGGGAAGTTTGTTAATCTTCTGGATACTAAGCTGTGGTTTTCTTTGTCTTTTTCTTTTGTATTACATTGCGGATACTGATGTTTGTTATTTATTTATTTTGTTGTTTCAGTATTAAGAATGGAAAATTATGTTTATTTATTTATACAATTATTAGTACTGTTGATACTGTAATTTATGTATTAATTAATGGATTATATAATTTAAGTATTATTGTTCTCACTTGAAAGTGCTGGATAGAGGTAGGACATGATAAGCGTAGGCTTCATCCTACTCCCTTTCGAACAGTGATACCTGTACTCTTCGTATTAGTTATTTGTTCTTTTATTATTTTAAATCATGTTCGAAATGAAAAAAGATTCATTCATTCATTCAAATGTTCTTTGTTCATGTAAAAAAAAAAAAAAAAACGCATGAAATGCGCTCCCAGTTTATTTTATCTTAGTGTCAGTGATCAGTTTTTTTATTTCAACTCGTTAATTAATTTCATTTTGGAAAGGAATTTTGGATGGTCCACCCCTCAAGGCACTAATTACAGTTTTTTCCAATTGCTAACACAATAAAATGACATGCATAGCACAATTATTTACACACACAGAGAGCAAAACCACTTCTCAAGTCTCCAAAACTCTAAACACATTTTGCTATTCAAAATGGCACTTTTTAAATGAACTGAACACGGTTCTCTGCCTAAGACACAACAATCTGACATAAAGACATGTTTGCCATTTCAAAACACTGCCATTCAAAATTACACTACATGAGCTAATTGGCCAATACATGTGCCACCTTGCCAAACTCCTCAATGCTTAATTGGTACGACTTCAATCAGGAAGTAAGCACTATAAAAAGACCACAGGTGAGCACCTTTCTTTTTACAACAACAATGGAAGACGTTGCAGAGAGAGGAAGAGGAAGAGGTAGGGTGAGAATAAGAGGGGGAGGAAGAGTGAGAGGTAGGGGCAGAGCTGGTAGAGGAGGTCATGGCCAAAGAAGACAACAACGTTCAAATGAAATCAGAGGAACCTTAGTTGATCACGTCATCAACCATGAGCTGACAATGTGAGAGGCTGGACAGAGAGTGCAGCCCAACTTGAGCTGTTTTACTGTCGCCTCTGTCATCCGGACATTTAGACTGGAGTACAGGTATGTAACCAAAATGTCTTTCACACTATGTAGTACACTCCATGTCACATGTCAAGTGTATCAGTTGGCTAACACCTGTTTACTTCATAAATGGTTGATGTCATACACTAACTGTACACGTTTCCTGTACAATTTACTCTTCTGTGGGGGAAATATCTTTAGGCTGCATTGTCCAGGCCCTATCTTTTTTTGTTTTTGTTTTTCTAAAGGACTGAGAGACGCAACCATGGTGGAGGAAGGGGCCAAATCCGCTGTGCATATGTTGCACTGACTTGTTTGGTGAAAAATAAAAATAAAAATGTTTCAACACCATGTGTGTGTATCTGCAAATATTTCTGTGCATGTGAACAATCTGAAGAAGTCTCTACAATGTGAACTATTTTAGTATTATGGCAAAGCATACTAAAGATGAGAGTGCTTTTCATTAGGCCCAACAGTGTGTAGTTGGTTCAACAAAAATCTGGTACTATGAATGAAGTGTGTGCCATTTGGTGCAAAAGTTTGAATTGGATAATGCTATATGTCGTTTTGGTTGCAGTGCTTCATTTTGTAGGATATATGAGGTATTTAGCAGTTTGGGTGTGTGGTTTTGTGAATTGTGTTAAGTATTTTGATAAAACCAGCCTAGTTAGCAAAATTGTGTTTTAGCAATCAGGAAAAACTGTAATATATTGACCAGATAGTCCAGTTCTAAAATGTTTTGATTATCTGATGATAATTTCCTTTCACATGAACATTGACGTTCTTCATACAGCCCTATACCCTCTCGGCCCCTAGTCAGGTAATTTAACACATATGACTTACTAATACTATTTTATTTAGGATCCAAAGAGTAGATCACTCTTGAGTGTGTTCCATGTCTATTTGTCTATGTGATGTGTTGGATGCTATGTTATTTAGGTCAATAACGATTGATCAGCATCTAATCTAATCTATCTGTATACAGTAGTAAGACAGTTTTGTGTCGTTATGGTAACCATATGGATTTCCTCTAAAAACAAACGTGAAACCGATCGATCCAAATAGACCCAAAGGTGGAAAGACTAGATGAAGTGTCATCTTGACAAGTGAGCCACTAAAGAAAAGGGAAAAAGCTTCTAATGAAATGAAAAAGAGAGATGTTCAATTTCAGTTCTTTTAACATTTAAGTAATTTAGCAGATGCTTTTATTCAAAGCGACTTAGAGTAAGTACATCTGTCTAAAGTACAGTAAGTGAATTAACGATACATTAGTCATGAGTCAAGTGCCATCGGCAATCACAGTGCTAGAGAAAGGAAGAAAATTAGTCATTTTTCTTCAAAGGGTAATGTAAGGGGGTAATGTAAGGGTGTTAAGGGGGTGGAGAGGTCTTAGGAGGATTATATTACACATCATCAAGTGATTGACCTCTACTCTGAACTGCATGCAAATGGTCTGAAGCTAATATCCTATTCTAAATGGAACACCCCTCTGTTATGTTCTGCCACTAGATGGCAATAAGATATTACATTTAGACTGAAAATAAACCATGGACCATTTTCACAGATACAAGTTCTACTATGCCATATCACTTAACATAGTTGAGTGTAGTGAAGATGCCCCCACATGTATGTATGGTGTCAGTTTACTGGGGTAACTGCATTATGTGTAGGTATCACAAACATTACATTTACATTTTTGGCATTTAGCAGACGCTTTATTCCAAAGCGATTTACAATCGATACATTTGACTAAGCAAGTGAATCATCAATTCACCAGTTGTAGCAGGAAGAGTAATCTAGCTCAGGCCAGGGGCCATTGGCAGTCGTCGTGATAGAAGAAAAAAGAAAAAAAAGGTTTTCGTTTTTTTTAGACACTGAAGAAACAGTACAAGGGGGGCAGTAGAAGTCTTAGGAGACACAGTATAGGGGAAAATCGGGTGTCTCAGGAGGAGCAGTTAAGGTGTAGCCTGAAGAGATGGGTCTTCAGTCTCCGACTCTGGGGAGTGACTCTGCAGTTCTGACAGCCGCGGGCAGCTCATTCCACCAGTGTAATGAAGAGACGTGATCGGGCAGCATGACTGCCGCGTCGGCGTAGAGGTGGTGGGGCCAGTTGGACAGCAGAGGTGGAGGAGCGGAGTGAACGGGCTGAAGTTTGGGCGGTGACCATTGCCTGCATGGACTTATCCTAACTACACCACAGAACCTACCAGAACTGGTCAATATAAACCATTGATTGGTTTCAGAAACCTCCCCTTAGTACAACAATTATCCTCTCAACTCCTGTCCTCTCCTCCTGGTACCCCCTGGCCTACATTGCCCTGCCCTCTGCCTCTATTGCTCTCCTCCCTGGTGAAGTGTGTGTGTGTGTGCGTGTGTGTGTCGGTGGGTGGGTGGGTGGGTCGGTGTGTGTGTGTGTGTGTGTGTGTGTGTGTGTGTGTGTGTGTGTGTGTGTGTGGGTGTGTGTGTGTGTGTGTGCGTGTGGGTGTGGGTGGGTGTGTGTGGGTGGATGGGTGTGGGTGTGAGAGAGAGAGAGACAGACAGACAGACAGACAGATACTTAGTATTTCGACTCTTCCCTTCATCCTTGCTGAGCCCAGCTCCCTCTCTTCTGTGAAGGCTGTTTGTCCAGCCTGCTCCCAGTGCTGACAGACAGACAGCTCCCGGACTCTGTGGAGAAGGAATCTACAGAGAGGGAGCCTTTTACTGGTCCGTCCACTACATACCTCGGTTGTAAGGATTCTAATAAAGCCTATTTTCAGTGGAGCTCTGGGGGTAGACTGCATTTTCCACTGCCTTTCCTTCACAAGAGATGGATGTAAAAATAAGGAAATGGTGTTTTGGAGGCAGAGGTGAAATGACTGAAATGGTTTATCCTTCTTATCAATGTTTTTTAGCAAAAGCGATTCAGCCCGAAGCACCAGCTGCAATTCCTCATGAAAGAGACTTTTAGATGAGGGTCGAGAGAACATTTTCTGCTGGTGGTGTGCACTATAAATCAAATACAAGGTTTTTACTCCGAATTATTTTGTTCCATGCTCGACTCCAGCCTCCAATCTCCCAGCACCTGTATACACTAGTCTAGCCACCATACCAGTTGATTCACAGCTGTTCTTATACGTGTCTGTTGTGCAAGTATCTGTCTATCTCTCTCTCTCACACCAACCCACCCACCCACCCAACCACCACCCACGCACACGCACACACCCACACACACCCACACCCACACTCACACACACACACCCACAGACACACACACACACACACACACACGCACACACACACACACCCACCCACCCCCCCCGCCACACACACACACACACACACACACACACACACACACACACCCCCCCGCCACACACACACACACACACTTGAGGTGAGATAGGGAGAGAGGCTCTTAAAGCAGCTTGCCATAAACGTAGTATTCTGTCCCCCAATCCAGAGTCCCCCCCGGTAGACATGATTAATGTTAATATTAGACCACAAGATCAAACGGTTCGAATTATTCAAATTCCCTCTCAAGTTTGCTCTTGAGTGGCCTTTTCAATGTTCCATTAAAGCTACACGCACTTAGATCAGAAATGATTGCAATCAACACAGAGGAAGGGGGAGAGAATGCCTGTTTGAAGAAAAGAACCCACACACTCTTGCTTGATTACTCTTCAGTCCACACTACACGGGATAGACGACAGCTCCACTCACAACAGAAGCCTGGAGCTTTTAAACACGTCTATGTTCAGATCCAATTAAAGTTTGCAGTAGAGTTTGACAGCTCAGCCCCCTTAGAGATACACAGTGCACATCATGTGTATGTCTGGATGCATATCAGTGCGAAATGTGATCCAGACTCAATAAACACAGAGGTATGTTTGCTGTTTGCTTGGAGGAGACATCCTAGGGAAGCAGGTTTCATGTGGCAGATGCTGAGGGATTTGAGGGGCTTTTCGACTGGTATGGCAGGCGGACTGGAAACTCACTCGCTGGCAGACTTGTCAAAGGAAAACAAAGGTGTGTTTTTTAGAACAGCACTTGACAGGGACGCACTGACAGAGTGTGTTAGGATCCCAAAGCCAAGTGCAAGAGGTCAATGTGTCTGGTGGCAGAGGGGTGGACCACACACACACACAAAGACACACCCAGACACAGACACACACAGACACAGACACAGACACAGACACACACACACACACAAAGACACACCCAGACACACACAGACACACACAGACACACACAGACACACACACACACACACACACACACACACACACACACACACACAGACACACCCAGACACACCCAGACACACCCAGACACAGACAACATTGTTTAAACAACATTATTTATTATTTCAAATGTAATCAAAACGACAGTAGTTACAGAAATTACAGACAGCTAATGGTACTGTGCGATGTCGAGTCGAGTCTCTCATCGCATCCTACAGAGACTTTTGTGATAAGATCAGAACAAACCTCTGGATCACAGTTTAAAGAAGAGAATCCGATTCTCCTTTCTCCTCCATCTTGAGCTGGGACAAACACTGCGGAGCAACACTTGTAATCTGCTGAGTTACACTGTTCGCTTCAACTCCTAACGTCTGACTGAAGGAACAGCACACCGCAGTAAGAAGTGTATCCTATCTCAATAACTGCACAATGTTGCTTTTCTCAATCTCCAAAAAGCATGTTAAGATAACGTCGGGCGGGTGAAAGCAATCAGTCCAGTTCAGTGATGCAAGTGATTGATAAAGGCTTTGTAATAAAACAAACCCCGAGCAGAAAGTGTGGGGTTGTGATCAGCGTGTCTGTCTTAACGCTCGGCTTCCCTGAACCCCCCCCACTCCTCCTCCTCCACCACCACCCCCCCGATCCACCACTGACATGTTTGTTTACCAAACTCTCAAACCCCCAGTTCCTTCACAGTGGTCATAAAAACATTTGCAGTTTCAGGTGGGCACAGCATATAACAAGCAGATGTTTCAAAGTGCTTACAAAGAGCCTCTCTCAGTCTGCCTGGGGGGTGGGGGGGACAGGGGGACGGGGGGACGGGGGGGGTCAGTTTGTATCTCAAAGAATGTCTGTAGGCATGGAAAATCCAGGGGTCCTCCCCAGTCCATCCCCTTGGTCCTATCCGCTCTTTAAAGCTGTTTTGGATGTCTATGTTTATGGCCGTGTCGTAAAAGTATTGGGCAGAGGGGCTTGGAAGTGAAGTACTGTCTGGTGCAGAACTCTACTTTAGAGAGGAGTGGGCTTGGCCTCGATAACTTTACCTCAGAGTTTCACAACAAGGACTGCTTATGAATAAGGCAGGGGGGAGGTGTATAGTTTGAGAGCAGATGAGATCATTTATTTTATTTCAAAGCGCGCCTCTGCGTGCGTCGGTCTGACTGGCTGAGGGGCTGTGCTAATGGTGGTGAGCTGGTTTGATGTGGAGTTAGGTGGAGAGATAGAGACTTGGACGGGTCAGACTAACTAAGTCAGGGAGGTCTTGAGGGGGATATACTGGAGCAGTATGCTGTCAGAGTAAATGTTATGGTGTGTCTTTGGTGTCAGTGCAATGGCAAATGAAATTCCCTAAGAAATTCACTCCATGATTATCATGACAGATTAAAGAAAAATGAATGGATGTGACATTGCACATTTGAGATGATTTTTCAGGAGATTTCATTTATTCAAAAAAGTTTGAATAGTACAGTGCGCACTATCAGAGTCCAAGGCATGTTTCCCAGATCAATCTACAGTTGTTTCTGTTTCTGTGTCTTGGTATATGCAGTAATAAAAATAATCATTTTGTTTGATTTGATTTGATCAATTCATGAAAGCCTTGTACTGTATATTGATCAGCAACAGCAGGTCGGCAATGATTGAAACAATATTTCACATTTGAATAAAAAAATGGGAAAACAGAGGAAAAAAAGGCCACTCAAAAGAAAAACAAAGTAGTATTCTAATATCATATGTACGTTTGTTCATTAATAATAACCTGAATCTGCAAATGTTTTGAGAGTCAATCTGCAAAGGCCCAAGTATGTGTGTGTGTATGTACACATACACACACACACACACATTGTTATGCTCTGCTTAAATTACATGGACTAGCCACCCAATCATATCAACAGCAGATCAAACTGCTATTGGAAACCACACTTTTTACCAGAAAGCAAAATCCAGGCCAAATCAAGTCAGGTATACCTATGGCCCACACTTCTCATAGACTCATGGAAAAGTACCTCAGATCAACCAATGAGCATCAACTACACCAGCTCAAACACACCCACCTACAAGCAGGTGGATATCCATTCACACTAAAACCACCCTCTCTCTCTTACACGCACGTACGCACACACGCACGCGCACACACGCACACACACGCACGCACACACACACACACACACACACACACACACACACACACACACACACACACACACACACACACACACACACACACACACACACACGCACACTCACAAGCGCCTGTCTTGCAACTTTGCATTAGTACCACAAGTCAAATGAAATAAAGAAATATGTGCATGGAAAAAAATACATTGTGCAAAAAATGTTTGAGCAAACTCCAGTCAAGGAAAAAAAATTGGCCCGGCAGTACTGAAAACACAGTAAAAAACCCCACCACCAACAACAACAATAGCATAGGTTAAAGGAGCAATCAAACTTTATGAGAAGAGTGTGCCCATCACCGATTGGAGGAATACTGAGGTTTTTCTCAGTAGGCCAAAAACCACCCACTTCATATAGGTCAAAAACTGAAGCCAACAAAAACATTATAAACAAAAAGTTACAAACAAAAGACGGAACCGACAAGAGTTCAGACCGCTACGCCTATCTCTAATAAAGTGGCAGTAGCAAGAGTTCAGATCACATACAGTACCACTACAGTGACTCGTTATAGAGAAAACACAATGGAAAAGTTCAAAAAAGCCATATCGTAGTTGAAAGCAAGACACAGCCCCCTCACACAGATTCATAAGAAAACACCCTGTAAAAAAAAAAACAAGCTACAGAAAAAGACAAAAACAAATGAAAAATGTCATTAGCAAAAAACCCAAAGGGATATATAGAGGCCTATATAACCTCACCAACATTTAAAGTCGAAATCTCTGTTCACATATTCTGTATTGTATCTGAAAAATATACTGTATAATTCATCGTACTGTACTGTACTTCCCCCCTCTCGCATTGTCACACCAGCATCACAATGGGCAGTCAGACTGTCCTGTCTCCATAGCAACATCACAGCAGGCTTATTCCCTCTTCAGTAAGAAATAAGTCTGTATCCTCACTGGCATTACCTTCCTTCCCTCTGTCCCCCAATAAGTCATTTAGACGCTTTCCCGCCTGAGATCCAGGGTGTTGAGGACCTGGATGATGAACTGAAGTGAGATCAGTTTTCAGGTGGGGGGGGGGGGGGGGGCGGGGGTTCCTACAAGCCCAGAAGTTCCTCTGGCAGTGGCCCTTTGTTCAGTGGTTCTCAGATCAGCTTTCAGCAGTGACTCTCTCCATGCGGGGTCTAACACAGACTCTGATGGACGACGCAGGGTTCACTATGGTAGTCCAACCAGGCACCGCCAGGCCCTCTCGTAGAGCTCCACCAGAGAGACCTATAGGATCTCAGGGTGCCATTTTCCCATCGATTTTTTCTCATCATCATCATTTCATTTGACAATCTTTACAGTGAGCGTTTTTTATTTTAATTCAACAAAACAAGAGGACAACAGCGTCAGTCAGTCATCCCCCCCCCCCCCCCCCCCGGGATCCTTGAAGATCTGTCTGTTTGGGGGCAGTACTGGTGGTCAGGTCCCATTGGGGGGGGGGGGGCGTGGAGGGGGGGAAGGGGGGTGGTGGTGTTGGAGGGGTGTGTGTGTGTGTGTGTGTGTGTGTGTGTGTGTGTGTGTGTGTGTGTGTGTGTGGGTACGGGTGCACCCCCCGCCCGTCTCAGCACTGCTCAGACTCGATGAAGCCCTCCTTCTCCTGGCCCACGGGCTCCACCTCGGCGTAGGCAGGGTGACCCGACCCCCGGCGGAACTTCATAGCCGGCCACCTGCTGGGACGTCTCTGGTGGGGGGGGGGGGGGACAGAGCAGAGGAGAGGGGGTCAGAGGTCAAAGGTCGAGGGTGTCATTAGAGGTCTCAGATTAAAGAACTACGGGAAGGGTCCAGGGTCAGCTGTGCCACTGCCCTGAGCACACAGGCAGTCCCCTGTGTGCTGGAGTCTCAGTCGGAACAATGCTTTTTTGGACTATGGATGGGGACCAGTAAGTAATACACAAGCACATTGTATCACGGTTCGGAGACGGAGGGATTTATTCATTTCCTGAGTTGGAAACCTCTTAGGGATGCAACTCTGAAAACAGATTTATTAGGAACATAAAAGTTAGCAGATTAATTCATAGTCTCGCTGTTTGATATACACCATGTACTAAACCCAGAGAGAGGATCATGCCAGTGTAGAATCTGCCTGTCAGGGGATTATAGGGATAGAGGAGTCTTTGTCTGAATCTGACCTTGAAGATGATATCTTTGGAACTTATTTTGTAGAGATGTTTGAGCATTAATCAAGTCCTATTACGGTACACTCTCCAAACCACACAAATGAAAGTGAACCAATTCATCCTCCAGCCATTTGCAGGCATCTATCAACACACATAAGTCAGTGTGTTTTTTACCGCTCGCCGTGAACGCTACCGTGCATTTTTACGACTGAGGAAAACCGAAGGATAAAGCTTAATGAACGATGTGTAGAAATGTACAAGAAGATCTGAAACAGACAGTGTGTATTTAAATGTAAATGTGTATTTTTCAGAGGGGACTGAAAGCCACAATCTGTCTAGTAGTGTGTTATTGGAACTCAAAAGACGAAATGCCAGAGTCGATTTTTCCGGCAGATGTACAGCTTGACCTTGGAGTGAGGGATCTGCTGAGATAGGTTTTGGATAGCACTCATCATAGCCACGGACAGACTGAGAAACGATTCCCCACAAGATTTGTTATGAGTGCTACCCTCAGGCCAGCGTAGACCTGTCTGGCATTCTAAAGAGATATAAAGGTCCCTGCAACTGAAGAATACATGAGGGCAACTGAAGAATACATGAGGGCAGGAGGGGGACTGCTACATCAACAAGCTAGCTACCTTTTGTACTGTTGAGAAGTCAAAGCTAAGACACAAGTTTGAAGGTCAAACAAATCAATCATAGCTTTAACAGAAGACACACTTGCAGTATTAAGTTTGCTATGTACGCTTTTTACTGTGTGTTACTATGTTATTTTAATCTTTCTAGGAAGCTTTTTTATAACTGCCCAGGGACTATGGATGAAAATTAGCCTTCTGGCTAAATCTGGCTTTGTTTACATTTGACATGTCCATTTAATATCCATTGTCCCTTTACAAATAAACATAAACATTGAAACATTTACTCTATGGTTTAGCCACGGCCAAACTTTTAATGATGGGGGTGGGGGGTGGGGATACGCTGTCGTTATTTTTTGGTCTTGTTCTAAGGTGATGAAGATAGAGAGGGGTCAACGCTCACCTCGATGAAGAAGAGGCTTGCGGCCGAGGTGGGGTGGTGGTAGATGTAGACGGTGATCAGGACAGCGGCGGCCATGATGAGCATCACCATGAGGATGCCCAGGATCAGGCCGGTGTGCAGGGGGTGAGTGCCCGCCTTCCTCTCAGCCGCGCTCTCCGCTGGCATCGCTGGAAAACATCGGAGAACGCCGTATATATAATCACTACTGCCTCTCTCTCACTCATACAGAGAGCACGGACAGTCATAGACACATGCACATGTACGCACACGCACGCACGCACTCATACACACACACACACACACACACACACACACACACACACACACACACACACACACTATTTAGCAGACAGATAAATGCTGGCCACAATCGGTCTGCTCGAGTCCCAGAAATTAATCTGTCCCTGCAATGCCCCTATTGACCAATAGGGGCCACTCATCATTCATGGAAGCTCATGATATGGGGCCTCTGCCATCATAAACACATATAATGCTCACGATTAAAAGTTAATTTGACCAAAATGGTATGGTGCTGAAATAACATAAGCATGCCCTGTTTGGTTTCACAGGCCAATCATAATCACTCTAATGGCAACTCTCATTCAACCACACGAGAATGAAAAGTGTTCAAGAAGTTCCAGTTCCAAAAAGTTAATTGCGGTTTTCTATTGTGCAAAAAAAAGAAAAAGAAAAAAAAAGGCAGAGGGTGGCAGAGGGTGGGCTTTAGTAAAAAAAAAAAAAAAGAAGAATGTTGTCTTTCTGAAGGTGTTGTCTTTCTGAAGGTTTATGTTGTGCTCAGCCTTTAGTAGAGGGGCTCTGCGTTCAGTGAGGTTGAGATTAGCATCATTGCAGCGCAGCCTGTTTAGCGATTCATGAGCAGCATCCCCCAGTAGAAGGACAGACACTGAGAGATAATCCCAAGGTTGGCAGCACACGGTGTTAGATAGGCGGAGAGCCATGCAGGTGTATGGAGGCAAACACAGTGACGTCAAAAACCCTGCCTGCAGTAATAACAGTCCAGGTTGATCACAGTGTTCGATGATTTATTAACGAGTGTCCTACAGGAAGCGTAGGAATGTGACCTGTCATCCTGAGGCATCATGCTGGATCAGGTGTTGAAAGGGCACACAGTATGAGAAAGGACAAGGGGAGTGATAACCCTTCATGAAGTTGAAGTTGTTTGCATTTTAACACCTGATAATAATCATTATTTTGGGTCATTTTGCTAGATGGCTAGTATTACAGAGAGAAATCAAAACATGTTTGTTGATTCAAGAGGGACTCAATATGGCTTCCAAGCTTGATCAAATTCATTTACAAACATACCTCCTGCCCACCCGCAGCTCAAATGAAATGACATGTTTTTGTCACTCTAAGATGTCTTCTTCAAAGGAGCACTGCATACACACAATTTATAGTGGTATTTTCCATCACAAAATTACAACATTTATAAAACCCAATCAAGAGAAACTACCACATTTTTCTTCCAAAGAGGTCCTCAATCAATCATTTTAAATTGCACAAACTGCACAAGAACAACAAACTGGAATGGATTTTGTAGATTTTTTTCGTTCCAGCAGTAAAGTACACCAAAACAAAAAGCGGATTTAGTGAATTCGGTGGAGACCTGACGAAACTCAAGATTTAACCAACGCTGAGAACGGCTTTGGCAACCTTTGTTCTTATACTTGAATAATGAAGTGAGGTAAGCTGGGAGATTATGCAGTAGGGATTTGTACACAAAAAGGGAGTAATGGTGCGATCTACGGACTTTAACAAGGTCAAGATCACCTCTCCGATGCAATGATGAGTATTACCACTACAGCTGTATCTCTTGTACTATTTATTTATTTAATTATTTGTACTGCTAATTGTATCCTGTCTTATTTGTCACTTATGTCTTGTACTATTGTCACTTTTTTATCTTAAAAAACATTATGCCTATTGCCTTATTGTCTTGTGCTGCAATGTCAGGAACTGAAACCTAAGAATTGTACTCTCTTACACTTGTGTAATGTGACATAACAATACAACTTGAAACTTGAACCTGTGAGAAAGCGAAGGGCACTATGGTAGATGGCACCAAAGGTTTAGAGAAGTGGCTGCTGCATTCTGGTAGATGATATCATCAAAATCAAGCACTGGCATGAAGGTTAATTGCACAATCCATTTTCTGCTGTTCAGCAAGACCTATTCCTATAAAAGAAGCCCACCTTAAATCTCAGCTTTTTAACAGGCTCCTCCATCTGTTTTCTAAATGTCAACTCTTTGTCAAGCCAAATACCCAGATACAGTATGTATAATGCCCAGGTATTTATAAGCGGGAATATGCTCAATGGGGGCTCCACCCAAGTACATATGCATAAATCATGAGATACATTTTTCTGTGATTTGTAAAAAATAACATTTAACATTTAAAAATAAAATAGCAATTTCAGTTCAACAAATGCTTCCTTGGTTATAAGATTATCAAACACAGAATAATTCTGTATTTTGTCTTCGCGGACCCCCTTGAAAACAAGACGGTTCATCTCTAGGGGTTATTCCCAATAATTAATTTCAGTCCTGTAGGCTAATAAATGCAGACTGTAGCTAAAGTTAAACAACCAGTGTTCAGGCTCAAACAATGGACCTATCGCTAAGCCACGCCCCCTTTGAAAACTCGGACAAACAAACAACGCTTCACTGACAGTGACTGGCTGACCGACCGTGACTGAATGACATTCAATGACTTACAATGGCGGGAGTTGGCACATTTCTGATTTCTGATTTACCACAGCAAGTAATAGACTTTTTTTTTTTTTTTTTTTTTTTTTTAAGATGACAAGAATATTCCGTCTAGAAGCTTTTCACCATCAGATATTAGCGAGTTGTTTGTCCGAGTTTTCTGCCTGTAGTGACTTTTGCTGTGATATGATTGGACAATTTCTATTTTGGGGCGTGGCTTAGCGCTCACACTCACACAACCACTGACAACTCCAGAGGTCCATTGTAACCTGAAATCCATCTCCAAGAGCAGAAACACCAAACAACACAGGAAATAGGATAGCCTACCCATGCCATTATACACCCAGCATGGATCAAATATACCAGAATGGAAGGAAGACAATGTTCTACTCATGGTGTGCAACACCAATGCTCTAGCCCAGCAGAGACACATCCACATAGCAGGGAGGAGTGAGCTAATGAAGTGATTACAAAACAAACTGCCATGGCTTTTTATCCCCAATCTCCCACAGATTTATGATACATACAGCCTGTGATCATCTATCTACTGTGCTTCAGAAATCCTCCCTTACCTCCCCCCTCCCCTCCCTCCTTGCCTTAATTAGTGACTAGCCAGCAGTGAGCCATCCAGTCATTCAGCCAGCATGTCAGCTCTCCCTTGGCTTTCTGCCTTATTGATTTCCATCAGACAGAACAAACAGGATGGCTTCCTAGTGGTAATCAAACGTGTCCATTAAGCATGGCTGAATATTGTGGATTAATTTTCTCATACTATGAGCCCATAAAAACTGGGAGTGAGTATAAAAAACACAGACAAAGTACAGGTAAGACACCGTAATTATGGTTCAAGTCATGCTCAATAAATGCCAATGTTGTTTTGGGGAATTGGCGTTTCAGGTGACATGATGTACTCGATGAGTCACAGTGTCGTTGTAGTGTTGTGGTAGACTGTTGTTGTGCGATCACGGACACTGGGAGGGTCTGCAGATACAGCCATTCCCATTAAGGGATGGGGTAAGTCACCCTTAAATGGGACTAATGGGATTATACAGGGCCCTTTTATTGAAACTGTTCAATGCTAACAGTGCTGCACGGACCACTCCAAATGCACTATTCATTTAAAGGCCCAAGAAAAACAAAGAGCAGGTACATTAACCAAACATGTCACAGTAACACAGAGGGGATTGAGAGACAATGATTAAAGGCAGAGGGAGAGAGAGAGAGAGAGAGAGAGAGAGAGAGAGAGAAAAAAGAGAGAGAGATGATTGGGAGAGAGAGAAAGAGAGAGAGAGTGATACAAAGAGAGAGAGACAGAGAGAGAGAGAGAGAGAGAGAGAGAGATGATTGGGAGAGAAATTGTTTGTGTGAACCCCTTGGCCCAGAGCAAGAAGATTCTGATCCACCATAACAGCACTTCAAGGACTCTGTGTCTCGGTCACAGTGTGTTCTAATATCAACTAACTAAACAAATCCCTCATTGGCTCATCCCCTCCCTCATCCCCCATCTTTAACAATCCATTTGGCTGACAGAATAATCTCAGCTAAACTGACCCAGAAATGTCAACAGGTGCCACGTTGACTCCAAGAAAAAAAGTAACAAGTTAGTCGGAAAAAGTCTCTTTCTGTTCCTGCGTGTTCTTTGGAAAGCAATTTGTTTTGTGTTTTTGAGAGAGTGCATACACCGTGTCCAATTCGCCAAGCCTTCCACAGCTGGAGAGGCCCCAGAAGCGCTAGGGCTGTTAGTGTGAGTTAGTGGGTT